>NC_068956.1:616000-917750 GCF_026419915.1 Harpia harpyja | reverse complement strand
CCGTACAGTTTGGGTTTATGTCGCTTCTTACAAAATACCACAAAACACTTTAAAATGTGCACCAATTCATATGGCAAGCATAATTCTTTTTAAGAGCTGTAATACAGGCTGTGTTTAAATAATGCAGATAAATCAGGAAGACTGAGATGTGAGTCCTTCTCTCTCCCTCTGAACTAGGAGCTGGCAATTCAGTATATTGCAGTGCCTCTGTGATTAACTCCCAGGGCACAAACCATGATCTGGTGAGCTCTGTGCTCTGCTCTGGAGCCTTGCACCACGTCGTTTTGCTAGAGCCAGCTGCCAAATTGTGTCCAAGCTATGGTCTGGAGCATTCCGTGTCCCGTGGTCCCTTCCTGGCTCCAGCTCAGTCCGAGTCCATCCCTGGTGCTCGGTGGGAAGCAGCAGATGGTGGTGCACCCAGAGGGCTGGCAGAGCAGAGCAAGCTCGGATGGTTTTGGTTTCCTGGGGCTCAGGTTTGGTTCAGGGGCAGAGTCAGCTGTCCGGGCATGAGGATAACTGCACTGCCATCCCCTGTGAGCACTTGTTCTGGTCTCATGGGGAAGAGCCTGTTTGAGGCAAGCTGGGAGGCAAATCTCAGTAGTGCTTTCCTTACACGTCCCCGCGTCCCATTGGCATATATCCTTATGAACCTCCTGAATTAAGAGCTTGGTTCATCCCTTACAAGATCTGGGTGAGATGTGAAGCCCCTGCAGATGAAAATTCAGAACAGAACCCACAAAATACCTCCTCCTCTCCCTGCCCCCTTTAGTCACTGCCTGAACTGAAGCCACCCTACCCACCTGCACCGGTATTTCACATTTACTAGTGGTCACTTCAGAGTCTTCCAGGGTACAAATACCCCGGGAGTCTGTTTTCCATAGGCTGTGCTCAGCACGGGCTTTGCTCAAAGGTTTGTGACACTTGCTTGGACTCCAGGGGAGGCTGGACAGGTACTTGGAAGTGACACTCGTGGAGGATACATATCACGGCAGGCACAGGAGATCCCCAGAGCTGAAGATAGGTGGGGGTCAGCACAATATAGGGAGGAAAGTCCCACTGATGGGGCTTACTCGTCCCTGAGCCTCCTCCTGCAGCTGCTGCTTCTCATGCCACTGCAGGGAGCATCACTGCACCGAGCTGATGCCAGCAGCAGATGGAGGAAACACCTAGTCCATCTCCCGGTGTCAACCAACCACCAGATATCAAGTCCAGTCCAACAAAGGACTATCTAATATTAAAATGCTAAGAATTATTTACTTAGCCAAAAGGCCAAGCAGCAATGGACCCTTGGTCTGAACCAGGGCAGTCACTTTTGTGCTCCACAGGCCAGATCCAGCCTGCAGGTGACTACGTTTGATCCTTTTGGCCTCAAAAGCTGTTCCTTATCTTCCAGATAAGCCTAGTGCAGTGATGTTACTGGTTTGGTGAACATGCTCACAGAGTCTGAGGCTGTTCAGTGGGGCTGAGGGACTGAATCACACCTTGGGTGGCTGTGGAGACCCATGGAGGGTAGGAGGCACCATCGGCTCTGCAAGGCAGATCAGTGTCTGTCCTGAAGAAGGGGTGGGCTGTTAGGACTAGGAGTTTGGGAGGTAATAGGGTGTTGCAGTTTCCAAACCCTTCTTGCCTTTTGTAAAATTTTCCATTGGTATCTTAACCAGGATGCCCTAGGATATTGCTGTCCAGTGAGGCACAGAGATAGCCGGCTCTCCTTTCCCAGTCCTTCTAGACTTGCACCAGTTCAGAGCTTTTGTGACCTTCAGTCACCTCCCTCTTTCCATTCACATGCAAGAAAGAATACATAAACCTCTTCAAACCCGCTTTTTTGCAGAAAGGTCGCACTTGCAAGCTGGCAACGCGGCGTGCCTCTCGCATCCTCCCCTCGCCAACCCCCGTTGCTCCATCCATCCATCCCTGTCCCCCCTCCCCACCGTCTCCCTGGCAACGCTGAGTGCACATCCTGGAAAACTTTATCCGAAATCTGCTCTGGGCAGCTTTCCAAATCCATGCTAACCTGATTAGGTGTCTCTGGGGCCTTGGCTGGCTAATCAAATTAGATAGCACTAATGGTAGTGAGGACTTTGAGTGGGTAGAGAGCAGTAAAACATAGTGTATACTTAGTGATAATTATACTTGCTTTTGTGTCATTGATTTATATGCCTTCCCCCCCCCCCCTTTTTTGTTTTCGTTGTCTTTAAATGCAGCTATTCGGAGGAAAGAAAATGGCTGGTATGATGAGGAGCACCCACTGGTCTTTCTTTTCTTGGGATCATCTGGAATAGGTAACGTCTGGGTTGCAGTGAGAGGGACGGAGAGCCCCATGTCGCAGCTGGGCTGGGAGAGGGGGCTGCGGCAGGGCGGCTCCTCAGGCTCAGCACAGGCCCGCAGCACTTTTCGCAGGCTCTGCATAAAATACCAGCTAAAGATGCTGTCGTCCTTCCAACTGGTTACCCAGTCCATCGTCCCACAGGGCAACCACCGCCAGACTCCAGCACACACAGCCACATCCCGTGCTGGGGCATGAGCAGCCTCACACTGAATGATCCCGGGGGACTGTCTGCCCTCCAAGTCTCAAGAAGGGGCGGTTTTCACCATAAAAGTGTTATTTTAACAGCCCTGTGCTTTCCAGCAGGAATGCCTCCATGGGTGGGGTAATAGTAGAAATTTGCTGCTTGCAAACTGAATCTCTCCTCATCTTGCTCCTGTGAGCAAGGATTGCTTTGTAATGACAGGATTTTATTGACACCGATAATATTTGTCCTCAGGCACAATAAAATGCAACATGACAGCTGATCAGTTCATGAAATGGACAAAATGACTTTTAGGGAGGGAAAAAAAAAAAAGCAGCTTTAAAGTAACCAAACTGTGACATTTGAAACAACCAACCTCAGTGCTTCTCCTGCATCCACTGACTCCCGTGGTCCTTGGGAAGATGCTGGTGCTGGAGGGGTTAAGGCAACGGGACACACACAAGGATTGCTGCCTGACCAGGCTCCTGCCTAAGAGCAGTGGCAGGCCAAGTATTAACTCTAAATGACTTGCTATAAAGCTGTATAAAAACAGTAAGAAATGTTTTTGAGACTTCATTGCCCTGCTTATAGCAGGTCTGAAGGCTCAGTAATGTAAATTGTCAGCTCTTCAACTCCCATGTATTTCCATGGGGTTTTTTTTTCTTTCTTTTACTGCCATAAAAATGAATATTGAAATAAGAAAGCAAAACAGCTGAGAATTTTATTGTCTCAAATGGATATTTTAAATAGGGCTTGAAGTAACAGCAGCCTGAAAGCCCAAATACGTGCAAACTCATATCTAATATGTCTTCACATTTCAGTAGATTCCCACAGCGGTTAAGCAATTTAAAGATCCGTTCATATATATGTATATACAATATGTATAAGTACACATATATACCTATATGCTTACACATTGGGATCTACAATATAGCAACATACGAAGCCAACAAAGCTTGAACTGAAGCAAGATGCTAAATTTTGGCAGAGATTTTACCTGCCAGAGCAGGCTTCCGAGCACAGTGATGAATTCCTATTTTTGCAGCCCTTTTGTGGTGATCTGGTTAAGTGATCCTGCAGATCTGACCCACCCAATCTATCGTCACCAAAATACAGCTGTGTCAGGGTGGGACTGGGGCAGATGTGTAATACTCCAGTAATACCGGACTTTTTTTAGCTAGTTTGGTTTTTAAGACACAGGTTTTTTATTTGGTATAGTTGTTTATAGCATGTCTATGTGCCTGCTCTCTGCCCTAACATGTCAGAGTGTTTATTTTTCAGTGTGCAGTTAAATCTAAAATGGATATATGTGGAGTGCAGATAGCACATGGGCTTCAGACGGTACGCGAGGTACTGTTGTAAACCCACAGAGCGTCCTCCGTGGCTGTGAAAGGCTGCACCTCACCTTTGCTCATAATCCCAGGAGACGAAATAGCCAAATCCTCCACCTGATAAACCCAATAAACTCAGCAATTACGTGCCAGTGGGTGGCAGCAGGGAAGAGGGGTTTGCTGGCAGAGCGGGGGATATTTCTGACACGGAGTAGTGCCTGCCTGTTAAATGAAGTTTTTCCTTGAACGGATGGGTTGGGAGGACAGGATCTGGCCTTTTGTGAGCTGGTATGTGTGTTCATCCGTGTCCGTGTGGATTTGCTCCATTACTGATTGTTCCTAATCCTAGAATTTTATGACAGTTGCCTTATATAAATCAAAGAAGGAAAGAATATCCCATTTCTCTGAAATTCTTTATCTAGAGAGTAAAAGACATTGCTTATGAAACCAAGAATAGTGATAGTAAGTGTAGCAAAAGCCTGATCTAACCACACCTTTTTGTGGAAAAAAAATAAAGATCTCTCTGCCCATCATGTAAGAATCAGCTATTAAAAATGAAGCAGCTGACGCTGTGATACTGCTCTCCTAATCAACCCCTTAACTGCTGCCCAGCTGTGTCCTGCCCAGGGCTCTCATCAGGGTATTATCCCAGGGATCTGACAGTGATACCCTCTTCCCACAAGTGCATTTTGCAGAAAAAAATATGTGTATCAGTTACAGGAGGTGCTAGCCCTGGTGTTAGCCCAGCTGACGGACAGACAGACAGTGGACAAATGTGCTTTAACACGAGTCTTTTCTTCCTGTCTTTGGAACAGGTAAAACTGAGCTCGCCAAGCAGACAGCCAAGTACATTCATAAGGATGTCAAAAAGGTAATGCCTCTTCGCTTTTTGCCGTCCAGGTGCTTTTAGTAATGGGGTGGGTTTGGTTTCTTGGTGGCAGGGTCATTGTCTGGCTTTGCTAGGCTGGGAGTCCAGCTCACTGGTGAGCCCGGCTGCCTTGCAGCACGCTTAATTCATCCGTAGAAGAGAAATGTGAGGTCTGTCTGTGCGCACTGAGAAAGGGCTTCAGCTGCATTAAAATGAACCTGTGAAGGTTCCTGTCTATGTTACCAGTATATTTGAATTGTAAAAATCTAAATGGATTTAACAATATCTTGTGTTCCCCGTTTGAGGCTGCTGTCATTTTGACATCCTGTGTTGTGAACGTATTTTTTTGCCTCTGTTACTAATAACGCTGTAAATTGTTAGAAGGATAAAATACTGAAAATCCGTTTTACATGTCCCTAGCTGCACCACTTGTCGCATCGTACCAGTACGGCGGTAGAGGTGGTGGCATTGATTTTGCGCTCGGGTTCTTAGTGCTGAAATGTTTCAAACAGCAGAAGCTGTTTGTGTAGTTTAGTTTGTTATCCACTTGGCAGTGTTTAGTGAAGATGGGTTAGAATTATTTCTAGGTGGTGGTGGCTTAGTAGGGGGATAGTTCAGAGATGTCTGAGATTTTAAAACACCAAGCTTTTAAAGCCAGGCTCCCCAATTCACATTTAAGTCTCTGCCTACCTTTGGGACATGCCCAGCTCTCTCGCATGGAGGACCGGGGAAGGTGCGGAGGTTGGAGCCGGGGAAGATGAGGAAACACAAACAGAGCTGCCCCCTGCGCCGACAATAGATTAATTCCTCTCCCCCACATCCTCCGGCAGAGAACGGACGCAAGATAAAATGACATGTGTAGAAAGAAGATCAAAAGTAAAACAACGCTATAAAAAACGGCTGTTCTGGTTTCTTTTCCTCATCCTTCTATAATTGCCTTCCAGAAGCAATAAATCCTGGCTCCTGCGTCCCAAGCACCTTCATCCCTGACTCCCGCACCTGGAACTGGTCAAAGCCCGGCCAAACATCAAATGGAGAAATCAGTTAAACACTGAATGTTGTGTTAATTCAATAGCATGCACAAATCGGAGTTTTATTGGTAATGAATCAGCTTAGCCGTCAGTGCTGTAACGAGCGGTGTGATGGGGGGTCATAAACCCCATGGGCAGTTATGGGGGTGCAGCAACTCGCAGGAACTGACGGATTAAGAAAGGAAAACCCGTAACCGTCCCATTTTCATACTGCTAGAGAGGCTGCAAGGTAATGACACATGCTAACTTCTTTGTCCAGCCTGCGTGGTATGAACACGGAGGCAGGAGGATTGGGAGCAGGATCAGACCAAAGCAAAGCAGGTCCTGCAGAGCCCGGCTCCGCTTTGTTTGTGCCAGCTGTTTGCCAGGATGTTGGTGGGACACTCCTCAGCATGCATGCTGCCAGGATCAGGCCCCAGTTTTGTACACCTCACTCTGCCCTGGGCATTTTGTTGGTATTTTAATATTTTTCAGGGAAATGTGGCTGTTTTGAATTGAAATCTGTGCTAAACTGGCCTGAACTCTTACCACCCCCCCCGCAAATACTGGTATTTCACAGGAGAGTGGCAAACCAGGCACTCCATCCCTTGGAAGTTCATGGCAGCACCATCTTGGTTTGGTGCCCCAAGGCATCACCCGGGACCAGAAAAGCTCTGGGCTCCCTGTGTGCTGCCAAATGTCCTGCCCATTAGCTCTGAAGCTGAATATTCAGGCTTGCCTTCTTCTTAGGCAGTTGGACTGGATGATCATTGTAGGTTCTTTCCAGCTGAAATACTCTATTCTATTCTATTCTATTCTTGTACCTCTAGGAGCTAGATTATAGCTGCAAGCCCAGGAAATTCAGTGTCTGCAGTGAATCATCAGCTTTTCAAATGCAAAAAGGAACCTTGGGTAGTAGCTGTAAATTCTCTAACAATATTATCTATTTAAGGTGATCACCCACAAACCTAGTTTACCTCGGCTTTATGATTTTGATTTTTATTTTATTTTTGCAGAGAGGCATTGCATTCTTCTTGTGATTTATTTCTAAAAAGCCGAACTGCAAGAATACCCATTTTATTTAGCAAATTGTGAGTTGCTGTTTCAGTCCCATCTGTATCGCTGCAGCTCCAGCAACAAGCAGTGTCTGAAGTGAACCTCGGCCGGGGGCTATGAGCTGGCAGTGGGAACTGTTCCTGACTCTCTTTGAGAAACTGCAATCATCTTCCTCTTCCTCAGAATAACCTTCAGCACTTTGTGGTGGATCTGGCCACTCCAGTGCCGGCTGTCCTGGGGAACCACAAAACCTTGTTGTGTTCATCTGTGCAGCCACCTGCCTGGTTCTGGAGGAGCCTTTTAAATGTAATGAAACTTGGAGCACATTCATCAAAAATCACGTTAAGAGTTTCTTTCTCTTGCAGGGTTTCATCAGACTGGACATGTCGGAGTTCCAGGAGAGGCACGAGGTTAGTAAATGGGCTGTGTCTGCTTCCAAGGGGTGCAGCTTCAAGTTTAATGGGTAATTTAAACAAATCCTGTCAATGCCCTTGTTCCCCTGCATTTGGTCCCTGTCCTTGGCAGTGCTGAGCATCTCCCTGCTGCTGCTGAATGTGACAAGCATCTCCTGTCTCATCCTGGCAGTGGCCTTCCCGAATTACTTCCACGTTCTCCAGAAAATGGGCCGTTTGATGTGTCAAAGACAGAGCAATAGCAGTTGCTCTGGGCTGTGCAGTAAATTGCAATATGGGAAATACCAGCCAAAAAAGCAAGTTTAACTCAAAAAAATTAGGAACAGAGACCAAGGAGCAAGAAAAGCTCCAATAATTTGTATCTGATGCTGTGGCTTCTGTACACAGTGTCGACCCTTGGGGGAAGAGTGACTGAGAAGAAATCATATTGTGCATGAAAATCTGCAGCCTGGGCACAAGCCATGTGCTGTACGTCACCCTCCCGTGCCAGGGCTGTTTGTGCACTCCTGCCCAGGCAGGCAGAGCTGAGCCCAAAGCCCCATTCCCTTCCTTACCTCCGACACATTGCCGAGTCTGGTGCGGGATCATCGCCTCAGCGTACCTGCCACCGGGGAAAGGAGGAAAATCCAGCAGAAGACAGGATTGTGGTGGAGAGTCCACCCCTCCTGTCACACCTTCTGCCCAATTCTGGTGCTGCAGGAGAGGTGGGACATCTCACCAGGGTCACCCCTGGGGCTGGGGGGGCCCTAAATCCCTTTGGATGGCTCTGCCTCCCCAGAAAGCAGCAAGGTCCTAGCTGAGATAGGTTCATAATATTTTTCTTTTGATGGCTGTGCAGGAGCCTTGTATTTTTTATTGATGCCAATGGGGAAGTGCACCTAAATCCAGAAAGCATGGGATGAGAAATATTCCATGAAGGATCTGAGGATCATTCCCATTGGAGCTGCTGCATTGTTGTACGGAGATAGGGAAGAAGGAGGAGGAGGACTCGCTGGCTGGGACCTGGGAAGATGGTGTCTTGGAGGAGGAGGAGGAAGGTGCTGGGGAGGAGCTCAGAAGGACTGGTCCAAGATGGGAGTACTATTTTTTTGCATT
The DNA here is from genome assembly GCF_026419915.1 of Harpia harpyja. Classification (NCBI taxonomy): domain Eukaryota; kingdom Metazoa; phylum Chordata; class Aves; order Accipitriformes; family Accipitridae; genus Harpia; species Harpia harpyja. Next base: position 909,467 of record NC_068956.1, on the reverse strand, counting down.
TCTTGCTGCTGAGGTCTGTAGCCAGCCTCCAGCCCATACACACCAGGCTGCAAGCGGGCAGGGGTCAGGCAGACCCTCACACTCAGCATGCCACGCTGACAAGGGCTGATTCGAGTTTTGGCCTGGCACGAGACAGTGAGAGCCTCAGCACCATCGTCAGGAACTGCAGGGCCCTCAGATGGCCAAGGCTAGAAAAGGTCCAGAAAATATGTTATTTTGTCCAAAGCAGTGAGGTGAAGAGGTGTGGGAAGAGAAAATAAAGACGTGCTTGCTGCTGGCCTGATAGATTGGTTATGATAGGTTCCTACACTGTAGGAGTCAAAAATAGATAAAAATAAAGCCATGTTGATGATTCAGTACAAAGAAAGAGGAGTTAAGAGTAGCAGTATAAATGTAAGATATAAAATGCTGTGCCCTGACTAAGACAAGAGGCAGAGCAAAGGGAATGAATAAAGTAGAGAATTGCAGCGAAAGCAATATAAATTTTTCAAGCAAACAAGGATCAGGAGGTCAGCCCAGGAGACGGCATCCTTTGAAGGAGCCAGGGGAGCCTCACGTAGCCCCAGGCACTGTGAAACGAATGCAACGAATTAGCTGCCATTGAATTAGCTGCCATCGGCTAATTTCTTCTCTGCTGTTCCCGAGCCAGGGGGACCCCCCTCACCTCCACAGCCCGTGTCCGTGGGAGCGGGCAGGGGCGGCACCGGCGGTGCAGAGCGGCGATGCTCAGGGAAGGGGGATCGCAGCTCTCCCCGGGCAGCCTGCCCGTATTGCTCGGCAAAGAGGAGCCACTTGAATGGGAGAACCATAGAACCACAGAATGGTTTGGGTTGGAAGGGACCTTTCAAGGCCATCTAGTCCAACCCCCCTGCCATGGGCAGGGACATCTTCAACCAGATCAGGTTGCTCAGAGCCCCGTCCAACCTGGCCTTGAACAGTTCCAGGGATGGGGCATCCACAACTTCTCTGGGCAACCTGGGCCAGGGTTTCACCACCCTCAGCGTAAACATTTCTTCCTTACATCTAGTCTGAATCTCCCCTCTTTTAGTTTAAAACCAACATCCCTTGTCCTATCGCTACAGGCCCTACTAAAAAGCCTGTCCCCATCTTTCTTACAAGCCCCCTTTAAGTACTGTAGTACTTTAAGTACTGCTATAAGGTCTCCCTGGAGCCTTCTCTTCTCCGGGCTGAACAACCCCAACTCTCTCTCAGCCTGTCCTCACAGCAGAGGTGTTCCAGCTCTCTGATCATTTTTGTGGCCTCCTCCAGACCCGCTCCAACAGGTCCCTGTCTTCCCTATACAAGTCAGGTGCTTAGTTAGAAGCTGCCGTGGCTTCTCTCCTCTGCCAGCCCCATGGAGCCAGGCTCACCGAAAGGGGACACACCAGCACGGCCGTGCCATGGCGCATGCGGCTTTTGTCATTCACCAGCACTGAGACCACGACACACTCGCCCTTGAGCTGTGCTGCTTCCTTGTCCTGGATTAAGGAGAGGAAATTTCTTTGTTTTATGAGGATTTGGGATTTTGCTCCACGAATTGCTTCTGCTGCCCATACAACCAGCCAGCCACTGACTCTGCATGTCCAACGTCCCAGAGAACAACGCAGGATTAACAAACTGACTGATAATTTTGTTCTTTTCAACTTTTATACACCTAAAGATGCATACGCAGACCCTGGTCACTTGAAAATGCTCCAAGCTGTACATCAAAAATCACTTGTCATTTTTGCCAAAACATTTCTATTGTCAGAAATATTCTTCTAAATAATCTTCTAAATTTTTTAACCAAAAAAATCATGACGTCAAGTAGTGAAGTCGGTTATTGACACAGGAAAAATATTTCCATCGTGGCCTCTTCTCAAGCTTTGATTCCCCACCGGAGCCACCTGCCACTCATAATCCTTTGAATTCTTGCTCTTAAAAAGGCTAAAGGAGATGAAAATAGGTCTTGGACAGCTGGGGTGGGTCGCTCAGACACTGCTTAGAAAAGCAGGGGTGATGCCTTTTTGCCTGTCTGTGGCTGCTCCTGCAGATTCTGCTGGTTAAAGCTCTGGGCAAGGTAACTGCTTGCAGCAGCCACCAATCTGCATTTTGCCAAATTGTTGCTTATTAAGCTGATTTGGGGATACCCAGGGTGCGATAGATGTCACAAAGAATATAGAGCTTGATTTGTCTGCAGCAAAGAGTCGTGGCTGCCTGCTGAGCTACCGATAGCGTTCCTGGCACCCACGGATCAGCTTTCACGTGTCCTGTTGCTTCCTCCTAGGTCGCCAAGTTTATCGGCTCTCCGCCTGGCTACGTGGGCCATGAAGAGGGCGGGCAGCTCACCAAAAAGCTGAGGCAGTGTCCAAATGCTGTGGTGCTCTTTGATGAGGTTGACAAAGCCCACCCAGATGTCCTCACCATCATGCTGCAGCTGTTTGATGAGGTAAATCCACATTTCAGGGTCAGGGTTTGCAGAGGGGCTGTTTGGAAGGTGACAGTGAGTGATGCAAGGGACGATGGCTACAGGAGATGTCCTGGAGCAGAGCTGAAATGCTCTAGATCAATAGTCCCTTCCGAAAAATGTGACCCAGCCAGTCAGCCTCTTCTGCATTTTAGCATCAGGAAACAGGGTGATGCTGAGGTCTCCTGGTGGAATAAATGACATCTTCAGGCAAAGAAAAAGCCAGTGATGGGAGGGTTGGAAACTTGAGAAAGAAACTTGGGAATCGGATTGTCCCATGTCACCGTGAAGGCGTGACGGTGAAAACTGTCATGAGGATACTGCTAAAAAAAACACCGCAGTGACAGCTCAGTGTGGGAATAGGTGGGCAGGGCAGAATAGGGTCCAGGGCAGAAAGCAGGAGCAACAAGAGGAGGCAGGAGGACAGCAGCCCTGTTCCTGTGGGTGCCCTGTGCCTACCCCCCATGGCATGGAGGAAATCGTCTCCTAGGTCCCAGGCTCAGGTCAGGGTGTTGTCACAACATCAGAAAAGCAGGGTGGTCAGGGGACTTCATAGTCCATTGGTATACTAATGAGTCATGTCTTGTTAATTGCTGTTTTTTAGTTCAGGTTGGTTAATTTATGACTCTTCAGTTGGCGTGTGATTTGTCTCACACCCTTCCTCCCCCAAACATAGAATCATAGAATGGTTTGGGTTGGAAGGGACCTTAAAGACCACCTAGTTCCAGCCCCCCTGCAAAACCATTCAGCTGACTACCTAGGAGGAATCTGGGGCTGCTTCCCAGGACTTCAGCTGTCTCCAGAGGAAGCCAGGAGATTCTTGGAGATGCCTGGGAGGAATCCTGAAGAGCTACCGGCATGGACCTGCCTTAACATACACAAAACTCCTCACTCAGGTAGCTACCTTGGAGGAGTCAGGCTCCCAAAAGCATTGTGTATGCTGGGGGAAGGTCCATGCCTGGTAGCTCTCCAGGAAAACTCCCAGGCATCTCCAGGAGTGTGTTGGCCTCCTCTGGAGGCAGCTGAAGTCCCAGATAGAAGCCCTAGACTCCTCCAAGGCAGCTACCCAAGGAATTTTTTCGACGTTAGAGGCAGGTCTGTGCCTGTTAGCTCCCTGATACTCCTCCCAGGCATCTCCACACATGACACTACCTGATCCTGCTGGCAGTGGGAAGGAGAGCAGATACCTGCTGTCTGAGGAAGGCAGCACAACGTCTGTGACTTTGGAGTCCTTTGCTGTCTGCTGGTCTCTGGGGGACGCTTGGCATATGACCTGTCTTGGGCAGCTGCAGCTCTCTTGCACGAGCTGGCGGGAGCCAGGGACAAATGCGTGTGTCCAGGCTCTGCACCTTCTGCTGAGCCCTCAGCCTGTTGCATGCAAGCTTTTCGGTTTATTTTTAAGGTCCCAGTCTCTCCTCAGAGGCAACCAAGCTCCCGAGCAATGCGCTGGAAGGTTTGGGGTTTTTTTGTTTTAGGGATTAATAACACAATTTTTTCTTGCATAGATCATCGCAGCAGCAGCTAAATGTGAAATCAATTCCTGTACCACACACTTGACAGGGCAATAACCCAAATGTTAATCTCAAGCACCCAACAAGGATTTGTGTCATTGTGCTGGATATCTGCTGCTGGAGACATATCGAGGAAAGAAACTGCCTGGGGAGCTGCTTATTTTTTCCTTATTTTTCTCTCTTTTTTTATTTTATTAATCAAGAGAACTAGTACTTTTGAAGGGTTCCTGCACTGGTTTGGCAGGAGGAAGGTTGATGCCGCACCAGTTAGCTGCTGTAGCGGTCGCCCCCACCACTGAGCGCAGTGCTGGGCTGCCCTGGTTTGGTTTGCCGGGCAATCCCGCAGGCGTGAGGGATGCTCTCTATTGCCTCTTGCTGTCACGGCCTCTCCGTTGCTTAGTTCACTCCATTATAGCCATAACCTGGTTATTTCTGCAAGGTTATTTCAGCTTTGCTTATTTTCAGTCAGGCTACTAGCAGCCTGTGCATCCCTGTGGTGCTTTCAGACCACTACAAAGCCCCCTCTGAGCCCTCCCTGCCCTCCCAGGCGGCCACAGTGCCACGGAGAGCTTTGAACTGACTCATCTGGAAGGCTTTGGTGAACATCTGGGCAATGTTGCTGGAGCTGTTCAAGGCACCAATGCCTGCTGCTGCCCGTTTTGCCCCCCAAAAGAGCCTGTACGGGGGAATGACTCGCGTCTCAGCCACTCCAGCACCAAGCCCAGCGTCCCAGCCTAAACCACAACCCCGGGCAGGGCTGAGCCAAGAGCCTGGACTGCCTCTGAGAGTCCTTCAAACCTACCTGAGGGGCAACAGCCTCTGTTAGAGGGCTGGGACAGAGGCATGAGGTGACAACAACTTCACCTGCACCGGTGGGGTTCATCAGAGCTCATGAGTCAGACCCAAAACCACGGCAGGGAGGTAGGCAGAGCATCAAAGGCAGTTGAGTTATGTATGGGCAGCCATATGGGCTGCCCCAGCCCACCTCCCCTGTGAGGCATCTCCCAGGGCTTCCATCGAGTGTGTCCTGGATGGGACAGGATGGGACAGGCTGGGACCACGTGCAGGACAAGTTACTGCCATTCCTCGGAGAGGTGGGGGCTTCTTCAGCCTCTGCAGCTCAGCCCTGCCTCCTTCCTGCCTGTATCCTTGGGCATCCCTTCAAAAATAAATCTGCTAGGGGGAAAAATGAGGTACATGTCATTTTGCCTCATGTTTTGGCAATGTCCTGTGGCACCTGCTCATGCTGCTTGTGTTGACTCGGTGTTGTTGCAGGGCAGGCTGACAGATGGGAAGGGGAAAACCATTGACTGCAAGGATGCCATCTTTATCATGACCTCCAACGTGGCAAGCGATGAGATTGCGCAGCACGCTCTGCAGCTCCGACAAGAGGCCATGGAGATGAGCAAGAAAAGGATCGCAGAAAACTTAGGTACTGGTCTTTTGATGTCGTACTCCAAATCCCTAAAGAATCCGCCTCCTTCCTAACATTCATTTGACACCAGCTCAGCCATCCTTCTGCCATGGGGGAGCACCCAGACCCTTCGGTTGCCTCTCCACTGCTCGCCCCTGCAGCTGGTCCGCACTGACACGTCCTCCAGGCACTGCAGCTTTAGGGCAAGCCTCAGGGATGCTCCTCTGCCAGAAGGGAAGGCAGCTGCCTCTTCTTTTGTGTGTGTGTCTAGGAAGTCGTGCTGTTGCCTTCTAGGATGACCTGTTGCTGAGAAGTCCCACACCCCTATCTCCACCGTTCTGCCTCCTGTGATACCTCTGCTTTGGGCTTGCCCTGTTCTGAAATCCTCATTATTTGAGATCACATCCTTCAGAGGGAGAGCACATCTTTGGAGGAGGCTTTCTGTTCCACCTCTCAGTCTTCCTCATGCTGTGCGCTCTTCCTTTATCTCCTCACCCTTTTCATTCTTTCAGGACCCTTCCAAATGCTTTCTAGAAAAGACTGGGGCTGGTACAGGTGCTCATATTAAAGAGGAAGAGTTTTGTTTCCTCACAGTCCTTCCAAAAAGGACTGAGCTTAATCAATTTTACTTCACCTTGGAATGGAGCCCTGGACCCACACATCAGAGTCTTGTAGAAAATTTTCCAAAAATGTGAATGAGGTAATAAAAGGAGAATTGAGTAGAGCAAGGGCAGCCTCTAAGATTTGAACTACACAACTCCGCTGAAGGCAGCAGAGTCCCAATTTATGCGCGACCCTTCACCAGCCAGTTGGTGATAACTGCAGTGGCACCAGGAGGCCCCAGGGACTGGTAGGTCTCTGCTGTGCCAAGGAGGGATGGACGGACGGTGGTCGGCAACGCCTGCACCAGGGGCCGTCCCTTCTAGCTCTAAAATGCGTGGCAGTTTGTAAGCACAGGCACTGGCACAGGGAAACATCATCTCCATCGCGTGCTGCTGTGCCTGTGGATAACCAGGCAGCCACAAACAATGGCTGCATCCCTTGTTTTCTCATCAGTTTTAAAAAACTCATCAGTTTGTTTTTTTTTTTAAGACCCATTTATGGTCTTAAATGTCTGGACATGCATCTTCCATAGGGTACGTCACAGTATGTGCTGTCACAGATGCACCATATTTCCTAAAGGTCAGTCTCGAGAGTTCTGCTCACCAGTGGAAATGCCCGGAGAAGCTGTGGTGTGCAGTGTGTGCTGTGGCTGTGCCCGGGAAACAACCACAGCCCTCTGCATCAGCTCCACGGGAGCAGGAAAAAATGTTTGGTTTTGGTGTCAAATGTATTTTCCAGCTTCTTTCTCACTGTCTCTTCCTTTTTATTTTGAGAAGTGGATGCCAAAGCTGGCTTAATTCAGAATCTTTAAACTTCAATCAAACTAGGTAAAGGACAAAGCATGCCTGCAACTGAACTTTCAAGAATAACATTTTAAAATGCCAAGCACTTTTCTCCTAAACGAGGAAAGCATTGAATTTTAATTTCTAGAACTGTACAGCAGACAGCTGCAGTGAGCAAACGGCAGTGAGAGAGCATAGCCGGAAAATGCATTTCGGCTCAGAAGCCTGCCCTCAATTGAGTTTCGTGGAGCTCTTTGCAATTTACTGAGTTCTTGGCTTGGAGATGCTCTTGAAGGCAGTGGCCAGGTCAGCGTAAGTGCCTGGGCGGGCAGATAAATGGAAAGATAGAGGGAAGGAGCTGCTTCTGCAGCATCTCTGCGTCTGCGAGTGGAAGCAGCAGATATTACTGGTGGCAAACCTGAATATGGGGGGCAGCTCTGTCTCTTCTGCCTTCTCCAGCTCTCCTCTTCCAGAATGCCATGCCGAGTTCCTGTGACTTAGTGAAAAACCCCTTGGTGTCTTTTAGCAGAAAACAGAGAAGTGAAATGGGCCAAATCCTTATAACCAAAGACACCCCCCCCTGCTCCATTTAGACTGCACGGATGGGCCATACTGTCTATCTCCCCCATGCTGTGCAGCAAACTCCTCACCCAGGATGCAAACAAGAACCACGAGCGTGCTCGTGTCTGCCATGGGGGAAAAGAAGAAGAGGTGATTTCAGAGCGCACAGCACCGCTTCGTTGCATGCTGGCACCAGTGTGGGTCTGGTGGAAGAGAGCTCCTTCTGCCGCTGCTGGGGGTGCAACGATCTGCGCCAAGGCTGCGAGCTGGGAAGGGCTCCCAGCACCCAGCGTGGGTCTTTCTCCACTGCCCCGCGTGTCAGGATCCTATCCAGAGCACCTTGGATGCAAGGGATCTCCCAATGAGCATCCTTGCATTAAAATAGCATGTGAAGTTAAATGCATGAAGATGTAGGAAGGAATGAGACGGTAAAGACAAAGGGAAAAGCAAATTTGGGCGGCAGACAGGTAAACCTTGCATTTGAGCCGTCTGTTCAGAGCTGGGATTCGGGAGCCAGCCAGACCCTGGCTCCATCTGCAGTCAGCTGAGGGAAGTAGACTCCGGCCAGAGGCAGAGTTGTGCCACAAACCGTCAGAACAGGGGTTTTGCAGTTTGCTGAAGGGACGGAGGACTGTTCCTCTGTGCCTGACAGAGCTGCAGGAGCCTACGCAGAGCAGCCACGGCTGTCGATGTGCCCTGTGTGTAATGTAATTACCACCGGCTCCCAGACCCCAGCCACCGGCCGGGGTCTGTGGAGGCCGAGTGAGGACTCCTGCTGTCCGAAACCTCCGGGCGGCAGCTCCTGGGGGTGTAGGGCAGAGAGCGGAGGCAGAGCCGGAGCTCTTTTGCCATGCAAGTGAAACACGTCAGTGTAGGGTGCTCTCCTCGGGCACCCGACACGTGCAGGGGCAGCCACGGGAGACCCAGACACGCTGTCCAGAGTGTCAAGCGCAGGGACACCCCACTACTGAACCAAGCGTGGATGGTGGTGGGTGTGGAGGTTCCAGGTCTGTTCTGAGGTTCCCTCCGGACCCCCACCTCACCCCCCTGCTCAGCCTCTGGCTCCTTGTCACACTGCTTTGCTCGTCCATCCTCCGGGAGCTGGGCAGATGGGAAGCCCGTGTCCCACCTTACCCACCAACACCCCGTCTGTCTTCCAGAGGATGTCCAGATGACTGACAAGATAACCATCTCCAAGCAGTTCAAGGAAAAGGTTATTCGCCCCATCTTGAAGGTACGAATGATTTTTTTCATGGCTTATGTTTCAGGTATCCTGAGCTTTGGTCACTCAGTCATTCGATGCAATATCCATGTTCCTCACCCAGCTGTGAGATAAGTGACATGACGTCGTTTTTTAATTTTCACCCACTAAGAAGTAAGGTCAGAGTCCAGCAGAAACAAATAACAGCTTCTTACTCACTCCCTGTCCTCTTGTATTAGAGCAACAACATGAGACAAGAAGGGGAACATAGGGTGGGAAGTGCTACACTGGGATTTTGGGGGTTCCCTGCTCTCCCAGGGTCACCGTCTGCTTAGCTCCTGCACTGCTGCAGAGGGGCCAGGAAAACCTGGCCACAGCAACACATCCTGATGGCATTAAGTTTCTTTAAGACGTTTCTGAAGCACTTCATGGTGCTGCTTGCCTGGCAGCTCCTACAGAGACCAAGAATTTGACCTCCCGGCAGAAGGCTCAGATCGGAGCCTCAGAACTGGGAGACCCTGAGAGCAGCGAGGGGTGTTACTGTAAGTGGCTCGGGCAGGAGCAAACAGCAGAAGAGGCTGGAGCTGGGCTTACACTGCAGGAGAGATTTGTTTCTAGTTCCTCTTGCCATCTCCAGAAGAATTAATTCCTCCTATAAGCCATGCTGAGAGGTACTCCTGGTGACCTGAGATCTGGCACCATGGATTTCCAGCTCCATGGCATGGGGTGGGATGGCTTCAGGGCCTCGCCACATGGATGCGTGAGCTGTCGGAGGTGGAGGTGATCCCTGGGGAGCTTCTCCTGCAGCGTCACTGTCACTACTGTCCCTATCGGGGTCACCAACCCTGTCTCCGCTGACCTTCGCCCCTTGTCCCTGCAGGCTCACTTCAGACGAGATGAGTTCCTGGGGAGGATCAATGAGATTGTCTATTTTCTCCCTTTTTGCCACTCGGAGCTCATCCAGCTTGTCAACAAGGAGCTGAATTTTTGGGCCAAGAAGGTAAAAACCATCCATGGCTTTAGAGGTAACTTCTCAAGCAATGCATGAGCAGGAGGAAGTCCCTGCCCAAGCCTTCATCCTCCTGATGTGGACACAGAGTGAATGTATATCTTTACCATAGTCTCACATGGTGTTCAACATGAGGGGACCCTACTCAGGAGGGTGGGGACCTCCTGGGACGGTGGAGGACGGTTCCTCCTGTGTTGGGGCAGCAATGAGCTTCAGGGCACGTTCAGAGACATTATTTGTCTAATTGGTCCTTACACATCTGAGCTCTCCAGTGGGGCTAAATAGAAATTGGCAGACCACTTGCTTTGGTGGGTCTGGCCTGGTGGAGCTCTTGGTGCCCTTTCTTCCTTGGCCCAGGACTGCTCACACCCCACCGTGCTGCCCGTGGTGTGTCCCCCCCACTGCTCAAGGAATGGGGTGCCAGGGTTGCTTGAAGGCTTCAGTAACTCTTCCTCTTCCTCCTCACCCGGCAGGCCAAGGCGAGGCACAACATCACCCTGCTCTGGGACAGGGAGGTCATGGACGTGCTGGCTGACGGCTACAACTTGCACTACGGTGCCCGGTCTATCAAACACGAGGTAAAGCCAAGGACAGAGCACGGGTGAAGCCCATGGCATCACCTCCAGCCCTGCTCTGCACAGGGGGAGTCAGGAGGGGATTATTGCTTGGGTCTGTCCTGCAGAAGAGGGTCCCCACAGCTCCCGAGGGCAGACGTTCATGGTCTGTGGGAGGAAATGGCACAGCCAGTACACTCCAGAAAGAGACAGGGAATAAGTAGGATGAGCAGGAGCTTCTGGGACCCTGCGCTGCCTGGAGGTGGGAAGGAGAGCTGCCCGGCTCCCTGGGAGGCTGCTCACAGGTGTTTTCTGATGGGAGCTGGTTTTATTTCTTCAGGTTGAGCGGCGCGTTGTGAACCAGCTGGCAGCTGCCTACGAGCAGGACCTGCTGCCGAGGGGCTGCACCTTGAGGATCACGGTGGAGGACTCGGACAAGCATCTGCTGAAAACCAAGGACAGCTCTTCCCCTGGAGCGGAAAAAACAAAGATGCCCACCCTGCGGTTGGAGATAGTGGAGAAAGACAGCAAATCCCGAAAACTGGACATCCAAGCGCCTCTGAACCCAGAAAACATTACTTACTTCTTGTAGGCAGCAATGAGCACTCCTGGAGCACACTCTGCCCCAGCAGCTGCCTGCGGGCAGCGCGGGCTGACAATAAAATACCGCGAGACTCAGAAGTGTGCCATGTGGCCACATCAGTGAGGGCAGGCAGTAGGTAGGGCAGGGGCAAAGCTGTGCTCCTGCTACCTCCGCTGCCTGGAGCCAGGCACGGGCAGGCAGGAGCTGCCCGATCAGCCTGCGCCTGCTTACTCTGGGGCGGGCGCAGAGGGCTCTGGAGCTGTAGCTGTGGGTGGTGAGGTGCCACGCTGCCATTCGGGGACATATAGGTGGAGGGTCCTGGGGTTTCACTTGGCACAAGAGAAAGCATCGAAGCTTTTTAAGAAAGGGGAAAGTAGATTTCAGACCATATGGGAGCTGGGGTATCCGGCTCTGGTAGGATTTGTCATTCCTTAAAGAGGAGGCTTGCTGCGGAGGCTGGGTTTGCTGGGTTGGACTGCGGCTGGAAAGGGGTAGGACAGGGATCGTGTGTGCGACAGCTTCATTTTAAAAGCCACCAGGCACTCTGACTCTGTATTTTGCCCGCTTCTCTTTATTTATTGGCAATAAACACGGCGTGCACATACGACCTGTGTCTGGCACGGGCACGGAGAGGACGGGTAGAGCAGAGGTGGGGATTGCCTGTGGGCAGGACACGTCCCCGGGGGGCTCCTGCATCTCCTGCTCCTCGCTGGGAGCCGTGAACAACACCGACACATCTCCTTGTCCTGGCCGGGCAACATCCCAGTGCAAACCCCTCGCTAAATCCTCCCCACTGCTTTGCTTCTGACCCGATTCAGGGAAATATTTAATATCTCGGGCTTAACCTAGCTGCCCAAGCTGTCCCCAGTGTCAGAGCTGGAGCAAAGGTCCCCAGCCCAGACCAATTACAGTGGCTGTCACTGGGCAGAATTGGATTTTTCCTGCGTGTTTGTATGCGGGAGGTTTTGCTCTCCCGAGCCGTGAGCTCTGCAGGGACTGATCCTGCCGGCAGCCGCATTTGCGGAGCCTTGCCGGGGTTTGGGGGAAAGCGTGGCCCAGCGGTGTGAGCGATACGGGGGTTTGCCTTCCTTGGCGAGGGTCCCAGTGCAGGGTCGTGCCTGTCGGTCCTGGGCGCGTGGGATGAGGTGTCCCACGGTGGGTACCGGCTGGGTTCGAGGTGCACGGTCACCCCGCCGGGAGAGGAGCCCTCTCTGCTGCCGAGACAGCGGCGCTTCACCGACACAGCACCCACTCCTCCAGCCGGTGACGTGTCACAGAGGTGGATTATGAAGAGTAAGAAATTAAATACAAAAGGAAATCAAACCAAATAGCCTTCCCGAATCAATAAGCCTTAAGTCACAGTCCCCCCGGCGTGGGGACAGGGACGGATCGGAGGTGATGGCCCCATCCAACACAGCAAAGCCACTATGTGAAGTCCCCCCACCCAAGCATCGCTGGTGCTGCCAGGCCATGGCGTGGCTTTAGTTTTGGCACTGGCACTCATTTTCCAGGGGATACGTGAAGGTTGGGGGGGGGGGGGGGGGGGGGCTGCCTTGACCCACCTTTTCACCCTGGTCACCTTTTCCTGTCGTGAGTCTTAATTCAGTAATGCTGCTGGGGACCTGAGCGCTGCCTTCGGCCAGGGCTGCAAACGGGGAAGGAAGGCTGGAAAAGGGGAAAAGCTCTGCCTAAACGGAGCTGCTGGGATGGCAAGTGGAGCTGCCCCATCTTGGGCATCGCCCGTGCTGGTGGTCCGTGGGTGCCCTGCTCCTCTCAACCCCCGTCCACTCCCGGGCAGCTTCGGGCTGGCAGCGGGTGGGTGATGGAGCCGGAGAGGATGAGCCTGTTCCCACCCAGGCGCTGGGATGCGGGGGCTGGCAATGCCCAGGGATCAGCTGGATGGGGAAGGGGGTCTCTGGCAGCAGGATTCGACCTTTACGAGCCACTCAGGGTGACCAGCAAGAGGACAGCGGGATAGCCAAAGCAGGTTTCTCTTCCCCTGAAAGAGTTTTGGAGCTTCGCTGGGCTTTTCTGGACCCTCCCAAATTCAGATTTTCACGGGAGGACCAGGAAGAGATTCAGCCGCTGCCGTGGTGGGCATGGCTGACTCCAACCCGACGGGTGGGAAGGGGAGTTTGCTGGCTCGGTCCCTGCTTCTTCCCTGTGCCACAGCCAGGGAATCACCCACCCCTTCGCGTCCTTGCCCCAGGCAGGCAAGGCTGCACAGGGGCCAGGGCTTGGGGAGGGGGTCCCCGAAAACACCGGGGTGCCTCGCAGGGCAGCAAGCAGCATCCCCAAACCTGCTGTCACCTCCCGCAGCGACAAGACGCTGGCGAACACCAGCCCCACGGTCTGCACGGACACGGGGGCTCGGCTGCCTCCGGCCGACGTCCAGCACCGCACCGGCCCGGTGCAGGATGGGCAGCCCCAGGGTGGCACCGCAGGGCAAAGCTGGGATCCCCGGGAACTCCCCAGGTGCCAGCCAGGCCCCAAACCTGGGGGGCTGCAAGGAGAAATGGGGCTGAAAACGGGTCTTGCAGCAGTGGTAAAGTGTGTGATGGGGCGGGGGGGGCAGAGCTGAGTGTGCTGTGCCGGGCAGTGCTGCATGACGCTGAGGCTGACCCCAGGGATGAAGGCAGATTCCCTCCACGCAGCCCCAGGGAGCAGCTCCCTCCCCAGCACCCCTGTGCCACGACACCAGCACCCCCACGCCGGCACCGCCGGGCTCGGGGCACCCGGTGCCGGGGCTCTCGCGGGTGCTCCTGCACGGCAGCGGGAACGGGCCCCATCCCTGCCTGGAGCTGCTGGCTGGGACGCGAGGAGAGCAGGGAGCCCACGGCCAGGCATGCTGTGCCATACTGTGCCGTGCCACGCTATGAAATGTCATGCTGTGGCATGCTATGCCATGCCATGCCATGCTGTGCCGGGTCACGCTGTGCCGTGCCGTGCCATCACACTATGTCATTCTGCACCACACCACGCTGTGCTGTGCCATGCTGTGCCGTGCCATGTCAGGTTGTGCCGTGCCGTGCCATTCTGTTCCATGCTATGCCAATCTCTGCCATGCTTTACTGTGCCATGCTGTGTCATGCCATGCTGTACCATGCCGTGCCGTGCCGTGCCCCCAAGGGAGTACAGCCACGAGGGCCCCATCAGCAGGAGCATCCCGGCCGGGACGGCACTTGGGGGGCACATGGGGCCCTCCCTGATCATTTTATTTGTTTTTAATTGTGCTGGAGGCGCGGCGCCGGCGTCCTCTGAGCAAACAGCAGCGGGTGAAAGGGCTCCCTCTGACAGATCAAATAAATGTGCCACCGCAGCCAGGCCGGGAACAATAAACGGGAGGCAGGATCCGGAGGGGAGAAACATCAGGCTGTGACGGGGGAAATTCAATTACCGCCAGCCTTCAGCCCCGTGCCGGGCTCCTAATTCGATTAGGGGCAGGCGAGCTCCAGCGAGCGGAGGGGCCTCGGTGCAGCCCCGGCTTGGGGCTTTGTCACCGGGAACAAAGCGGCGGTGGCGGCCGGAGGCCTCCGGCACCACTGGGCCGTGCACGGTGCGGGACCAACTGCCGCGGTGGCAGCGGGGCCGGGACTTGCTGGGGGTCTGCGCCGCAGCATGGGTGTCCCTGTGGGGTGACACGGCCTGGATGGGACATGGGATGATGCCATGGGTGCTGCCATCAGGTGCTGCTACAGGGCATGGGCTGCACCTGGTCAACGACCCCGACAAAGCTGGGACTTGAGCTGTGCAGGGCACCTGGGTTATGCCCAAAGGGGGTCCCGTTAGAGAGGGTCCTATCAGCGCCCCCAGCTCCAGAGGGGCCCCAGCCCACCTGGACACATGGACACGGCCCTCGGGTCATGGACGGTCCCCAGAGTCTGGCGGGATGGAGGGACGGAGCGTCCCTGTCCCCAGCTCCTGCACCATCCCCAGTCCTTCCCGCTGCCATTGGCAACTGTTTCATGGGGAGGGGTGTCAGCCTGTGCCCCCACCCCATCAGGCCATGCTGGGGACAACCAGGTGCCCCTGCTGCCAGCACCCATCTTCTTTCACTCACCGAAATCAGGAGGTTTCACCCACATCTGCATCCCAGCTCCCACGGGAGCCACAGGGATGCAGGGGGTCTCCCTGGCACTGCCCCTCACCCCCGGCCGGGCAGGGACGGGGTGCCCCAGCTCACCCACCATCCCGCTTCCCTCCCCTATATCCCCCCCTTGTCCCCCTCCCTCTCCTCTTCTCCTTCATCCCCCTCATCCTCCTCACCCCCCCCTTCCCCGTTCTGCCCCTGGCTCTGGGTAGCAATAGCAGCAGCTCCTTGCGTGGCAGATTGCTACCTAATTAGTTTAGAGGGAAAACTTAATTGAATTAACTTTTTCACAACTCCAGCAGCCTGACAGTCGGGGCTCTCGCTCAGCCGCCAGCCTCCAGCTCCATGATCTAATTAACTTGTTTAGCAACCTGCCCGCTCGGCCGGCGCAGCTGGGGTGGGCGCGGGTGGGGAGCACCCATCAGCCCCTGCCCGCGCTCACGGGTGTCCCAAGGGTCCCACGGCGAGGGACCAGACCCGGACCCAGACCCAGCTCACCCGGGTGGCAGCTCCCAGTGAGGGGAGCCCGGCCAGGAGCGGGGGCATCAGCTCTGCCCTGCGGGACATGGGGCGAGACGTGGGGCAGAATGCAGGACAAGACATGGCTCAGGGCATGGGGCAAGATGCAGGGCAGGGCATGGGGCAGGAGATGGGGCAGGACACGGGACAGGGCATGGGGCAGGACGGAGGGCAGGACATGGGGCTGGATACAGAGCAGGAGATGGGAGAGGACACGGGGCAGGAGATGGGGCAGGACAGGTCCTGGGCAGCCCCCAGGACAGCGGGGGCCAGTGCCAAGCACCCCAGCCCCATCCCTGTGCCCGAGCAGGGATGAGCCCCATGGGCAGAGCTGATGCCACAGGCCCTGGGCAGGGTCTGGCCTTTCCCCCCACCCCCGGGGGGGGGCCGATGCCCGCTGAGAGGGCAGGGACCCCCCCTCCTCCCCGGGCTGTGGGCACAAAGCCCTTAGCTGGGCGTAATTAGACTTTTAAATCCTCTTTAGTGAAAGTGTTTGTCTTGAAAATGTCCCCAAATCCTCCCCAAATCCCTGCCCTGCACCCCCCCCAGTGCCGCTGAAAAGGGGCAAAGCTTTTACCTTGCCCTCAGCTGGGCGGGGGGGGCCCAGCAGGGCAGGGATGAGGCGCTTTGAAATGCAACCAGGCTGCAAATTGGGGGGGGGGGGCAAAGGGCCCGGGGAGAGGAGAGGAAGAGGGGGCTGAGCACCCCCTCTCAGCCCCCTGCTCCCCCCCATGCACCCATGTGTGGTGGGGGTGCCCCTGCTGCCCTCCTGCTCCTGGGATGCTCAGCCCCAGAGCCACCCCCCCCCCCCCGGTGAAGGGGACCCCCGTGTCCCGTCCCCCACCCCAGATGGTGGTCCCAGGGGACAGTGGGCCCTTCCCGCAGCACATGCCCCGGAACCTTCCCGGGATGCGACCTCAAGGGCGGCCGGTGCTCGGGGACATTGGGGACCCGGCGGCCACTGGGGTCGGGGTGGATGGATGGAGGGGCTGGGGGGGGTTGACAAAACAGGGACAGGGACAATCTGCTGCCTGTCCCCCCCACGCCAGGGGCCGCTGCCCCTCGCTCCCCGGTGCTGGCAGAGCATCATCCGCACTCGGCTGGCAAAGCGGCAGCCGGGCCCCCCCGAGAAGTCATCTCTTCCCAAGGGCAGGGGGCCCCTGGGTGCGGGATGGAGGCGGGTGCCCAGACCCCCCCCCCCCCGACCCCAGGATCATCCTGTGACCCCCCCCCGGGACAGCGGGGGCTGGGGCTGGGCAGGAGCCCTGTCAGAGCTGGGGGCCACGAAGGACCCCCCAGCCCCGCTCCCCATCCCTGTGGGACCCCCAGCACTGGGGCACAGGGGCTGCGCTGGCTGGGGGGCACCCCTCACCCCAACTGCCATGGGGCAGGGAGGGGCTGACCCCATGGGCGGCTGCCCTGGGGCCCCCCCTGTGCTGCCGTGGGGTGTCTGTGGGTGGAGGGGGGGTGGGGAGCGGTGCTGGGGGGGGAGGAAGGGCTGGGGGTCGGGTGGGGGTGGATCCATGGGGGCACAGTGGGATGGGGATGGAATTGGGATGGGGATTGGGATGAGGATGGGATTGGGATGGGATGGAGTGGGGATGGGACAGGGATTGGGATGGGGATGGAGTGGAGATGGGGATTGGGAATGGGACTGGATTGGGGATTGGGATGAGGATGGGATGGAGTGGGGATAGGGATTGGGATGGGGATGGAATTGGGATGGAGTGGGGATGGGGATTGGGAATGGGACTGGGATGAGGATGGGATTGGGGTGGGATGGGGATGGGGCAGGGCTGGGGACGGGGCAGGGGACGGGAAGGAGCTGGGGACAGGGACGGGAGGGACGGTGGGGATGGGGCCGTGGCGGGGACAGGGATGGAGAACGGGACGGGGCTGGCACCGGTACCGGGGCCGCTGCTGCTGGTTCCCCGGGACCGGGACCGGGGGGGGGAGTGCGGAGGGGGCCCTGCCGAGGACCCGGCACACCGGCAGGGACGGCGGGGCCGCCCGCCCGCCCCGGGGCCGCTGCCCACCGCCCGCCCCGACGTGCGCGGCTGCCGGGGCCGGACCGGGGCGGGAGCCGGGGGGGGGGGGGGTGTGGGGCTGAGTTGGGGGGGCTGTGCGGATCTCGTCGGGCGCCCACGAAGGGTTAAGGGCGGGGGGCGGCGGCGGGCGGGGGGGGGGGGGGGGGGGCCGGCGGCTCCGCCCGCTCCTGCTGCGCCCGCCGTCCCCGGGAGATATTGTCATGCAAAAGCCCCCGGCGAGCGCAGCCTTTGTCCGCCGCTCCCCCCGCCGGTATATTTACGGGGCGCGGCGGCCCGGGGCGGGCTGGGGCGGCGGATGGCGGGGGCGGGCCGGGGGCCGGCGGGCAGGCGGCGGCGGTAACGGGCGGGCGGCAGCCGGGGCCGCTCCATGTTCGCCATGGACTACTCCTACCTCAACTCCTACGACTCCTGCGTGGCCGCCATGGAGGCGTCCGCCTACGAGTTCAGCCCCTGCAGCCAGGCCGGCTCCTTCCAGTACAGCCCCATGCGGGGGGGCTTCGGGACCGGGCCCGCCTGCCCCCCCCTCGCCTCCGCCAACTGCGCCCTGGGCGCGCTGCGCGACCACCAGCCCTCGCCCTACTCGGCAGGTAACGGAGCCGGGACCCCCGGACCCCCCTCCGCGCCCACCGGGGGACGCCACCACGCACCCCCCCCCCCCCAGCCCCGCTTGCCTCCCGCCGCCCCCCCCCGTCCCCGAGCCCCAGCACCCGTTGGCCGGGCGTGCGGGAGCATCCCCCGCCGCCGGTGCCCGGCGCTGCCGGTTCCCGGGGCCGCCGGTGCCCGGTACTGCGGGTGCTCTGTGCCGTCGTTGACAGCTGCCGTCGGTGCTCGGAGCCGCCGGTGCTCGGTGCCGTCAGGGCTCGATGCCATCGGTAACTCCTCGCTACCGTCGGTGTTCGCAACCGTCCGTGCTCGGTGCCGTCGGCTCCCAGTACCGTCGGTACCAGCTGCCGGCGGTGCCCGGTGCCGCTGGTGACCGCTGCCGTTGGTACCCGGTACCGTCGGTGCTCGGTGCGATCGGTTCCCGGTACCGTCGATTCCCGCTACCTCCGGTGCTCGCTGCCCTCGGTTCCCGGTCCCGCCGGTGCCCGCTGCCATCGATTCCCTGTCCCGTCGGTTCCGGGTCCCGCCGGTGCCCGCTGCCATCGATTCCCTGTCCCGTCGGTGCCCGGTGCCGCCGGTGCCCGCAGCCCAGGCTGGCCCCGCCACGGCCGCCCCCGAGCCCGGTCCCCGCCGCCCCCGGGCCCGTTGCCGGGCGGGCGCCCCGTGCGCGGCCGCGGAGCCCCCGAGGACCCCGGGGCGGCGGCGGCCCCGGAGCGGGGCTGGGGGGGGGTCACCGCCGCCGGGCTCCCCTTCCCCGCTCCGTTTTCGTTGCCGCCGCGGACGCGCTGCCCGCGGAGGCGCCGACAACGAAGGAGCCGCCGGACGGGACCGGCGGCCCCCCCCCAGCCTCGGCCCCGGTTCCCGGCCCCGCACCGGCCCCGCTCCCGCCGCCCGGGGACCCCGCCGAGGGGGCGGCGGCAACGAACGAACGGGACCGGGGGGCGCGGGGAGGCAGCGCCCGAGCTCCGCGGCCGCCCTGCCTGCCCTGCCCGCTGTGTCCTGCCCACCCTGCCCGCTGCATCCCTGCTCGCTGCATCCCTGCCCGGTCCATCCCTGCCCGCTGCATCCCTGCTCGCTGCATCCCTGCCCGGTCCATCCCTGCCCGCTGCATCCCTGCTCGCTGCATCCCTGCCCGGTCCATCCCTGCCCGCTGCATCCCTGCTCGCTGCATCCCTGCCCGGTCCATCCCTGCCCGCTGCATCCCTGCTCGCTGCATCCCTGCCCGGTCCATCCCTGCCCGCTGCATCCCTGCTCGCTGCATCCCTGCCCGGTCCATCCCTGCCCGCTGCATCCCTGCTCGCTGCATCCCTGCCCGGTCCATCCCTGCCCGCTGCATCCCTGCCCGCTGCATCCCAGCTCCCTGCATCCCACCCGGTCTCTCCTGCCCACCCTGCCCAGTGATCCCCTGTTCCCCTGCCCGCTGTATCCCTGCCGGCCCTGCCCGCTGTGCCAGCCCCTCACCCCCTCCTCTCCCTCCCCAGTGCCCTACAAATTCTTCTCGGACCCGTCGGGGATCAACGAGAAGCGGAAGCAGCGGCGGATCCGGACGACGTTCACCAGCTCCCAGCTGAAGGAGCTGGAGCGGGTCTTCGCCGAGACGCACTACCCCCGACATCTACACCCGCGAGGAGTTGGCCCTCAAAATCGACCTCACCGAAGCCCGGGTGCAGGTGAGGGGCCTGGGGATGGGGGGGGGTCTCTGGTCCCACCAGAGAGCTGGGGTCCAGGTGGCTGCACCCCGACTTTGGGATCCTGCTGCTCGCATTGGGGTCGTGTCGGGGAAGCGATGGGGACCCACCGCAGGGTCCCAACGTGGGGACCCACCCCCCACAAATCGACGCGTCCGTGTGTTTTCCCGGTGCCGGGTGCCCTGGCTGGGACCGGAGCGTTTCCACCGGGTCGTTCCCCAGCAATCGGCTGGGACGGGGGACAGGGAGCGGGGCTGGGACCCGGCTTTGTCACCGCAGCGGCGAGGGGACGGAATGCGACACAGCCCTGCTCTGCCGGGGGGGCTCAGAGGAATCCCCCGGGGCCCAGCCCGGCTGCTGGCAGAGGGGGGGGGGTTGGCTCATGCCACATCACCGCTGCGCTGGCACCCCTCAGCAATGACTTTTTACAGTCCCAAACGCATTGAGGTCGGGTGGAGTTGGTAAAGGCTGTGGGGGATGGAGATCGGCCCTGCGGTGATGCAGATCCCCCCTTTGTCCGTGCAGCCTCCCCCCTTCATGGGTGCAGCCCCCCCCTTCGTTTGCACTGCGGTCCTCACAGGGCGCCGGGACTCACGGCGGGGAGAGGGTCCCAGCTGGACAATGTCCCTTGGAGGGACACGGCCAGTGTGACCCCTCCAGAGAGGGGGACACTGCTGGGGGGGGGTGGTCAATGGGGAGGGTGACATCCCACAGCAACAGGGGACCCATCCAGTGGCCCCCAGCCCAGCTGTGGAGTGCGTGGGGGTTTGGGGCGGATGTCCCCCTCCAGCCTCGGCTCCAGCTCCCCTCTGGTTTTGGGTGAAAATGGGGTGGTTTGGGGCAGCTCCTGCCCCCCCCCCCCCCCCAGCATGGGCTCAGGCACCGTGGAGGGAGTCGCTTTGTCAGCACACAGGGGAAAAATAAGGTTCCCCCATTTCCATGGGTGCAGGGCAGGTGCTCGGTGGGTGCTGGGGGGGCGGACAGGACTGTGCTGGGTTATTGGGGGCCAGGCAGGGATGAGAGGGGCCAGGTGGGACTGGCACAGCAGGCACAGCCTGAGGAATCATGCGGGACACTCCGGGGTTGTTCTCGGGGGGGGGGGGGTGTGCCCGCTGCACCCCAAGCCGTGGTAACCCACAGCTCAGTGACATGGGGACAGCTCAGGAGGGATCGCCCTGGGTGTCCTCAGTGGGTCCTGCTGCACCCCAACCCTGGGCCCCCTCGGCCGGGGGGTCCTGGGCTGCTCAATGGGTCCCAGCAGTGAGATCCGTCTCCGGCAGCGCCACGATCGGGGCAGCAGTGGGAGACGCCGGCGTGGCAGAGCCAGCGCCCGTGTCCCTGACACCCCAGGGAACGTCTCGGCCCCTGGGCCACCCCCCAGCATGTCCTTGCACCGAGCACCAGGGATGCTCTGCAGGTGAAGGGTCCCATGGGACCCTGCTCGCCCCCGTCCCCCCAAAGCATTCCGCAGTGCCATGGAGCAGCCAGGGGATACGGCCGGGCTGGCGGCTGGCGCTAACCGGGACGGCACAGCTCGGCCCCAGCAGCCGCCCCTCCGCAGCAGCGGCACAACCTGCCCTTGGCCTTCAGCATCCTGCAGGCAGGATGGACGCTGCAGTCCCTCAGTGCTGGGGAGTCCTGGTCCCCAAGGATGGGGGGACCAGGCGGTGTTTCCGGGTCCGGCCATTTCCAGGCAAGGCTGCTGACATCCCCAGCAGCTGCGGGGACAGAGCTCTGCTGTGGTTCGGAATGGGATGTGATGGACGTGGTCCTGGGGGAAAACCGCTGGCGATGAGGTGGTGGTGCCCATGGACCCCCCCCATCCTGCCAGCACCTTGCGGGACCATGTGCTACTGAGTCCTTGCCGGGGAGGGGGGGTTCCATCTTTGGGGTCACCTCCCTCCCAGGTGGGGATGGTGAGCGGGGTCGATGCTGCGGTCGGCACCGTGGGGAAGGTGTGTGCTGCAGACCCTGGGGGGGGGGCACAGGCTGCATGGGGGGGGCTCTGACCCCGCGAGGTGCAGGCAGGGGGGCAGCGTGGGCCCCGGCAGTGCCCCTCACTGTCTGTCCAGGAGCCCCTGCAGAGCCCCCCGGCATCGCCGGTGCTTGTGCCGCAGCACCGCAGCAGTGCCAGCGCCCAGCATCAGTGCCACAAACCCTGTAGCTGGTTTTAGATGTATTGACCTCTCCCCAGGGCAGTGGAAAACGTTTCACCCGTGGGAGTGGGGGTGTTGCAAGGGGCACCCTGGGGAGAGCACCCTGGCATGGGGGGGGGCAGCGGAGCCATCTGCGCCCCATGGGTTCCCCAAACCCCCACGGATGGCAGCACGGGGTCCTCCCGTTCCCTCCAGGTCTGGTTCCAGAACCGCCGAGCCAAATTCCGCAAGCAGGAGCGGGCGGCCAACGCCAAGGGTGCCGGTGCCACCGCCGGCACCGCCGGCAAGAAGTCAGAGCCGCGCTCTTCCTCAGAGGACGACGAGTCCAAGGAGTCCAACTGCAGCCCGACGCCGGACAGCACGGCATCCCTGCCCCGCCGCCGGCAGCCTCGGCAGCCCCGGCAGCAGCCTGAGCCCCAGCCCCGGTGCGGGGCCACCCATGGGACCCGGGCATCCCCCCCAGCCCCTCAAGGCGCCCATCTGGCCCGGCGTGAGCACC
Source organism: Harpia harpyja (assembly GCF_026419915.1). Lineage (NCBI taxonomy): Eukaryota > Metazoa > Chordata > Aves > Accipitriformes > Accipitridae > Harpia > Harpia harpyja. The sequence continues at coordinate 887,200 of NC_068956.1, read as the reverse complement.
AGCAGCGGCACCGCCAACGCCACCGACCTGCTGAAGGCCTGGCAGCCCGCCGAAGCCGTGCCGGGACCTTTCTCCGGCGTTCTCTCCTCCTTCCATCGGAAGCCCAACGCCCTCAAGACAAACCTCTTCTGATGTGCCGGTCACCGGATCCGGCTGCCCCGAACCCCCCCCGGCCCCCACCGCCGGCCCCTGCCCACCGCGTCGATGCGGACCCAGCGGTGATGCTCCGGCAAACGGCTGCCGGTGGGGAGATGAACTGGGGACCCCCCCCCCCAACCCCAGCCCTGCCCAGCTGCCGGCACCCAAGGCTGCTCCCCGAGGGGGCCACGGGACCCCCCCACCCTCTCCCGGACCCTGTGCCGACAGGACGCACCCGGAGCTGGGGGCAGCCCCTGCCGATGGCTCCCGCCGGCACCACCCACCCATGGGTGCTGTGGGACCACGGGGGTGCAAATGTGGGGGGGGGGAGCAGCAGCCCCTGGCCCAGCCGGCATGCCTGGGCAGAGCCATTGCTCCAGCATACTTTCGGGGGGCTCCCGGTGCACCCCAGGGGTGGGGGCAGCTATGGGGCTCCCCACGGCACTGCGGGTGCTCTGGCATCATGGTGGCCCCCCCCCGGGAGGCCCCCCCCCCCCCCGGGCCGTGCCGCTGGGCTGAGGGCGAGGAAGCACTTTAGGGTGGGGGTTTTGGGGGCCACGGGGTGAGCAGTGCTGGGGAATTTGGCAGCAAGAGCCCCCTTTGGCATGGGGGAGGTGATGCACCCCCCCCCCCCAAATCCTGCAGACACGGGTTTGCCTCCCTCCCCCCCCCCAGCAGCACCCCAGCCCGGCGGAACTGGAGGGGAGGAAACACCCCCACACCCCCCGGGGTGCAACGAGATTTTGGGTGGGGGCAAACGCAGGACTGGGGCTTTCCGCTCGCCGGCAATGCCGTGGATGCTGCCAACGGGGACGAGGCACCGGGAACTCTCACCATCCCGCTGTGCCGGGGCTGAGCTGCTCCGGTGATGCCGCAGCTCCTCCGGAGAGGGGCTGGCACGGGACGGACCCACGCGGAGCAGCCGGTGGGACCCTCGGACGAGCCGCGACCCCTCACCGGCCGTCACCACCGCGCCAGGAGCAGGATGGGTGCTCTCACCGGAGCTGGCACGGATGCAGCCGGGACCCCCCCCCCCGGCACATCACCACTGGGCAGGGACCTTGCAAAGGGTCCCGGGGGGAGCCCAGGGTGCAGCTCGGCCCCTTGCACCCACCGCGCCGGTGGGCTTTGCAGCGCGGTGAGCACCGGCACGGCTGTGCCGGCGTCCCTGTCTGTGTGTCTGCGGTCGGACCCCATCCCCGTCCCCTCCCTGCCGAGGGTGTCCCCCCCCCCGTCCCAGTTGAGGTGGGTTTGGGTTTCACCTTTTTTCTTTCTTTTTTTTTGTTTTTTTTAACCGTTCTGTAATTTATTGACCCCATTTGCAAATGACACTAATCCAAATAAAACTTAATTTATTGAAGACGCCACCGGCCCCCTGCCCTTGCTGCAACCCCCCCCCCGCCAAGGCTGCAGGTGGTGGGGGTCTGCACGGCCACCCCTCCCTCAGCCCCCTGAGACCCCCCTGTGCCAGCAGGGGACCCCCAGGCACCTTAGGGATGTTTCAGGTGTGTGTCCCCCCCCCACCAAAAGACCCCGAGCAGCTGCACGGACCTGGGGTAGCCCCCCCTGAGTCCAGGGAGAGAGGGTTGCCCCACGCAGCCCCCTTCGGGGGGCCACGGGGGGTGGTGATGGAGAAGGTCCTGGAGGGCACCGGGATGGCAGCAAGGAGGATCCCAGGGTGCGGAGCAGTGAGGAGGGGTGGTCTGGGGTAAGGGGAGCCGGGGGGGGGGCAGGGTTCTGCACCCGCCCCCCCAGGATGGGCAGGGAGGGGGCAGGGGGTTGCAGGGTGCCGGCGCAGCATGCTCCGTCCAAGGGAGTGCCGGGATGCGCCGATGGGGACGATGGGGTCCAGGGTCGGGGTCTGCGGGGGGTGTCAGGGATGGGGAGGGGGTGTCTGTGCAGGGGGGACAGCTGGGGAATGGGGGTCTTCCAAATGGGGCAGCAGAAGTGTCCCCTGCCGGGTCCCCACCGTGCTGGGACCAGTACGGCCAGCCTGGAGGGTCACAGACCATGGTGGGACCAGTACAACCAGCCTAGACTGTACTGGGCCCCGGTTCCTCATCCCGCCCCTTCCCGTGATTCCCCTGGGAAGCCCCCCTCCACACGACAAGAGGTTGACAATGACCATTGCATTAAAGATTAAAAACAATAGCTCATGATTTAACAAAAACCACCAAAACAGAGTACAACATGACAGTATTTTTAGTAGGATTAAGTTCACACCAAATGCCCCGTTAACTAACAAGGGGAGGACTGGGGCGGGGGGGGGGACTGCCGGGGGGGGTCCGGACCATCCTTCATCTCAGCCGGAGCAGTGGCAGCGGGGGCCGGACAGGGGGATGGGGAGGGCTGGGGGTCTGAGGCGCCGAGGTCGGGGACAGGGAGAGCCTGGGGGGGGTCTCACCCCAGCGAGGAAGGGGAGGGGGGAAGGCACAGCTGGGGGATCCCCACCCCGGGGACCCCCCTGGAAGGGCACTTGGTGAGGCTGGGGGCTGAGCACCCGTGGGGGAACCTGGGTCAGCACCCACGGCGGGGGACCCAGGTGAGCACCCACGGGGGACCCGGGTGCCAGCCCCGCTGCCACCGAGGGTGTCGCAGCCCCTGGGAGGGGATGGATCCAGCAAGTACCTAATGGGCAAACTGGGAGCGGGGACGGGGGGGGGGACGCCCCGGAGGCACTGGTGGTGGCGAGTTGGGGGGGAGTTTGGGCGAAGGCACTGATCCAGCTCTGCTGCGGCGGGACCCGCGGGTGGGGATGGGACCCCCAGGTGGGGATGGGCTCCCTGAGCTCTGCGTGGTGTTGTCTATGGGGGCTGGCAGAGCCCCCCCATCCCATCCCATCCCATCCCATCCCATCCCATCCCATCCCATCCCATCCCACATCCCAGCTTGGCCCCAGCCGGGCATCACAAAGGCACTTGGGTTGTGACACGACTTTGCTCAGAGCCTCCTCCTCCTTCTCCTCCTCTTCCTCCTCCCCGGCTGTGAGGGGCCGCGGTGGGAGCCAGAGGTCCCCAGGGTTCACCCCAAAAACCTCCCTCTGCCCGCAGGACCCCCCCCACCCACAAGACAAACGCTCGTCCCTCCTCTCAATAAATAAGAAATAACTTAAGCGAGGGGAGGCCCCATCGGTGGGGACCCCACCCCCCTGAAATTGTCTGACCAGGACCCGCCGCCCCCCCTGCCCCCCCAATCCCCCCCCACCCCGCTGTTACCCAGCACCCGGGGAGGGGGGCGGCCGCGGGGGTCCCGGTGCTCACGCCGGCTGCTGGTGACGGCTGCTGCTGGTGGTGGCGGGATGTGCGGATGCGGGATGCTCAGCCGTGGGATCCGGGATGCGCGGCCGTGGGATGCAGGATGCTCAGCCGCGGGACGCTCGGAATGCGCGGCCGCGGCTATTTGCGGAGCTGGAGGCTCTCCAGGAGGACGCGCTTGTGGCCGGGGTCCAGCACGCCGGCCTCCTCCAGGTCCTCCTCTGTGATGTCGCTGGGGAGGGGGGCACAGCTGTGGGGCTCGCCGCCCCCGGGGGGGTACCTCAGCCCCTGGGGGGCACCCCAGCCCATGGGGGGTACCCCCTCAGTGGGCGCAGGAGCCCCCACTTGGGTTGCTGGGTGCCCAGGCAGCTTCCCCCCACCCACCCTGCGGGGCTACGCAGCCCTGGGGGGCAGCAAGGACCCCCAGGGGCAGCAGGGACCCCCCCAGGGCAGCACCCCACGGGGGTCTCCCCAGGGCAGGGGGTCTCCCCAGGGCAGGGTGCTCCCACCCAGGCATCGCTGTGACCCCCTGGGGAGAACGTGGACCCACGGGGGCTGGCAAGGTGGGTGGCGGTCGTCCCCCCCCCATGCCGGCCCGGGGGGTGGGGGGGCTGCTCACCTGAGGAACTCCAGGTCGTCCCAGCCGTTGCGCACCAGCCCCTCCTCGTACCGCTCCAGCCCCAGCGCCCGCAGCCACTCGCCCACGCCGGGCACGGCGCCCACGCCACGGCCCGCCTGGCACAGCGCCTGCGCCGCAGCACCCGCACCGTCAGCCCTGCGTCGCCCCAGCCCCGCACCCCAGGGGACCCCCAGGATGGGACCCCCGGGATGGGACCACCCTGTGCCGTGGAAGGTCCCAGACCCTAACACCCTCAGCGCACCCCCGGCGTCCCCCCCAAAGGGAAACCCGATGGAGGGCGCTGGGGGGGGGGTCCCAGCACCCTGACCGCTCCCCCCTCCGCAAACACCCACCTCCTCGGCCAGGTCCTCCTGGATGCTCTCCCGGATGGAGTGGGGGGGGAAGGCGAGGGGGCGGCCGTAGTCGGGGTGCAGGCAGCGGGGGGGCAGCTCCAACCGCCCCCCCTTGGCCAGCAGTGGCGGGGGGGGGGGCCGCCCTCCCCTTCCCGCCGGCGTAGTCCACCTCGCTCAGCGTCTTGGCCATCTGCAGCACCGAGCAGGAGCGGTCGTCCAGTAGCCCCCCTGCCGCGGGCAGCCCCCCGGCACCATGCAGCCCCCCGGTAGCGGGAGTCCCGCCAGGCCCCTCAAGCCCGAATCCGGCGCTGGCAGACGGCGGGGGCCGGGGGTGCAGCTTGGGCGGGGGGGGACTCGCCGAAGGCGGCACCGCCGACGGCCGGCCGCGGTTTGGGCTCCTCGCGCCCGACGGGCACCGGCAGCTCCTTGGCGCTGCCGTAGAAGGGGTTCGGGGGCAGCTCCAGCTCCCGCGGCAGCGGCGGCGGCGGGAAATCCGGCGGCGGCAAGTTGAGGGTGCCGGCGTCCTCGTCCGAGGAGCTCTCCTCACCGCGGCACGCCGGCGGCTGCCCGGCCGAGGGGTGCCGTCGTCGCTCGGGCACCGCCAGCTGCACCTTGGCCTTGGGGGCCGGGGGTTTGCCGGGGTCCCCGGCTGCCAGCAGCTGGTGCGGGACCCCCTCCAGCACGTAGTACGCCGGGTTGTTGAAGCTGTTCTTCAGCGGCCCCGCCGCCGGCTCCGGCGTCGCCTCCGCCTTGGACCTGCGGGCACAGGGGTGAGCGTGGCACCCCCGGGCGCGGGGGGAGACGGCGGGTGTCGTGTCACCCCCCCCCCAGCCCTGCACGTCCCCCCTCACCGGCTCGGGGCGGCCTCGTCCCTGGCGGTGCCGCGGTGCGGTGCGGGGGGCCGGGGGGCCGGCGCGGCGTTGCCCTTCTCGGGCTCCTCCGGGAGCTTCGCCGGGACGGCGGCGGCGGGCGGCTCGGCACCGGCGGGCTTCCGCCCCACCGACCTGGGTGACAAGAAGTGTCGGGTGCCCCATGGAGCTCGGCCGCCTCCAGGACAGGACTCGGACCCCCAGGATGGGGCTCAGACCCCCGGGACAGGGCCAGCACCGCTCTCGGACGCACCGAGCCCCCCCATCCCTGACCCACGTGGCATAAGAGCCAGCACCGGGACTGTCCCCAACCACGTCACATACGCCATCCCAGAGGGATGCTCTGAGCGATGCCTGTGCTCCTGCGGCACTGGGGCATGCTTCAGCCCCCCCGGCCCCCCCCCAGGACCCCCAGCCGGGGGCCACTGGTTCTCCCCCGCCCCACCGAGCCCAGTCCCCCGTACTTGGCATAGTCCTGGTTGGCTCTGGCACCCAGCAGCACCTTCCCTTTGCCAGCCGCCGTCTCATCCTTATCGATGCTGATCCACTCTGCCAGGGGATGGGGGCTCAGCGGGGGGGGGGTCCCGTCCCCGCCGTCCCCCCAGGGTGTGGGGGGGTCCTCACCATAGAGCCTCTCGCGGGTGCCCAAGCGCTCAGCGGGCACCCGGACCTTCATGGAGCCGCGGATGTTGCCCGTCTCCTCGCCGCGGTGCGACAGGTAGGTGAGGAACTGCTGCGCGGTGCTGCCGATCATCGACTTCAGGGCGATGACGCATTCCCCTGGGGGTGGCAGCGGGGTTGGGGGGGGGTCGGGGGTCCGCATCCCCAAGGGACGCCCCCCGGGAGGGCGGTGCGGTGCCGGGGGGGGAGCCGGCGTGGGTACTCACCGTAGGACTCGTAGCCGTCAAGGGATTTGACGGTGAGCAGGAGGTGCTGGTCCTGCAGGTACTCGATCTCAGAGAGGATGGGCTTCAGCTGCAGGCGAGGGGACGGGATGCTGGCACTGGGAGCAGGGGGGGTCTCCCTGCCTGCAGCCCCCCCCCCCATCCCAGCACCAGCCTTGCCCACCCCCGGCCCTCCCTCACCGTGGGCAGCTGCCGGGATGACCATTGCACCTTGAGGAAATTGATGTTGTCGCTGCTCTGGCTGTCGTTCTCGAAGCTCTTCTTGAACTCTGGGGAGGGGTGGGGGAACACGGCACAGCCCCCATCAGCCCTCTGACCCGCCCCCCAGGACCCCCCCGCCACGGTGCCGTCCCTCACCTTCCAGGCAGGTGGAATAAAACTCGATGAAGAACTTGGTGCGACTGGCCGTCTTCACGATAGCCTCGATGCTCTCGAACTCGATGTACGCCTGCTCGGAAGACTTGGAGAGCCCTCCAGGGAGAGTCGAGGCATCAGGACCGACCCCCCCGGGAGCCCCCCCTGCCTTGAGGGAGAGATGGGACCCACGGGGAGGGGAACGGGGTGTCTCCTTGGGCACAGGCACCTTTTTTGGAGACGAACTGGGACGTCACCCCCACCTCGAAGGAGCCAAAGACAGGCGAGTGGTCGCTGGTGACGATGTCGTCCGTGCACCCTGCGGCCAGTTGGGATGGGGGGGGTGTCAGGCTGGGGTGGGGGGGGCAGCCTGTCCCCGGGGCAGGGGCAGGGACAGTGTCCCAAGGAGGGGGACACGCAGCTCACCGTAGGCGTTGCAGTTGACGTGAGTCTCGGGGTAGGACTTCCAGAGGATGCGGTCACACCAGGACGGCACGTTGGTGCGGACCTGGCAGGGACAGGGAGTGTGTGTGTGTGTTGGGGGTGTCAGGCTGGGGTCCCTGTCCCACCCCCCCGACCCTAACCCCCCCACCTCACCCTAGCACCTACCCCTGTGGGCTTCTGCTTGTGCCAGACGTAGGTGTCCCGGGAGCCCCGCTCATAGCGGTAGGTGGGGGGGAAGGTGATCTCCTCCTCGCCTGCACCGACAGCAGGGGGGTCAGGACAGTCCCAGCAGTGGGGGCTTGACCCCCCCGGATCCACCCCCAAGCTCCCCCAGCCCTCACCAAAGCGCAGGAAGACCTTGTGCTTCTCCTTCTCCAGGTTGAGCTGATCCACCTTGAGCAGCGGCTCCAGCTCCTTGCGGCTGATGTAGTTGAGGATCTCCTGTGGGACAGAGGGGCTGGCACGGGGTCGAGGGGGGGGACACAGCAACAGCTCACCGCCCCCCCCGACCACGCCGCCCTCCCCAGCACCTGGATGTCCATGTCCAGGCGATAATTGAGGTCCCCGAACCAGAAGAGGTGGGTGAAGCGGAGGGAGATGTCGAAGGAGCTCAGCTGCTTGTCCCCCAGCGAGAGCAGGCGCAGGATGTCCAGGTAGTTCTGGTTCCTCCTGCCCGGGGTGGGGGACATGGGGGTGGCACCAGGACGGGGGTTGCACAGCCCCGGGGCAGGATGAGACCCATCCCGGTGCGTGGGTGCTCACCGTGCCGTCTTCTCGTTGCCGGAGGTGAGGTGGCAGTTGACGAAGCCGAAGGAGGTGCCGTTGAACATGAAGGAGACGCCCACGGCTCCCTTGTTCCCTGCAGGGACACGGGCACGGGGGCAGGATCAGGCCGGGGCGGGCAGCTGCCCCAGGACCCACAGGCTGCCCACCCTGGGGGGACGGGGACCCGGCTGTCCCCACGTCCCAGTGACGGGGCACAGTCACCACCCAGACTGCCGGCACCGGCACCCACAGCCCGCGCTCTGCCCGGGCTCCCAGCACGCACCCAGACCCCTCCTCGTGCAACGCGCGTGCTCCAGGACCCCTCCTTGTGCAACACGTGCAACACCAGGTCCCCTCCCTGTGCAACGCACATGCACCCAGACCCTTCCGTGTGCAATGCACGCGCTCCAAGCCCCCTCCTCATGCAACTCACACACCCTCAGGCCCCTCCTCGTGCAACGCACACATGGCCAGACCCCTCCTCATGCAATGCGCACGCATCCAGACTCCTCATCATGCAACGCACGTGCTCCAGGACCCCTCCCTGTGCAACACACGCAACACCAGGACGTCCCTCCGCGCAACACACACGCCAGGACCCCTCCTTGTGCAATGCACACATGCTGGGACCCCTCCCTGTGCAATACGTGCACAGCCAGACCCCTCCTTGTGCAATACGAGCTCTGGGACCCCTCCCTGTGCAACACACGCACACCCAGGCTCCTCCTCATGCAACACGTGCTTCGGGACCTCTCCTTGTGCAACACATGCAACACCAGCCCCCCCCCCCCCTGCCGTGCAATGCACAAGTGCCTGGACCCCTCCTCATGCAACACATGTGCTCTGGGGCCCCTCCCCGTGCAATGCACACACCCGGACCCCTCCCTGTGCAATGCATGCAACACCAGAATCCCTCCCCGTGCAACACCCGCCTGCCCAGACTCCTCCTCGTGCAACACACGTGCTGCAGGACCCCTCTTTGTGCAACACGTGCAAGATCAGGACCTCCCCCCGTGCAACGCAGACATACCAGGACCCCTCCTCGTGCAGCACACCCCCACCCTGACCCTGTGTGCCCCCATCCCCGCGTCCCCCCCCACGTGCCCGGCAGCTCCGGCCCCTACCCAGGGTGTTGGCAATCCCCGTCTTGACGCTGGAGGTGCTGACGTGGCTGATGCGGTTCTCGTGCTCCGGCTTCACCAGTACCACCACCTTGATGTTCCACAGGGACTGCATGGCCACCTGTGGGCCCACGGCCACCGTCAGACCCCCGCTTCTGCCGGCACACACTGAGGAGCGGGTCCCTGTCCCCCCCATGCCGTGGGTGCCAGGGAGCTGGGTGCAAGGTGCCCCTCGGGTGCGGACCGTTGCAGAAGCCCCCTCCTTCACCCCGGCATCTCCCACCAAGGGCTGTTCCCCCGCGATACCCACCGTCACCAGCACCCCAGCACCACGAGACCAGCCCGAAACACCCAGCGTCGGCAGAGCCGGAGCATCCACAGCCTCCCCAGGAGCCAGAGGGACACCGAGCATCACCCATCTCCACCACCCACCAGTGTCTGCATCCCGTGGCCCCCAGGACCCCCGGGTTCTTACCGGGCGGTACTCGACCTCCGTGAAGTCCTTCAGCACGGCGCGGAGGAAATCCACCCACTCCTTGTCCCCCAGGGAATTCTCCTGGGTGCCGAAGACATAAATGTCGTGGGGGATGGCGACCGTCACCTCGTCCAGCGTCTTTCCCAAACCCTTGGAGGTGAACCACGACGTGATGCTCTTGGGTGGGGGCACGCTGCCTGCGGTGCAGGTGGGACAGGGGGGAGCAGCATGGTCAGGGGGGGACCCCAGGGGCTCGGCCCCCTGCAGCGGGCCCCCCCCCGGCCCCGCTCACCCATGTTCCAGGTGCCGATGAAGATGGAGATCATGTCAGGCTCGTCCTGGTGGGAATGCTTGTTCTTCATCAGCTGCAGGAGCTGGCAGAAAGCCTCCCGCTTCTGCGGGGGGGAGGCAGTGAGCAGGGGCAAGGGGCTTCCCATGGCCAGGATGGGGCCCCCCCAGCCACCTCCAGCCCCCGTGATTCGGCTCGGCCAAACTCGGCACCTCTTGGGCACAGGGGACTGGGCAGGGACCACCCTGGGGACGTCCCCCAACCACCGGGCACCCAGCACCCATCCCCAAGCCCCCATGAGGGACCGGGGGTTAAGTCCTGCACCCCCCCATCCCTATGAGAGACACTCCTTCCTCACCCCCCCATCCCGGCCGAGCGCGACCCACCCGGGCACTGACGAAAACGAAGTCTTTCCGTTGCGTTTTATCCTTTTCCTTCTCGAAAACGATGCCCAGTTTGTTCTGCACCCGCTGCGACTTGATCAGCTGCCGGACTAGGGGAGAGCAGGGAGAGGTGGTGGGGTGGGGGGGGGGAGTGCTGGGCTCCGGCTGGGCACCGTGCCCCCCCACCCCAGCGCCCAGGCTCTGGGGGACACCCAGGGTGGAGGGACACCCAGGATGGGGACAACCAGCTGCTCCCACCCCACCACCGAGCCCCATGGGGACGCTCCCCGCTCTGCTCCAGCGCAAACTCAGCCCCAGCCGCCAGCCTGAGGTGCAGGGACCCCCAGCCCAGTCCCCACCGCCGCACGCCCCCCCTCTCACTCTTGTCGTGGGTGAAGGTGTTCCAATCCTCCTGGGAGTCCTTCTGCTTCTTCAGCACCACCAGCTTCCCCCCCTCCACGTCCACGCTCAGCGTGTACTTCTGCGACTTGCCGATCTTGGTCAGGTCCCCCAGGGTGACGTCCAGCTTCACCTGCGGCGGGACACCGGGTATGTTCGGTCGATGCCGAAATTCCCCCCCGGGGGACCCTTCAAGCGCGGGGAGGGGGGGGTCGGGACTCACCTCGAAGGTCTGCACCGGGATGCTCTTGGCCTTGCGGGAAAGGGGCTGGGGGGGGGCGGCGGGGGTGGCCGAGCTCATCTCCTGCAGGGCTTTCAGCGCCTGGCAGAGCCGGCGGCAGCATCAGCCGAGCGCCGGGCACCGCGACCCCCAGCCCCCCAACCCCTCCCACCCACGGGGTCCCCTCCGTGCCACCCAAGCGGCTTGTTTTGGCCCCGGCACCAACCGGATTGCGCCCTGACCATACCCTGGCGCAGGACCCGGCACAGACCCCCACGGCGGGACCCCCACCCCGGCACCCCTGGCCTCACCTTCTTCTCGATGCTGGAGAGGAAATCCTTCAGCACCGAGAGCTTCAGCACCAGGCTCTCCAGCTCCTGCTCCCCGCTTTGCCCCGCCGTCTGAAACCCCCCGGCATGTCACAGCCGGCCCCGGCACCGCCACGGCACCCCCAGATCCACCCCAGCCCCCCAGAAGGGCACGACCCCCCGGCACCGTGGGACGGGGCAGGACGGGACCCCTGGATCCACCCCAGCCCCCCAGAAGGGCACGACCCCCCCCAGCACTGTGGGACAGGGCAGGATGGGACCCCCAGATCCACCCCAGCCCCCCAGAAGGGCACGACCCCCCCCAGCACTGTGGGACAGGGCAGGACGGGTGGGTGTTTCTCCGCTGGCTTTCCCACCACCCACGCGTCCCCGTGGACGGTGCCGTGGCGTGTCCGTGGGCACAGCCCCCGCACGTGGGGGGGATGGCAGCCCCTCACCTGCTGCAGGATTTTGGAGACCATGGGGGAGCTCTGCTGGTCAAACACCTTGGAGAGGATCTCCAGCCCCGCCAGCACCTTGTCCACCTCGCTGGGGAGGGAGAGAGGAATGGGCTCGGCAGGCGGCACGGCCGGTCGTCTGTCCGTCCGTCTGTCCGTCCCGGTGCCCGGCACCCACCTGTGCAGCCGTTTGCAGGAGGTGACGAGGGTCTTGTTGAGGTGGGGGAGGCTGCTGGCCCCCCCCTTCACCGCCTCCAGGTCCAGCGAGTAGCTGCCCTTCAGGTACTCGTGGGAGATGCTGCTCAGGCCGTTGGTGCTGCAGGGAGGGAGCCCGGAGGGTGAAGAGCCGGCAGGGACGGGCAGGGGACGGGCAGGGGTGAAGCCCCTCACCTCTCCGCCGTCCCCTCCGGCACAGTTGGCCCCAGGCCGGCGGGGCTGAGCCCTGCCGAGGTGCTGGAGAAGCTGGTGGAGCCGGAGCGCGGCGGTAACGGCGGCTTTTCATCCTCTCCATCTGCAACGGGGCGATGGCGGGGGGGGGGGGGGGGTCGGTCACAGCCCTGACGGGGACCGGGGGTCCCGGGACCCCGTCCGCTCACCCGGGTCACCCTGCCGTACCCGAGTAGTCCCTCTCCTCCGCGTTCTCCTTCTCCTTCTCCCTCTCGACGGGGAAGAGGAGGGTGCAGACCAGCCCCTGGTTGGGCTGCAGGTACAGGGCGATCAGCTCGCTCAGCGTCTTGAAGCGTCTCACCTGCACCCCCTGCGACGTCTGCGGGGACACGGGGACCCTCAGCGCCTGCCGGCGGGGTCACCCGGACCCCCACCCCATGCAGGGACACCCTCCCCCATACAAGATGGGGGGGGGGGGGGGGCTGACCCTGGGAGCCCCAAAGCTGAGCCCCGTGGGGAGCGGGGTCCGGTGCACGTGGCAGCCCGCCGCAGTGCCGTGGCTGCGTGCCGGCAGGGCTGGCAGGGTGCAGGCAGCAGGCAACAGGCAGCAGCCATCCCTCGGCCTCCTCCCTCCCGGGGGCGGCTTTTTCCTGCCTGCCCGGACGGCACAAAGGGGTTTCTGTTGCTCTAAAAATACCCGGCGACGACGGCCGGCCAAAATGGGTGCTGCCGAATCGCCCGGCCGTGCCGGAGAGCCGGGCACGCTCGTGGCGCAGGGCCGAGGCCGAGCCCCGCTCCCCGCACCCAGCCCCACGGGAGAGGCGGGGGGCAGGGAGCTCTCAATGGGGTGCTGCGCCCACCCAGCACCAGCCCACCCCCCCAACCAGCATCCCCAGCAAGGAGCTGGGTGCGGGTTGGGGGTCCCGGCACCCAGACCTCCCGCAGCCCACGCCAGGACCACCCCCAAAACCACTGCTTCCCATAAAGGGGTGCCCCTGCTCCCAAAGAGGCGGGGGGTGGTCCGTGTCATGGCGCGGGGGGGCAATGCCCACCTGCACGGCCAGGAAATCCTCCTCGTCGGGCAGGATGCGGTAGGTGTGGACGTGCTTCTGGAACCTGCAGGCAGCCGGGACGGGGGGGGGTGTCAGGCAGAGGATGCCGGGGGGACACACATGGCATCCCCCCATCTGCCTGCACGGCCCCCCCTAGACCCGGGGGGGACGCCAGGCACCCGTCCCGTGGGACCCTCATGCCGCCGGCTAGGCACGAGCATCCACAGCGGGAAGGAGCTCCGGTACCACCATTACCTATGGCATGCAACGAGCTGCCAGGTCTCAGCCCAGCTCCCACGGGAAAATGCCTGCGGGAGGGGTGCCGGGGGTCCCAGATGGGTGCTGGGGGTCCCAGAGTGACCCCCCGCTTGCTCCAAGGGGGCCCCCACATCCAACACCCCCACGTCCCCAGGCAGTGCCGCAGCCTGCCCCATGCCATGCCACGGTCCCAGCTCCGCTGCCCGTCGGTGCGCCGGAGCGGGCGTCCCCTGCCCGCACCGCAGGCAGGAGCAGGCAGCCGCTGGCAGCTGGGAGGCCAGGAAGCAATTTATTTTTCAATGGAAGCTCACAGGAACCGGGGACGCGATCCCGGGGCAGGGGGTGACGGGCGGCGCTGAGAGACGGGGGTGCCGACGCCAGCGGGCACGGGGAGCAGGACCGGGACCCCGGGCGCGTCCCCTCCGCAGCAGGGTGACACCAGGAGCCGGGGACCACCGGCACGGCCAGACTCCCCCCCAACACCAGTGCCAGCGGCAGGGACGGTGGCTCGCGGGCTGGCCCCCGGCCACGGCACTCGTGGAGGTCACCGTGAACACAGAGGCGGCTGTCACCGCGCCAGGGCCACCTGTCAGCTCGGCTGCCGTGTCCCCTGCTCCGGTGGCACCCCATCGCAGGGCTGGGGGACCAGGACGCGTCCCACTGCCACCACGCCGTGCCCCCGGAGGGGGTGCCGTGCCCTGCAGCACCGGGTCCCCCGGCGTCACCCCACTCGTCACGGTGCTGGGTCCCCTGGTGCCAGCCCGCTCCCCATGGCACCTGGTCCCCATCCTCCCCCAGCACCCCAGGGGTGCAGCACCGGCTCCCCCAGCACTGGGGCTGCTCCTGGGTGCCCCAGTGGTCAGCCAGGGGTCATGGGGGGGCCATGGGGAACCCCCCAGCTGAGGGGGGGCTGAACGGGAACCTGCTAGGGGGCCCTGTATAGAAAATCCTGCTGGGGGGAGGTAAGGGGGTCCATATGGGAAACCGCCGCTGAGGGATCTGGGGGGTTCCCAACTCAAAGGAGTCCTGGGGGGGGGGGGTTAGCATGGGAGACCCCCAACTGGTGTCAGGGGGCTCTGTATGGGGACCCCCAGTTGGTGGGATTGGGGGGGTGCACACAGAGACCCCCAGCTGGGGAGGGGAGCACAAGGGGTCTCTGTGGGAAGCCCTAAAGCACAGTCAGGGTCTCCACAGCAGAAACCCCAAGGGGGGGGGTGATGGGGGGCTGTATGGGGAACCCCAGCACAGGGTCAATATGGGGAACCCCAAACTGGGGGGGCAAAGGGGAGCCCATAGGAAGAACCCCAGCTGGGGGGGAAGCACAGGGGGGTCTCTACGGGTAACCTTGGGCAGGGGGCCTATAGGGACCCCCAGCACAGGGGTCAGTATGGGGGACCCCAGCTGGGGGGTGACCCCCACAGGCGCCATCCCGCGGGGGGGGGGGGGCACCCCCCCCAGATGCCCAGCCCCGCACCGCTCACGGCTGCTATTTTGGTAAGTAATGCCAGGAGGCCGGGGAGCGCCGGGCTCATGCCGGGGCTGCCGGCACAAAGAGCCATTATGTGGGAGCGCGGCTGCCGGCGAGCGCCAGGGCTCCCCGCCGCCTCTGCCGCGCCAGCCGGCATCCCGCCACGGCCCGGCCGGCACAGCGGGGACCACCCGCGCACCCACCGCCACCTGCCCCCCCGGAGAGGAGGGCACCCACCACCCTCCTCCACCAGGAGCGGGGTCCAGGCACCCCGGCGAGGGGGGCACCACGCGCCCGCCGGCACCACCCTGGCACCGCCGTCCCCACAAACCAGCGGAAAGCCAGGATGGGGGCTCCGGCCCCCCACCCTCTCCTGGGACACCCCACGGGGACTGTCCATGCCGGCGCTCCCCGGGGTGCCACCGCCGCGTGCTGGCACCGCCTGCTCCGGCGAAGCCCGGTTGTGCCGTGGTTGTGCCGTGGCTGGCTCGGCGGAGGCCGTGGCGCGTCGGCAGGAGGGTTAAAGGAAGACGGCGCTGCCGGGATCCCGGCGCAGTTCCCTTTCCTCCTCCTGCCCCCGCAGTTATTTTTAGGCCCCGGCGGCGGCCGCTGCCGACGAGCCCAGCAGCCCCGGCCGCCCCCGCGCCGGCAAGAGGGCTGCTCGGTGGGACTGCGGCACGCTCCTGCCCACCGACCCGGGCAGGGACCCCCACCGGTCGTCGCCACGGCAGGGTCCGGCGCAGCCGCCCGCCGTGGCATCCCCAGGCGAGGGGAGATGCCGGGGCCGGCACCCCTCTTACCCCAGCACCTGCGCCAAGACCCCGCTGCAGCCCCCTGACACCCACCCAGGTACCCCCGATGCGTCCCCCAGCCCCGTGGCACCACCAGTCACCAGTATTTGCAGGGGCGAGGCGTGCTATCCCGGCGTCGTGCCGCCGGTGCCGCTCGCCACCCTGGCTTCGTGGCGGGGATCCGGCGGCCACGGCCACGCTGCGCCCACGTGGCCGGGAAACCAAATTTGCGGGAGCCACCGGCCACGGGGAAGGAGGACAGGGCCACCGCGGAGGCCGCACGCCCTGCGCCAGCGCGGCACACGGCACAGCCCCAGGCCAGGGCAGGCCGGCTCGCGGCGGACTCCTGGTTCTCCCTCATTTGCCATGAGGATCCAGCGGCTGTCGGCGCCCACGGGCTCTCGGGGAGCAGAAAAGCCTCATTTCGAGGTGCCCTCGCCGCCGTGCCGCACCGCCTGCCCCACAACCACATCAAGGTCCCGGCGCTGGCGCAAGCCGCCGGCCCCGAGCAGAGCCGGCGGCGCGCCCCGGGATCCCCCCGGCACGGTGCTGAGCCGCGCTGCCAACACGCCGAGGTGCCGGCAAGCCCCCCGGGGACGGTGGGGCGGCCGGGATCCGCTGCTCCGTGATGGCTGGGCTGCTGCCCCGGTGCCACCGCAACGCTCAGCCCCAGGGCCGGCACGGCCACCGGGCAGGGGGTGGCAACAGCCGGGGGCTGTCGGCACTCGCCCGTGGACCGGCACCAGCCACGAGCCCCCCAGCGTGACCCACGGGCACCGAGCCGTGTGTCGTCCTCCCCCGACAGCCCCCTGGGCTGGGGGCCCTGCCAGAGATGAGGGCAGGGGCCGGTGCCCCCCCAACCCCACGGGGTGGCTCACGGACCCCAAGAGTGCAGGGCGGGGGCCAAGCCCCCCTGTCCTCGCAGACCCCCACGGTGGCAGGGTGGGTGCCCCAGCCCCCCCCCCCCGGAGCCAGCCCTGCTCCCCACAGTGCCTGTCCCCTGCCAGTGCCCAGCATCCCCCCCCAGTGCCCGGGGGACCCCCAGCCCACTCTCCCCCTCCTCCCCCAGAGCCCCCCCCAGTCTATCTGTCAGTGCCCGGCCCCCCAGGACCCCCAGCCCGGAGCGGATGCCCCATCCCCCAGCAGTGCCAGTCCCCCCCTGCACCCCCCCCCAGACCCCTCCCCGCTCCCAGCGCTTGTCCCCCCCCCCGTACCCATTCCCCCCTCCATAGTGCCGGTGCCCCCCCCCCCCCCTCCGCGGACACCCCACCCGTGTCCCCCAGCACCCCACTCAGCGCTCCCCCGCACCCCCCCCCGCCAAAATCCCCCCCTCCCCCAGCACCCCCCCCGTTCGTCCCCCCCCCACTCACAGCAGACAGAGCGCGTAGGCCCCCGCCACGCTCTCGCTGTCCCGCACCAGGAAGCTGCCGTCCCGCCCGGCCCGGGCCAGCTGCTCCTCGGCGGCGGCCCGGCTCAGGTCCCGGTGGTACCACGGCGGCGGCGGCGGAGGAGGAGGCGGCGGCGGCGACCCCCCCGCACCCGCCATGCTCCGATCACCGGGGACCGCGCTCCGCGCTGGGCGGGCGGGGGCAGCACCGGGAGGGAGGAGGGAGGAGGGAGGGAGGGGGCGGGGAGAAGCGGGGGGGGGGGGCGGAGCGGGAACGTGGAGCCTGGGGGGGGGCTCAAAGAAAGAAGAAGGGGGGGGTGCGCGGTTTGGCGCGGGAACGGCTGCACTCGGGATCGGGGGACACACGCACCCCACGCACCCCCCCGCTCCGTGGTCGCCGGGGGGGCCGGGATGGCTGCACCCCGCTTTGTCTGCAGGTCCGCGCACCCCCCCCCCCCCCCCAGCCCGCGGAGGGGCACGCCATGGGGTGGGAGTCCGTGGGGACGTGGGCGAGCCCCCCCACACACACCCCCGGCAGCCGGGTGGGCTGCCGGCCGGCAGGACCCCCGCGACAGCCGTGTGTTGTCCCGTGTCCCCCCCCCCCACCTCAGGACAAGCAGAGCTGGCGCTGGGGGTCCCCGGGACACCCCCCCCCTCCCATTTTCCCCCTCATTGCCCCAGTCGCACCCTGCACACCCCGGGGTGCCGGTGACCCCCCCGGGCTCCGAGAGCTGCGGTGGGCGCCTGGGACGCCTTCGCGGGGGGTCCCGTGTCGTGACCCCCTCCACGTGTGTCCCGGCAGCGGGGAGCCCCGTGCCCCCCGCTTTGCCAGGCAGGGCGGTTTGGGGGGGTGACACCACACAGCCCAGGGGGTCGGTCCAGTTAAACGGGGTTTCACCCCCCCAAGAGGAGCAGGACCAGACCCCCCTCCCCTCCCAAGCCTCCCCCATCCCATCCCACTGCCCCCCCCCCCCATCCCCACAGCACCCCGACACCGAGTGGGGCAGAAGCATTTATTCACCAGCCACATGCTGGGGGGGGGGGGGAAGCAGGGGGGAGCAGCCTGTACAGCTTGGGGGTGTCCCATGGTGGGGAGGGGGCCACGGGGCAGACGGACGCCCCCCCCCTCCCCAACGTGCTCCTGCCTGCAGCTCAGAGCAGGGCGAGGAGAGCGGGGGGCAGCAAGGCCAGCAGGCGCGAAAGCGGAGAGCCGGTGGGGGCTGCGGCGACGGCGGCGGCGGCGGTGTTGGCTTGGGCGTAATACCGCGCCACGGCGACGTTGGGGTTCCCCTGCGAGGGGTTGAACCACATCTGGATGCAGCGGCCGCTGCCGCGGCGGTAGGAGGTGTAACGGTAGGAGTGGGACCAGATCCGCTGGCAGAGGTCGGCCGGCGTCGGGAAGACGTACCGGAATTTCTGGCACGAGGTGCCTCGGGGACACTGGTTGACGCCTGGGGGTTGGGGGGGGGGTTGCGGTGAGAAGTGTGTGCGGCGGGGGGGGGGGGTCGTTCCCCTGCGCGTGGAGGGGTATTGGGGTCCTGCTGCCTTTGGGGTTGACCCTGGCGGACCCCCACCCGGCTGCCAGCACCCCCCCCCCCCCACCTCCACGGGGAACCCTCGGGCACCCCCAGACCCGCTCACAGCCACCGAGGTGGGGGGGACGCAGCCGATTCCCCTGCGGCGAGATGGGAGGGGGGGGGTCCCGCGCCCCCCCACTGACCTGTGGTCCAGTTCCAGCCCTTGTGCCAGTTGACCTTGCAGGTGACGGCGTTCTGGCAGTCCTCCCACCACTGCTCGCAGTCCTCCAGGCACAGCGGCACATACAGGATCCGTTCCTTACGCCAGCTGCTGTCCGCCTGCGGGGGTACCCCAGTTCATCCCAGTTCACTCCGGGGACCTCCCAGCCTTCCGGCAGGTGGGTGAAGGTGGAGGGGACGCTGGGGGGGGGGGGGGGGGGAGGCGGGGGTCTGCACCCACCGGCTTGATCCAGGGTCCCAGGTTGGGGGAGCACTCGTAGAGACACGTGTCCTGGATGAAGTGCCGTTTGCACTTCTCCGGCATGATCCCGCAGTGGTCCCAGTTGAAGTTGTACAGGTAGGACTGGTCCTGGTGGGCTTGCACGCTGGTGTTGGCGGTGCAGCAGGCGTTATCCTTCCAGGGAGTGCACTGTGCCGGGACAGCCGGGGCTCAGCCGGAACCTGCCGGTGCTTCCCCGGGCGTGGGGTGAGGGGGGCTGGGGGGGGGACACGGGGGGTAGACGCGCCGGGCAGAGCACCGGCGGTACACGTGGGGAAGCGGCAGCGGGTGATGGAGACCACGGCGGGGCAGACGGCACCCCCCCCCCGGCACCGCCGCGATCCGGTCCGGTGATCCCACACCGGGTGCCGCGGGTGGGTGAAGACCCTACCTGCCCGTAGAGCTGCCCCTCGGGGCCGGGGGCCGTTTTATGGTGCTTGGCGTCCATGCAGACGTTGAGCAGCGAGTCTCGTACCGTGGCGGCCGTGGCGGGAACCGGCCAGGCCAGGAGGGCCAGCAGCACCCAGGCGGCCACCATGGTCCTGCCGGTGGCAACGGAGAGGGGTGAGGACGGCGGAATACCGAGGGAACAGGGTGCCGGCGGGGATAAAGTACCCCCCCGTGCCCCACGTGGGAGCCTGGCGGCACGCCATCACCCACAACCCTCGACCGGGACCGCCGGTGGGGGGGGGGGGTGGGGGGTGAGTGGGGGGGTCGGGGCTCTTACCTGGAGGGGTGCTGGGTGCCGCGTGCCGCCGGGCGAGCGTGGCTTATCCCAAAGGTCGCCGCGCGGCGCAACCCTTGGCCGCCAATCACGGGACGTTACCCACCGCCGGCGTGGGGCTCGGTGGGGCGGGCAACGTCTGTGGGGCACGAATGGGATGGGGTGCTGGGCTCCGCCACCCCACTCTGCTCTGGATTGACACCCCCCCCCCCCCCAGACACACACACACCCCCCGCCCCCCCTCCCCGGTCCCACGTGGAGGCAGAATCCGTCCTTTCGGCGCCAGGCTGGGGCCAGCGTCAGCCAAAATCCACTCGTGGCTGGGTTTTTCCCTTTCCATCCCCTGCGGGGGCGGGGGGGGCGGGCAGGGTGGGCAGGTAGCCACATGCCCCGACACCCCCCCCCCCCCCCATGCCTTTCCCAGCACTGCAGGGTCACCATGGATGCCCTGGGGGGGGGGGGACGGCACCCCAGCAGGTAAGAGAGACCCCCGGGGGGGGGCTGGTACCCCTGTAGGGTCACAGATGCCGCCGGGGGGGGGGGCAGGTACCCCTGTCCGGGGGGGGGGGGGGCAGATAGCCTTCGTGGGTCACCCATGGGGGGGGGGCAAAAGCCCCCCCAAGTGTCAGACGTGCCCCGCGGGGGGGGAGGAGGGGGGCAGATATCCCTGGGGTAGATACCGGGGGCAGACCGATACCCTGGGGGGGGGCAGATACTTCGGGGGTGACACAAGGTGGGGGGGCAGACATGCCTCTGGGGGTCACAATTGCCCGGGGAGGGGGGGGGGGGGCAGATACCCCTCGCTTGGGGTCACAGATGCCCCGGGTGGGGGTCACAGATACCGCGGGGGGGTCACATACCCGCCATGGGTCGCAGATGCCCCGGGGGGGGGCGGGGGGGGCCAGACACCCCGAGCTGTCAATCACGCCGCACGGCGCGGCGCTGACTCCGCCCCCTTCCCCGCCCCGCCTCCTGTGGATATGTGGGCGTGGCCTCGCCATCCCCGCCGCGCATGCTCCGTGCGGGACAGCCACCACACACACCCCCCAAACTGTTTCCGGTGGGACGCGGGCTGGGTTATACTTCCGGGTCGGCGGCCGGTAGCGGCCTGCCCAGTTCCCGGTGTCGGTATTCCCCCCCCCCTCCCCCGCCATGTCCACGCTGTTCCCCTCGCTGCTGCCCCGCGTTACCGAGTCTCTGTGGTTCAACCTCGACCGGCCCTGCGTGGACGAGACCGAGCTGCAGCAGCAGGAGCAGCAGCACCAGGCCTGGGTGGGCCCCGGGGAGGGGGGGTCTCTGTGGGGCCGGGGGGAGCGGGGCACCGGGCGTCAGGGGCTGGGGGGGATGAGGGGGCTGGGGGGGGGGTCTCTGGGGTCCGGGACCCCGTGAGGTGGGATTGGGGTGGGGGGGGGGTGTTCCCCCGCTGCCCCGCTGAAGGAAGCAGAGGTGCTGACTGCGCTTCAGCCCCCCGGCTGCACCAGGCCTGGCTGGGCGGGGGGGGGGGGAACCAGGGTCTCCAGGCCGGGGGGGGGTCTCGGCCCCACTGCCCGGTGTCCTGCGGCACACCGGAGACAACCGCCGTGCTCGCTGCGGTCCTCCCGGGGCGCAGGGCAGGTCCCGCACACCATTCCCCCAGCCGTTTTCACCGTTTCTGCCTTTTCTTTGAAGGTTTTTTGGAGGACCCCTGAGCCGGTGCTGCCGTTTCGGGCACCGCCGGCCTCGCAGCCAGCCAGTGGTCTTGTTGCCACAATCCCTCTGCTGCACCGGCTCCGCGTGGGCCCTTCCCTTGTTTCCCACCGCAGCCCGGAGCTCCCTGTTGTGTGTGGTGGGGGTTGATTAAAGAGCTGGGGCTGAACCAAGGCTCCCTCAGCAGCCCCCGATTAATAAATTAACCTTTTCCAGAGGAAGGCAGGTGGGGATTTCTCTGCCCCACACTGTGAGTGTGGCTCGGTGCCACGGCCCTATGGCCACTCCTGAGTGTGGGGAAAAACAACATCTCTTTGATTAAAGTTTAAAAAAAGAAAATAGCTCAGTGATTAAATTCTTCTAATTAAATAAAATCATTTCGATCCATAATTAAAATGTCAGCACCTGGGAGAAGTTCCGAGTCCCTCTGGGTGGGAGGTGCTGGAGTGCTTTAATTGAGCTTTAATTACCTGCAGGGGTTGCGCTCGTCTGCCTAAGCAGACACCTCATGTTTGTGTTCTTTTTTTATAAAGAAAACAGAAAAACTTTGTGTTTGAGCTCTGCTTAAGTCTTCTCAGGCCGAGCGCAGGGACACCCCTTCGCCCCCGGGGCAGGTGCTGCGTCGTCGGGGCCACCCTGCCTTGTGCCAGAGAGCGCAGGCAGCTGCCTGCAGCTGCTCTTCCCTGCCTGCCCCTGCCTGGGGACGGGATGGGGGCAGAAAAACTCCTCTGGCAGCTGCCAGCCGGGATTAGCTGCCATTAGGAAGTGGTGCAAGTGCTCGAGGGGCTGGCAGCCAAGCGGGAAGGGCTGCTTTGCCACCGGGGAGCCGTGCCGGGGTGTCGTGGAGCTGTCGGGGTGCTCACCTGCCTCCCCCCTCCCTCTCTCTTCCCTCCCCAGCTCCAGAGCATAGCCGAGAAGGACAACAACCTGGTGCCCATAGGAAAGCCAGCGTCCGAGGTGGGTGTGGTGCTGCGGGTGGGTCGGGGGGCCCCCACCCCTGCATGAGGATGGGGGGGGAAGCCGCAGGGGTTGGGCACGGGGTGGGGGGGGCTGGCGGGGGCGCTGGAGCTGTCGTATCCACAGCATTACGACGAGGAGGAGGAGGAGGACGACGAGGACGACGAAGATAGCGAAGAGGACTCGGAGGACGACGAGGACATGCAGGATATGGACGAGATGAACGATTATAACGAGTCTCCCGATGACGGGGAGATCAACGAGGTAAATAACGGGGCTGGGGGTGCCAGCCCATGTCCCTGCCCCACCGGGACCCTGAAGTGGGGGGGTCGAGGGTGAACCCCGGGGGGTTGTCTCCTCCCTCTGCCCCCAGCGGGTCCCTCTCCGGGTCTCCCTGCCTTTGGGAGGAGAGGGAAGGGCTGGCTGTTGGGAACAGCCTGGCCCCTGCTCTGGTGGTGGTGCAGGCGTGTCTTAAACCTTCCCCCTTCCCAGGTGGACATGGAGGGGGCAGAGCAGGATCAGGACCAGTGGATGATCTGATTCCGCCGTGGCCACAGCAAACCAGAGCCTGAGGAACTGGGAGGACACTGGGGAAGAGCCCTCGCCCACCACGGCTCTGGGGCCCTGGGGTGTGGTTTGGTGAAGCTGCTTCTGCCGTGGCCATTCCGGCGGGGGGGGCTGCATGGGGCAGGGGGGCTTCAAGGTAAAGCTGCCCGGGGGGCTGGAGAGATGCAGCGGCTGCCAGGGCAGCGCTGGCTCTGCCCAACACTGCGGCGGTGCGTTGTCTTTTCTAATAAACTCAATTTTCAAGAAAATACACCAGATTTGGGGGCTCTGAGGCATGCCGGGAGCCGTGGGGGGCTGCGCCTGCCGGGGAGAGCCGGGCCACGGGGTGAAGCAGTTTGGGCAGGAGCCGTACGAGGTGGTGCAAGGCCCCCCCTCTTCCCACCGCCGCACCCCACCACAGACCACAGCAGCCACCGCCTTTCCTCCGGAGCCCGTATTTATGGCAGAGCGCGGTTAGCCGGGGAGACGGCGGTGACCGCGGTCACTGGGCGAGAGCTCCCGCCCACCTCAGCGGTTACCGGTGTAGCAGAGCTCGGCGACGCCGTCGGGGATGGCGCGGAAGTACTCCAGGCTGGCGCGGTGTACCTTGCAGCGGTATTTGCCGCAGGTTTTGGCGTACTGCAGGAAGCGGGGCGCCCCGGGGAAGAGGACGTTGTCGGCCAGGACGATGGCCCCCTCGGCCAGCAGCTGGTGGGTCTCCAGCAGCTGCAGGTCACGCAGGTAGCAGCGCTTCCAGTGGTCCATGAAGACGAAGTCGGCCTTCAGCAGGCCGTGCTTCTCCCTCAGCCGGGGGATCACCTCCTCCGAGGGGCCCACGATCAGCTCCACCTGTGCCGGAGACCCCTCAGCCCCTGGGCTGGGGTACTGGGGGGGGGCTGACCCCGCTGACCACAGCATTCAACCCCCCCCCCCGCCACCACCACCTTGGTCCGTGGGGTGTCTGGGAGCAAGTGGTGGTGAGGGACCCGGCGGGGAAAGGATCCGGCCTTTCCCTTCCCGGCTATCCCACCCAGCAGCGGGTGTGGGATGGGAGAGGGGGCAAGGTGCAGGCATACCCCCCCCCCTTCCCCTGGCAGCAGCAGGGGTAAGAGCCGGGTTTTCCCCCTCCCAGGCGCGGCACTCACCGTCTGCTCGTCGAAGCCAGCCAGGCGGATGACCTTCTCGGCCACGGCGGCGTGCCGGGGGTCCACCTCCACGGTGTAGAGGCGGGCGCCGGGGGGCAGCCCCTGGGCCAGCAGCACCGTGCCGTAGCCGCAGTAGGTGCCCAGCTCCAGCACCCGCTGCGGCGCCCGCTCGTACAGCAGCCGCTCCACGATCCTCCCTGCCGCAGCCCAGACCCCTCAGCACCCCGGGGGGTGCCCAGGGGGCTGCACGCACCCCGCCACCCTGTGTGCCCCCTTCCCTGGGCAGGGGGGAAGGTGCCAACCGGTTCCCCAGCGCCAAGAGGGGCAGAAGATACGGCACAGCAGGAGGGAGGTGAATGGCCGTGCCAAAGCTCCCCGTGTCCCCAGCCAGCCCTTCCTAAGACGCCAGCCCCGTGTCCCCAACCGTGCTGGTGGGGCCGTGGCTGCGCTGGGGGTGCAAAGCTCCGACAGTGGTGCTGTGACCGTAGTGGTGGTGCCACGGCTGTGCCAACAATGCCGTGGCCACATATCAATGGTGCCACAGCCGTGCCAATATACCGTGGCCATACTAACGGTGCCATGGCCACACTGGTGGTGCCACGGCTATGCCAATGATGCCGCGGCCATGCCAGTTGTACCATGGCCATACCAACAGTGCCACAGCCATGCTGGTGGTGCCGTGGCCGTACCAACAGTGCCGTAGCTATCCCAATGAAGCCATGGCCGCACTGATGGTGCCATGGCCATACCAACGATACCGCAGCTATGCCAATGCTGCCATGGCCACACCGACAATGCCACAGCCGTGCAGATAGTGCTACAGGCATGCCGATGGTGCCACAGCCACGCCAACAGCGTCACGGCCACGTCCGTGGTGTCGTGGCCGTGCCAATGATGCCACGGCCGTACCAGCAGTGCCATGGCTGTGCTGATGGTGCCATGCCAATGGTGCCACAGCCATGCGGATGGTGTTACGGCCATGCCAACAATGCCACGGCTGTGCCGATGGTGCCATGGCTGTGCCAGCGGTGCTGTGGCCATGCTAATGGCGCCACGGCCATTCCAATGATGCCACAGCTCTGTCAACGATGCCAAGGCTGCACCAACAGTGCCATGGCTGCGCTGGTGGTGCCACAGCCATGTCCTTGGTGCCGTGGCCATGCCCGGTGCCGGGACCGGCGCAGGCGGGCGAGGGTCGCGCTCACCTTTGACAGGCCCCACGCTGCTGAGGTGCTCGCAGTGGTAGCACCACTGGTCGAAGGTCTGCAGGACGTGCCGGGGGTCCCCGGGGATGGCGTGCGCCAGCAGGTACTGGAAGGCGCGCTGCTCCCGCGGGACGCCGGTGAGCCGGTCCCGCAGCCAGCTCACCAGCACCGCCCGGTACAGCAGCACCAAGTAGTGCCGGTAGCGGATCAGCAGGGTGACGAGGAAGGGGAGGAAGGCCAGGGCGATCGCCGGCGACACCATCGCGGAAGGGGGGTGGCTGTGGAAAGGGCCCCCCCAAGGGAGATGCCACGGTGCCAGCCATAGCTCCCACTCGTGCCATGAGCTGGCAGTGCTCTGCACCCCCCCGGGAATCGCCTCTCCCGGGGCCCCGGTGCTGCCCAGACGGTTTGCCCGGCTGCGGGGCTGCGACCGGAGCCGGGCCGGGCTGCTCTTGGGGGTCCCTGCGCCGGGGCTGAGGGGTGCCGGGGGGTCGGGCTGTGGGGCTGCTCTGGGGGGGCACTGTCCGGCACAGCCCCTCGCACTCCCCTCGGCACAACTTTGCTGTCCCCGCACCCCATATCCTGCACCCCACAGCCCACACCCCGAGCTGTTGGGGGTCCCCAGCCGCAGCGAGGGGCCGGGGCTGCGGGGGTGGCACCTACCTGTCCCCACGCTTCAGGCAGGCAGGCAGCAGGCAGGAGGCAGGCAGGGCTGCGCAGCCCCGAGCGGCGCTGAGCTCTGGTGCCCGCTCAATTATTGATGGTGTCACCTCGGCCGCAGCCGGCGCTGGCTCCGGTTACCGGGCTGAGTGGGGCTGGGGACGGGAATGGGGCCAGGCTGGGGCTGGAGGGTGACCCTGGGGCTGGGGTGCCATCACTGGGGCTGGGGTGCTGATACTGGGGCTGGGGTGCTGATACTGGGGCTGGGGTCCTGATACTGGAGCTGGGGTGCTGATACTGGGGCTGGGGTCCTGATACTGGAGCTGGGGTCCCACCACTGGGGCTGGGGTCCTGATACTGGAGCTGGGGTCCTGATACTGGGGCTGGGGTCCTGATACTGGAGCTGGGGTCCTGATACTGGGGCTGGGGTCCCATCACTAGGGCTGGGGTCCTGATACTGGAGCTGGGGTGCTGATACTGGGGGCTGGGGTCCCGACGCTGGGTCTGGGGGAGTACACACCAGAACCAGGGGTTGGAGGCTGGATCGGGGGGGCTGGGTGATGGGCTTAGGGGGGCTGGGTGGAGGATTTGGGGGGCTGGACGCTGGATTGGGGGGAGGGATGCAGGGTTTGGGGGGCTGGATGCCATACTGGGGGGGCGGTGCTGGACTGGGGGGCTCGGGGCAGGGCTGTGGTGGTGGGGGCTGCGGGCAGTGCCCCTCAGGGAGCCCTGGCTGCCGCAGGGAGAGTGCCCGGCTCTGCTCCAACCCCAGGTACTCCTCCCCAGCCTCTCGCCGGGCTCTGGGGTGGGGGGTCCCCGCAGACACCCCCCCCCCCTCCGGCACGTCCTCCCCAGCACTGCGAGGCCTCAGCCCCTCTCCCCGCTGCCTTCGGCACAGCCGGAGCGAGGGGGGTGATGTCCCACCGGGCTGAGCACCGACGCACTTGCTGCAGGGATGGGACAGGGAGGGGGGCAGGTGGGACGGCCCCCCCCCCCCGGGTGCAGGGCACGGGGTGGGCACCCGCTCCGCACCCCACATTTTCCGTGCACGGAGCGGCAGACAGGCACGGGGACACGCGTGGGTGCACGGAGCTGGCGGGGGTCCCCATGGCGGGGGTGGGCAGGGGGTGCTGGGAGCAGGGTCCCCTCGGGACTGGCAGTGCTTGGAGGAAGGGGGGGGGGTCAGCTTGGCCCCCCCGGGGCGGGGATGCCCAAATCTGCAGGGGGGGCTGCAGGGGGGCAAGGGGAGGAACGCCGGCCTGGGGGGGTCAGGGGGGCTCGGGGGGACTTAGGGGGCACTGGGAGCACTCTGGGCACTGGGAGTATGGGGGCACTGGGAAGCGCTGGGAGTATGGGGGGGCGCTGGGAGCACTAGGAAGCACTGGGGTCACTGGGAACACTGGGGGGAACTGGGATCATGGGGGGCACTGGGAGCACTGGGAGCGTTGGGGGTACTGGGAAGCACTAGGAGCACTGGGAAGCAGTGGGAGAACTAGGGACACTAGGAGGCACTGGGAATCACTGGGGGGCACTGGGAGCACTGGGGGGCACTGGGAAGCACAGGGGGCACTGGAAGCACTGGGTGGCACTCGGGGCACTGGGTCACTGGGGTCACTGGGAGTACTGGGAGGCAGTGGGAGCATTGGGGGTACTGGGAAGCACTAGGAGCACTGGGAAGCAGTGGGAGAACTAGGGACACTAGGAGGCACTGGGAATCACTGGGAAGCACTGGAAGCACTGGGGAGCACTGGGAGCATTGGGTGGCACTCGGGGCACTGGGTCACTGGGAGTACTGGGGGGCAGTGGGGGCTCTGGGAAGCATTGGGGGCACTGGGCACACGGGGGAGCACTGGGACCATTGGGGTCACTGGGAGCACTGGTGTCACTGGGAGCACCGGGGTCACTGGGAGCACTGGGGTCACTGGGAGCACCGGGAGCACTGGTGTCACCGGGAGCACAGGTGTCACTGGTGTCACCGCGTGTCCCTGCGCAGGCGCGCGCAGCCCGCGGCCGCGCCACGTGACCGCCGTGACCGGGGGGGTGGGGTGGGCGGGGTCGGTGCGGGCGGACACGTGACCGCAGACTCACGCGCGCGTCGCCCGGGGCCGCGTGACACCGCCTACGCGCGAGCCCCGCCCCCGTCGCCGCCCCGCCCCGCGAGGGCTCCGCGCGCGACCCCGCCGCGCGGCGCCCGTTCACGTGACGGAGGCGGCGCGCGCCCCCGGCGGAGGGCACGGCGCGTCCTCTCCCTCCCCCTTCCCCCTCCGCCCCGCTGATTGGCTCCCCTTCACGTGACGGAGGCGCCTTTAGGCGGGGCGGGGAGCTACGGGGAGGGGGCTTGCCTTTCCCGTTGGCTCTCTCCGCCCACGTGACGGGGATGGCGGGTCACGTGGCAGGCGGCGGCGGCAGCAGGGACGCGGCTCCGCCCTCCCCACCCTCACGTGACCGGGGCGGCGGGGCCCCTGCCGGACACCGTAGCGGCGCCGCGCCCGGCCCGGCCCTGCTGCGCCTCGCCATGGGCTGCTGCTACAGCAGCGAGGCCGAGGCCTCCGACCAGGTGGGCCCCGGGGCCGGCGGGGGAAGCCCGGGGCTCTGCGGGGTTAGGGAGGGGGCCGGCCCGGCCCCGCCGTGGCGGAGGAGGGGCGAGGCGGGGCGGGGGGGGAAGCGGCCCGCCGGCTGCCCCGCTCCGGGGAAGGCCTCTCCGCCCCCGCCCCGGGGCCCGGGCCCTTCTGCCGGCGCGGCGGGCTCCCCCCACCTCTCCCCGGGGGCGGCCTGGCCTGGCGGGGGGGCGGGGGCCGAGCGGCGGGTCTCCCCGGCCGCCCGCCCGCCCCCTCCCTCCGGTTACGGGTCGGGGGGCTGCGGGCAACGCCTGGGGACCTCGTCCCCTTCCCGGGAACCGGCGCTGGCTTGCGGAATGCCGGCTGCAGCGTGACAGCCGCCGTGCCTCCGCCTCCCTGCCCGGCTCCCCCCCCTCACCGGCGTGTCCCCTCTCCCGGTGTCGTTATTCCCGCAGAGCCGGGCGCGGCTTCTCTCCTCTAACAGCCCCCGAGAGCTGCTCCTGCCCCTCATCACCTTAATGTCTGGGTTTTTTGGGGTTTTTTTTTGGCCTTGCATTTCTCTCGGTGCTGCTGGCTGCGCGTAGCCTCCCTGGTGTTGCGTGGGAGGAGGAGGGGGCTTGGTGGATCATGGAAGACACCCTCCACCCCCCCCATAGCACCCCACAGCCCTGTGGACCCCGTCCCGGTGCAGGTGTAAGCCCAGGGCTCCAAACGGTCGTGGCCGGCGGGAGCGGTGCCAGGTTTTCCTTCTTGGGACAGCGTGACCGTCCCCGCTGCTGCCTCTTGCTGAGCAGCTTCAGCTCGGGGGGGGGGGTGGGGGGGTGGCGGTGCAAAATCAGGGCTGTCACTTGTCCCACGGAAATTTAATCGGCAGCTGCGTTGTGGGCAGCCCTTGTCTGCGCCCTGCCAGGGAGCTTGGCTGAGCTGTGGTGCTCCCATGGGTGCTGTGGGGAAGGGAAGGAGAGGGGAGCTGCTGGCCGGGGAGGAGCTGAAGATGTCACCGAGGGGGAGCGCGGAGGAGTGACCGCGCTCCTGGGTCACAGGCTGCGCGTCCCGCTCTGCCGGGGCGCTTGTGCCCGTCGGCTCCTGCCAGGCTCTTCTCCTGACCCCTGTGTCACCGAGCTGGAGGATTAAGGCCTGAGCCACGGCTGGGGGCTCTGCACCCCCGGGGCTGTGGCTAGGGCGGGGTTCACCTGGCCCAAATGAACCCCGTGCTGTGCCGGTGTGGATGCGAAAGGCTGTCAGGGGTCTCTCCGGCCCCCAGTCGGTGGGTGAGGCCGTGGTAGGTTCTGCGTAGGCAGGTTCAGGACGCGATGGGCGTGTCCTCGTTAGCTGCCAGGTTTTGGGCAGGTTGGGATCCTCTGCGGTGACACCCGCTGCCTGGCTGTGGGGTGCTGGCTGCGTCAGCTTGCCTGTGGGAGCAGGCAGGGCTGTGGGCTCCTGCCTGCAGGGTTAGCTGCTCCAGATGTGCTGCCGCACGCTGCCTGATTTCAGCCGTGCTTGCTCCCTTCGTGGCGGTGGGGGCTTCGAGTGTGAAAAAGCAAAGGAATTGGGGAAGAGGAGCCCAGCCGCTGCCTCGGCTGTGCCAGGGTTACACCGGGAAGCGCGGGGAGCCCTCCCGGCAGCGCCTGGTAGGCAGAGGGCGAGACTCGCCCCGTCCCATGGGGCAAAAGCTGCTGGCACAGCGGAGCCGGGACTGATCCTCCTCTTGCCTTTCCCCCCAGGAAGAAGAGACAAAGCGGCTGCTGGAGCCGGCAGCCAGCCCTCCCAACAAGGTGCTGAACGGAGCGGAGCAGAGCTACCACAACCTCCCATCAGCACGCACTGACGAGCAGGCCATGCTGTCCTCCATCCTCGCCAAAACGGCCATGTAAGCCTCGTGCCGTAACTGCCTTGGTGCCGTGGCACAGCGGGGCGGGCAGGGTGTCTGGGGGACTGGTGATGACCGCAGGACACGGCGTGCTGTCGGATGTGTCGTGGCAGCCTCACCGGGGGTCTGCCAGGCCGTGGGTGCCGAGGGGAAGGGGGGAGCTGGGGCAGTGCCCCCCTCGTCCCTCCGGCAGCCTGCATTGGGGGTGGGCTGCCTGTGGTCAGCCCCCTCCCTCTGGTTTGAGCCCCATGGGGACGCAGAGACAAGACCCCAGGTGTGAGGTGACCCCTTGGCTGCTGGGTTGGGAATAGGGGCAGGGGCTGAGGAGCCCCCCCGCTCCAAATTGGGGTAAGCAGGTCAGTCCCTGGGGAGGCGGAGAGGGGGACTGGGCGGCACCAGCACTGTGTCCCCTTCCGGGGAGGCTCTGTCCTCCCTGGGGAGGCTGCCCCCCTGTACGTGCAGGAGCAATGTGGGGTGGGGGCTTGCCCAGCCTGGCTGGGGGGAGCTTTGGGTTGCTCGTGGGCCCTGCTGCTCCCCTGCCTGGCACGGAGGGGCCGGTGGCAACCGGTGCGTGTCCCACACGTGGTGTCAGAGCAGCCCTGAGCACCACTCTGCTTGCGGGGGGAGGCAGGGGGCACGTGGCCGGGCTGTGGCATGGACCTGGGCGAGTGCCCAGCTCCTCTCTGAGCCCGGGGCCCGGTACCGGGGCTCTCGGGATGTCTGCCAAGCGCTTAATCCTCACAGCCCTTGCGGCACGACGGAGCCTCCTTCCCCGAGTGGCTGCGTGCCCGGGTCCCCAGGGTACAGGCCAGCCCACGCTGCAGGAGGCTGCGGGCCAAAGCCCCCGGCTGTCTGCGCAGCCTCTGTCCCTCCGTCTGCATCTGCCCCGGGGCAGTTGCATGCAAACGGTCCTTGGCACTTCCCTCCCAGCAAGCAGCTGTCCAGCCTGGCACGCTCGTGTCCAGCTGGCTGCATCCGTGCTGCGAGTTTGGCCTCGTAACAGCCCTGAGCTGTTAATTTTGGGTTGCTGGAGGGTGCCAAAGTCCTGGCCAGCCTCGTTGGAGGGTGCTGGGTCTGCCTGAGAGGGGGAGAGGGCTCAGGGAGAGCGACGAGCCCGCAGCAGGACCTGCTGTTTTGTGTCTCCGCAGCAACATCATCGACGTGTCGGCAGCGGATTCCCAGGGCATGGAGCAGCACGAGTACATGGACAGAGCCAGGCAGTACAGGTGGGACCTGCCCTGCTCCCTTGGGATGCTTGCACCCCCTCAAAGCCGTGTCCCTGGGCAGGGCCTTGGGGTTTTGCCCTTGGGAGAGTCAACTCAGCGTGGAGCAGGGCTCCCTGCATCCAGGGAGGTCGTGCTCAGCCCCGCTCCTCTCCTCCACCCTCCTGGCACTGCTGGGTGAGGCCCGTGGCGGTGCCAGCGGCAGAGTCCTCGTCCCGGCTACAGGCTCGGCGAGGGCGGCCGCGCACAAAGGGCTCCTGTGTTTCCCCCCCCACCAGCACTCGGGGCAGACGGCGGGTGGCTGGATGCGATTGCTGCCGCTTGAAAGGCGCCTGTGTTGGAGAGCTGGAAGCTCCCTCATCCTCCTGCCTCGGAGAGCGAAGAGGGGTGGATGCCAGGAGCGGTGCAGCGTGGCTTTGCCCAGATCCCCCTCGGTGGTGCCAGTGCCTGGAGGTGCAGCACCTGTCTTCCGCCGAGCCTGGGTCTCCCTGCGTTGCTCCCCGGGGTGGGCTGGCACGCTTCTCCCCGGTGCCGGCGCCGACCCTCGCCGCTCTCCCCTCCGCAGCACGCGCCTGGCCATGCTGAGCAACAACCTGACGCACTGGAAGAAGCTCCCGCTGCTGCCATCTCTGACCAACCAACCGCACCAAGTGCTCGCCAGTGACCCCGTCCCCTTCGCAGACCTGCAGCAGGTGAGAGGGGCTGGGGGCGAGCTCTGCCCTGCAGCTGGCCCCTGGGCCTCCCTCGGTGCTCCACGGAGATGCGGGGACTGAAGCGTCCTCGTCCCAGAGGAGCAGCAGTGCTGTTCCCCGCTTGCCCGGAGCCCTGGCACCTGTGGCAGTGAGTGCTCCAGCTTGTCCGCAGCAGCCTGGCTGTGCCGGAGGGCCCCGGGCAGGTCCTGGTGGCTGCTTGTGCTGTCTTTAGCTGAGTGCTGCCTCACCAGAGGAGCATGGACACCACAGGCTGAGCATGGGCCGTGCCGGGGCTCCTGTGAGCACAGAGGTGGGAGTCACGGTGCTGATGGGCAACGTTGTGGTCGATGCAGAAACATCCCAAGTCTCAGGCAACCCTGTAAGAACTCATGAGTACTGAAGGCAAAGCCCGGTCATGGGTTTCTAGTGCAGTAACTGCACACAGGCAGTGGCTCTGTACTCCTTCCAGTCCATTCAGAGGATCCTTCGCGGCAGCAGGGTGTTTTGCAGCTCCCGGGGAGTCCTGCTGCCGCTTTGAGGAAGGAGCTGCTGGGGAAACAACTCTTCCTCGCAGGCAGGAGCTGCTGCCTTGCCCATTAAGTGCACTGAAAAGGCCCAGGTTTGCTACCAGCTGGTTTGCAGGGTGGGTCTCCCCGTTCCAGCCCCAGCAAGGGCTGGTTCCCAGCCCGCCGGCCGGTCTCCGGAGCTGTGGGAGGGCTGGTGCAGCCCAGCACAAAGCCCACGGGCTCGCCGTGGCTTGTCCTGCTCACGGCGCTTCCTCCCCAGCCGGGGCATTTGAATACTGAAGTGTGTGGGGAGAGGAGACTGTCCCTGGGCTGCCAGAAACCTCTTCCCAAACAGAGACAGGCCGGTATCTGGGCACGTCCCGGCAAGCAGAGCAGCTCTGCCCAGCCCACCGCATCGCTCCCCTCTGGGGACCGTGGAGGTTCATCCCCTGCTGGGGGGGGCACAGCCAGGCCTGAGCTTGTGCAGGCAGGGAGGAGCTGCCGGCAGGCAGGCTTTTGCCAGCTGGGTTCTGCCTTGCCCTCTCTGCTGGGCTGGATCTCGGGAACGGCCACAGGCTCCGCTGGGAGGGCAGGTTTGCCTGCCGTGGTGAGGTCACCTGCCTGTACCTGCCTGCAGTGAGCAGCTCCGGCACTGCTGCCATGCCGGGAGCTGCCCGGGTAGCCTGGCTTTCCCACCGGCTGCAGGGTGGTCAAGGCGTCGTGGTTTCTCCCAAGGCCTGGGCTGACGCGGGGCCGGGCCCGGCCCCGGCAGCGCAGCCTCCGCTCTGAGAACAAAAGCCCATTTTTAGGGTCTTGAAGGTTGGGGGTTTTTTTTGACCCAGAGAGACCTGCGCTGTCCAGGGGCCTCCTGCCCTGCTCTGCTGCTGTGGCATCGCCCCAGGACACAGCCCTGCCCCAGTACATCCTCGGGGATGGGGACCTTCTTTGGGGGGGTACAAGCATTGTTCCCCACTCTATGGGTGGGCTTGTGCCGGGGCTGCCAGCCCCGCTGCTCCCTGTGGCATTTTCTTTGGGATAACTGCATTTGCCGGAGCCACCGCTGATGCCAGCTGCTGTGCTTGTGCCCGCAGGTGTCCCGGATAGCTGCCTACGCCTTCAGCGCGCTCTCACAGATCCGCGTCGATGCCAAAGAAGAACTGGTTGTACAGTTTGGCATCCCCTGAGCCCGCCCCGCGGCACCA
Source organism: Harpia harpyja (assembly GCF_026419915.1). Taxonomy (NCBI): domain Eukaryota; kingdom Metazoa; phylum Chordata; class Aves; order Accipitriformes; family Accipitridae; genus Harpia; species Harpia harpyja. Next base: position 853,513 of record NC_068956.1, on the reverse strand, counting down.
CAGCTTCACCGGTTTTGGGTTGTTTTTTGTTTTGTTTTGTTTTTTCCTACCCCTCCCCCCTTTTTTTTGGTCTTTATTTCTCCTCCCCTCCCTCCCTACGGCGCTGCGACAGAACTTGTACAGACACCCGGTTTCCTACTAATCGCCAAGATGCCCGTCACCGGCGCTTCGACCCTACTGCGGTAGCTGCTGGCGCTGCTCGGAGGCTTTCTCCTCCTGCTGGGTGGGTGTGCGTGGGGAGGGGGCTGCGTTTCGCTGGACGCTGCCTTGCACAGGGATGACCACAAAGGGAACGCCGGCACGGGGAGGCCCCAGTGTGTGCCGGGTCACTGGGAAGGGTAGGCTGGAACCAGGTGGTGCCGGAGTTGGGCTGCAGCGGATGTGACTCTCTGCGTGGGACCCGGTGGCTTCTGACACCCTCCCCACTCATTTTTACATGTTTGGACCTTTATTTTGGTTTTTTTAATTATTATTTTTGGCCACAGTAGATAAAACAACGTTCATCCAGTGCCCGTCTCTGTTCTGCGCCAGCCATAGCGTGGATGTGGTGGGAGAGCCCTGGGGGAGCCATGGTGTTGTGTGTTGGGAAATGCATCCCTGGAGCCCCATTCCAGTCTCCAAGCTGGTTACTGAGACCCACGGGATCTGCTCTTGGCAAAGGCTCTGGGGGTCGGTCCCCTTTCGGCCCATGTTGTAGAAAACCACCCCACGAGCTGCCTTCTGCCTCCAGCCACAACTGCTGCCACCCTAGCCGGGGCTGGATGGAGTAGGAGGGGCAGCAGGGAGTCATGGGGGGGCTGGTGATGGAGGGGGGGGGGTGTCCATAGGAGGCAGCTGTCCCCCCCCAGACCCCCACTGTCACCCCAGGAGGCAGCCAAGGCTGGGGTGAGCCTGTGAGGGGTTTCTGGGTGCTGCTTTGCAGGTTTCAAGGCAGACGTTGACCCTCATCCCCTGCCCCCTCTTCCATCGCAGCCCCCTGGGCAGGGGGTGACACGGGGCTGTGGGCCTCCCCACTCCATGGGACTGCCAGGGACCCCCAGGAGCACCCAAACCTGGGACCACCCAAGCAGGGTGAGGTCCAGCTTGTGGGTCAGGGCAGGTTTGGGGGCTGCTGGCACCTGGGGGCTTTCGGGTCCCTTCCCCCTGCCCCAGCTCCCTCTCCCTGGGGTACCACCCTGCCCCCCCCCCCCCCCATTTCACTCCGAAGCTGGGGTGGGCTGAAGGTGAGGGGGGCCCTCCCCCTGCTCCCGGGGGGGTGAGGGTGGCCCCCCCGGCGGTGCCGGTAACCCCTCTGCTCCTCCGTGGGGTTCCCGGGCAGGGGGGGCTGGCGTGGGGCTGCACTGTCGGCAGCTCTTGGGGGGGGGGTGGGGGGGGAGAGGGTGAGGGTCCCCCAGTGGGGCTGTGGGGGGGTCCCGTGGGGCCGTACCCGCCCTGGATGGAGCTGATACGGCAAAAGGAGAAGTCGGGGGTGGGGGGTGAGCTCTGGTCACTCCCCCCGGGACGGCAATCCCCGCCGTGGGGCAGGACCCCAGCCCGGCTGGTGCTGTGGGGCAGAGCGGGCCCTCACTGCCCCCAGTACCGCCCCACGCGTGTCCCCTGCCCTACCGTGGGCCTCCATCTACCCCTGCCCGGGACACTCCCCCCCCCCCCAGGGTCCCTCGCGTGTCCCCACCCCGAGTGGGGGCCTGCGGCCTGCGCTCCCCCAACCCCCTCCGTCCTCACCCCCCCCACGGGAGACCCCCCCCCCGTGTCCCTTTACCCCCAGGGGGTTCCCCTCCCACGGACACCCCCGTCCCCACGCGTGTCCCCGTACCTTCCACCGCCCCCCGCGCGCCGCCGTCGCCACGGCAACCCGTTCCCGTCCTTCCCCGCGGCTCTCGCGAGATCCCGGACTGCCCCGCCCCTCCCCGCGAGGGGGCCGCCGGGATTCGTAGTCCTCATCCCCCCGGCACCGCCCACCCCTCCCACGTGACGCGCCCCGCCCCGCCAGCGGCCAATAGGAAGGCGGCGGGGGCGGGAGCTGCCGTTTGAATCCGGGAGGAGGCGGCGACGGCCCCGGCACGGTACGGGGCGGGGGGGGCGGGGGGCACCGGGGAGGAGCGGGATGGGATGGGATGGGATGGGATGGGATGGGATGGGATGTCTGTCCGTCCGTCCGTCCGTCCCCAGCGGGCCCGGTGTTTCCCGCAGCCTACAGCGGGGGCCTGGGCCCCGGTACCCGTCCCCCAGTGTCGCCATCTCGGGCCCGGTGCTCGCAGGGGCCCGGCTGTGCCAGTCGGTGGGGCTGAGCCTCCCCCTCCTTCCCTGTCCTTCACACCGTCCGTGGGGCTCGGCGGAGGAACCCCCAAGAAGTAGGTCCTCACTGGGCCCAGCACCGGGCACCAGATCGGTGCCTTGCCGGAGAAAGGCCTGCGCGTGCCGCCAGTACCCACCGGTACCCGCCGGCTGCTGTCCCGCCTCGGTTTGCCGGGATTGCCTCACACTGCCCGTCGCCGTGTGCCGAGCCGGCTGCACCTCGTCCGCGCGACGTCCGCTGGCCGGGCGACTCCTTGCCTCCTGATCCGGTAGGAAAAGCTCCCGCCACCAGCTCCCATCAGTCTCCGGCCGAGCTCAGCGGCATCCCCTCCCCGGGGGGGGGTCCCACCCGGAGCGTGGGGGCTCGTGGGTGTCTCCCTTTGGTTCCCGGCTGTTTTGGGAAGCCCGAGCTTTTGCCAGTGGCGTTCAGCAGTCATGTCCCTGCCGCCGGCTCTTCTGCTGCCCCCCTGCCCCGGGGCCGGTTTAAAAGAACTTTTTCTGCGGCACACCGTGCTCCTCAGCCCTTTCCTGGCTGGCGCGGTGAGCGCCGTGCTCGGGGCAGCCCAAACGCCCCAGGGATGGTTCCCGAGGATCTCCGGATCAGCAGCGAGGGACGAGCATCCCTTCCTTGCCCCCTGCCTGCCAGCCCCAGGAGGCAGCTGGGTCCCTGGGTGCAGGCAGGGCTCTGGCAGCTGCCATTCCCGACGGAAGGCAGGGGTCCCGCAGCCCCTTCAGCCAGCTGCCTTCGCTGGCATCTCTGCCGGCGGTGGGTTGCGGCATTGCTCCGGTCCCCGTCAAATCCGTGGCCACTGCGGGGCGGGGGCATCAAGGGGGAATTTTTCAGGATCCAGTCAGCACATGGCTCCAGCTGGGTTAGCGGGACACAGGGGCTGGCAGCGGGGACTCCCAGTGCCTTTTCCTGCTAAGCCCCCCCGCTCCCTGCCAGCAGCCGATGCTGGTGGCCGGTGCTGCCATCACGCTGGGGCTGGGAATGGGTCTGTGCCGGCCCTGGCAGCCCTCTGTCACCTGGGGTGACGGCAGCGAGCGTACCCATGGCCGGGGTCGGACGTTGTCGCTTCCCCACAGCCGCTCCAGCAGCGGCGGCAGCAGCTTTCTGTGCCGTGCGCCTTTAACTAGCGCGGCCTCGGCGCGGTGACGTGGGGTGGCCCAGGGCCAGGAAGGGGAACCGTCGCCTGCCAGCCCTGCCGAAGAGAAGCCCAACAACTTTTCTTTTGTGCGTGGCCGCTGGCTCTCCGGCCCTCCCCGGCTGCCAGCGCTCATGGCGGATTAAACCCCGCGTGCCGACGGCGGCCACTGCGCGCCCCCGGTAAGGCCCGAACAAAGACTTTATCCGTCTTCCTTGTTTGTTTTCAAGAGGGCCGGGGAGGGGGAGGAGGAGGGAGGCGGGGGAGCCGAAGCTCACCGTCTCCCAACCCCACCGCCTCGCTGCAGCGTGTGGTTCCCTCCCCGGCGCCTCGCGAGCTCCCAAGGTGCGAATCCCCGACTCGCGTCGGGACGCGGGCGGCCCAGTTGGGTTCGCCAACATCCGGGAGCTCAGGCTCCGGGGTGGCGGCTGTGACACCCCCCACCCCCCCCGCCTTTCACCACCTTCTCCCTACACCAGCCTTGGGCCGGGGAGGGGGCTGCCGTGGGTCGCCCACCCTGCCTGGGTGAGCTGCTGGGTGCTTCCTGCAGCGGGACCCCCTGCCCTGGGATAGCTGGGGGGGCCGCGGGCGCGTCCCTCCGGCAGGTTGGCGCTTCGGGAGCTCCGGAGGCGCGGGCTTGCGTAACGCCGTGTTTTGACCGGAGCGGGCGCTGGGGGAAAGAGGCGAAGGACAATGCCGCCGTGGCCGTCACCGCCGTCGGGGCTCGTGTCCCCCCCCTCGTCCAACGGGACCCTTCCTCACTGACCCCCCCGCATCTCCCCTCCCCGGGGATGCAGTTGGAAAGCGCTCATGGCTGCTGCCGTGCTTTGTGCCGACACGCCGGGCTCCCCAACAGCTTCCCATCTGCCATCGCACGGATCCAGGCGTAGCGCGAGCGGCATGTCTCCACGGAGGGTCGTGTTGTTGTCTCTGGCGAGCACGGCTCGGAGAAGGCGACATCGCCGGCGATGAGCCAGGCTGTGAGCAGGGCAGGAGCTGGGCACCGGCACTTCTGCAGACCGGCTCCGGTAAAACCCAGCTCAGTCCTGGTGGGGTGTGCTCAGTGGGATGTGGCCCTCCGTGGTAGAAGACTACGTTCAGTGCTGGCACGCGTGTTTTGCCCGGAGGCTTCAGGTGGATTTCTGGGGAGAGATCCTGGCCCAGGCACGCTGCACCCCCGGCCGTGGGGCTGGAGGGGTGGTGGGAGGCGAGAGGCTGTGTGCTGCAGCTGCGGGGCAGAGGAGTGGGTTTTTAGCCAAATTGGAGGGAGGACCCGTCCCGCCAAGGATCCTGCACTTCCCAGCTGAGCTCATGAAGGCGGTGGGAGCTCCGTGTCCCCCCAAAGCCATTGCGGCCAGTGGCCATGGTGTGCTGGGCGCTCCCGGGAACGGCTGCGGGTTCTGGCCCCCCCCCACCTCCCCGCCCCGGCAGGTGGTTCTCCTTAGCACTGTCGGCAGCAGGCAGGGAAGCTGGCAGCGTTCCGACGGCTTGGCTGCTGCCTCGCCGGGCTTGTTTGGGGCCAAGTGACCTTTGCAGGCTCCTTCCAGCCCCCGCGGCGGTGCCTGGCCGGGGGCAGAGCGGGCAGCCTGCCTGCCCCCCGAGGGTCCCAGCAGCTGGGGGTCGTGGCAGCTGGGGAGGTGGGCGACCAGGGAATCCCGGTTCCCACCCTGCCAGTGTTTTGGGGGCTGGTGGCCACACAGCTGGGAGGAAGCCAGAGCTGCTGCGGGCAGTACCACGGTGGGAGCTCAGCCCCTTGCCGGGCAGGCAGGGCTGTCTCTGGTCCCCCAGCAGCCTGGGTTCCCTCCTTTTTCTTTCTCTTTTTAAATTTCCTTCCACCATGAGGTCCGCGGGAGATCCCTCCCCCTGCCAAGGCCTGGCAGCCTGCTGCATTCTCCATGGCTCCCACCATGCTCTCGGCCAGAGCTGGTTGACCTGCCCGGTTTGGGTGCTTGTTTGCCACTGCTCCCCAGTCCCCCTCTGCTCCCCAAGGGCCGTGCCGTGATCTGTAGCTGCTTCATCCTGCTGGGGCTGGCTGCCTCTTGGCACAGTGCTGGGGGATTTTTTCCTGCTCTTGCCCATCCCGCAGGACCACCGTGGCTTTTGGCATGGCATCCCTACACATGCCAGATTTTTGTGCTTTGAACCACGCTGCCTTTCTCTCTAAAGTTGGTGCTCATGTTTTCTAGAGGGAGGTGAGTTTTCCTGGCATGCCGGGGCTTCCCGGCAGTGATACCGGTTCTCAGCCGTGACCGGCGGCAGGGGGAATGCCATCCCTGGGTGGGCAGCAAGTGCCGACGAGCTGCCAGCCCCTGTGCCAGGAGCCCGCTGGATGCCCAGGTCAGGCTCCCTGCCTCCAGCCTGCCGCAGGCAGGGGAGCCCGGTGGTTGGGCACAGCCATGGAGAAGGCCTCGGCCACGCGTGGTGCCCCACGGTGAGGCGGGCGGGCAGGATCCCTCGGGGTGATGGCAGCCGCCGGTGTCAGCTGGCCCGAGCCATGACCGGTTGTTTTGTGCCGCCATGGTGTGACCTGAAAGACGGGCCTGATGGGACACTGCCCTCCTCCTCGGGGGGCCAGGGTTGAAACCGGTGGCGAGGGGGACCTGCCTGGGCACGGGATCAGAGCGGGCTCCCGGGGTGCCAGGCCTTTAAATTTCTCTTAAAAGAAATTTCAGAGAAGTTTGGGGGTGAGGGGGAGGGAAGGAGGCACAGCAGGAGGTGCTGGCTACAAGGAGCCTGAGCAGCGGTTTTCCCTTGAGCCTTGTTCATCAGGATCCCGATCTCCGGGGGGTAAATCCTGGGGGGGCTGTGGGAGAGGACTTGGCTGCCGCTTGACAGTGCTGCTCCCCGCTCAGTGCCTGCTGAAAAGCAGGAGGATGTCGGCTGCTCACCTCCGTACAACCCACAGCCGGCCAGGCACAGTGGGTAGATCCTCCCTTGACAGACATGAATGCCTGGTGCTGTGTGCAAGCTGTATATTAATGTAATTACTGTGTTTGGCCTTAATTGGTTTTTTTTTTTTCCCCCTTTGTTGGCATTCCTAGGTCCGGGCAGTCACCTGGCAGCCTCGCAAAGATGCCTCTTCACGGCGCGAGAGCCGCGGCTCTCCTCACTTGGGTAAAGCCTCCCTCTCCTCTGCCGTAGCTTGCTCCGTAGGTGGCACATGCTGCCGGGGTGGGTCCCAGCTGCTGCCGGCACCGGCAGCTCCTCGGGGGCACGATGCCGGGGCCGGTCAAGGGAGGGATTGTGGCTGGGGCAGGTCCCGGGGTGGCTGAGTCCCTGCCATTCCCGGGCAGGTGGGTGTTTGCAGGAGAAGCCTTGCTCACTGTTCCTGTTGAGTAACCAGAAATGCCGGAACAGCTTGGCCTGGCTGTGGAAACTGCCCGGGATCCAGAGCCGAGCCTGGAGCAGGCAGCAGGCTTGGGAAGTGAGCAGCAGCTGGACCATAAAGGGGCCGTTGGATCTGCCTCGCAAAGTAGTGCCGTGTAGTGCGATGCATCACAGCGTGATAATCGACACCCATGCTGGCCTGCCTGGCTGTGGAGCCATGGGGATTGCGTTCAGCTTTTGCCTGGACAGGGCAGGGGTGGTTGGAAGGGCTGGCTTTGCTCTCACACCCAGACCGGTCTCACCATCCCCTGCCAGGACCGGGAGGTGGCAGGTGGCACAGCATGGCGTGGTGTTGGCTTCTGCCTTCTGACCATCTCACCCCATTTCTAGGTGAACAGCACAAAAGTTTGTACTGATCCCCTCGATGATCTGTCACAGCTCCAGGACTGCAGCATCTTCATCAGGATCATCAACAAAATGTGAGTACAGGGAGCTGGGATGTGCTCTCCGAAGCACCTGGCTGGCTGGAAGGCGGCAGCGAGCACATGCTGGGCTGCCTCCCGGAGCCACAGCCTCAGCTCCCAGGAGTCTCCTCCAGCTGCAAGCACGGTCCCTCTCCAGGCAGGGTGGGAGCGGGGTCCTGGCAGACCCGATGGTGGATCTCTGGCTCCTCCATGTGAGGCTCCGGTAAAGCAACAGCACCTACGTAAGCAGCACTTGCTGCCGGGTGTGCTCTGAAACCCGCTGCAATGAAACACAGGGCTTGTGTCTTCACACTGTGGCTCCTTTGCATGTAAACCCACTGCGTGTGGGACGATGAACCTTTTGGGCTGCCTTCCTTGGAAGCCTCCGTACGTAGATGATGTACCGGGGCTCTGCCTACAGCTCAGGCTCGAGAACAAACCCACTCGAGGTAGCTGGGAGAGGGTCTGCTCCCCTGCCTGCCCTGCAGGCAGGGGCTGCCCATTGTGTGGCCGGGGTCTGCCTGTGGAGCTGCCCAGGTAGGATTTTGGCCAGAGTTTCTGTCATTTGAGGCTTGCTATCACCATCTGGCACTGATGTCTGGGCTTACTCCTGGCGTCGAAGCAAAGAGCCGAGGGCTGATACCAGCAGTGCGGGGGCTCCCGGAGCTGCGTGGGAGATGCTTTATTTCCATAAATGCTGCTCGGGTGAGGAAACAGCCCAGCAAGGTTTCCTGAGCCGCAGCCTCGGGATCCTGAGGAAGCCTTGGGTCTGTAAAGCAGCTTAAAGAATGACAGCTCCTGCCCCATGAAGCACTCCTGTTCTCTGGGGACATCGGGCTGCTTCCGAGTAGGATACGGGCAGGATGGAGCCTGTTTGCTCTGTCCCGGGAGCCAGGGTGGCTGGGCAGGGGTGGAGGAAAAGCCTCCATCAGGAGCCGCATTCATTGCCTGTGAGCAAGGGCAATTAAAACCTGCAAGCCATAATGGGCATTGGAGCTAGGACCGAGCACACTCCGCTCCGGCTGTGCGTCGTTAACGAGCTGGTGAGGCAAATTGGGAGGGCGTGAGGCAGCCGCTCAGCGCCGAGCGCGGCTTTGCTTTCAAACCCTTCCGGCGGGAGGCTCTGTGGGAGCCTGTCTGCTATAATTACCTCCTGCACGGTGTAACGAGAGCCTGCTCGGAGCAGGGATCTGCCTGTGGTGGGTGGGGAGGAAGGAGCCGCCTGCACCGGGGATATATTTAGTCAGACCTGGTTAATCTCCTGGGTCTGTGCTCCAGCTCAGATTAGCTGGGATCACCAGCGGCGTGTGCTCACTGAACAGGCCTGACCATAGCTTGATAAGTGGGGCGGCCACCATGGCAGCCAGCTGAGCTGAGGAGCTCCCCACAGCACCAGGAGACAGGCTGGGAAATCCGTGAGGATGAGAAAATCCTTGTGCCAGCCCCTTCCCGGGGCCAAGTCCCTGCTTTCGGCACGCCGGGAGTAACCGAAGGTACCAAAGCAGCGCCGGTCGAGCACAGCTGGCACGGGTTTTAGGCACACGGTCTCTGTTTGAGCTGGCAGCTGTTGAGGAAGAGCATGGTCTCAAATAAGAGCCACAAAAGACAGCTTCAGCTCCCCCACTCCAAAATCCAACGTGGGCTCCAGGGCAGCAACCCAGAGGGGAGTGGGGTCCGCGCGTGTCTCCAAAACGGTGACGCTTCGCGATAGCAAGAAAACCACCCGGTTCCACGTGCGACCCCCGGCCCCCACGGTGCCTCCCTGGCTGGCGGGGATGCCGCCGGCTCCCTCTGCCGCGCTGGATGCCGGGGCTGGCAGGCAGAGGAGGAAGCGGCGGAGGTCGGCAGCGCTCCGGCACACGCTCCGGGGGGGCCAGCTGCCCGGCTCCGGCTGCTCACCAAACGCAGCCATGTTTGTTGGGGCTGCGGGGAGCGTCTGCGCCTGCTCCCGGGCATGGCGTGGCTGGCTTTTGCTTCACCACCCGCCCTGGCATGAGGGCGTAGGGCAGGCTGGCGTCGCATTGCCCGAGAGCCAGCCCCTCGCTCGGCAAGCTCTGTTGCAAAAAAAAAAGCACCGTTCGTTTAAATCCCTCGGCAAAACATTAACGCAACCCGTGCGCTCTTCTAGCCACAGGAGCGAGGAGGGGGAGTCTGTGCTGGAGCAGCCGCTGCCGGAGAGGATCTCCTTCATCCGCGGCTTCCTGCAGAGTAAGAGCCTCCGCCGGGGGAAGCGGCCGCCCCTGCTCGGTGCCCCCTACCCCTGCGGGGGTCTGGTCTTGTGTCTGCAGGCTTCCCCTTCCCCCAAGTGACCCCCCCGCTGCATCAGCAGCTTCACGAGGTGCAGGCAGAGCTGCCGTGACCCTGTGGCAGCGTGCGGGAAGGAAAGCTTCCCGATGGAAATCCTTGCCGGAGCCCAGGCTTGGTGCAAAGGAAGTCCAGGGGGTGAAGGGCAGGGTGCTGGTGGCTGCTCTGGTGATGCTGCTTTGGGGCAGCATTCCTCACCCGGTGCCTGGCCTCAAGCTGCTCAAATCCTGCTGGAAAACCCTTATCTAAGCAGGAACCCTGGGAGGAGATACGGGAAGTCTCTTGCACTTTTGCTTGCCTCCCTTAGAAGGGGAGACACTATATCCCACCCTCCATAGATGGGACTCGGTTTGGGCTGGTGGTGGAGAGGCAAAAGGTGCAGAGAGATGCCGAGGGCGAGGTGGGGAGGTTGGGACTGAGGGGCAAGTTGTCAGAGAGGGGGAAAAAAGCCCCCGTCAGAGTTAATGGCAGAGGCTGAGCACTGGGGGCTCAGCTCTGGAGCCCAGCCTGCCCTGTGCCTCCCCGCCTGTGCCCCTTCTCCTTGGGGATGCATCACGGTGCCTCTCAGCCTAAGCGCGTCACCACGGGGATGGACACATGCCACGGGCTGGCAGGCAGCGTGCCCAGCGGCAGGGACTCCTGCGTGACTGGGAATCCTGCTTCACGTTGCAGAGCACTGCAAGCACAAATCGGCCACGGAGAACCTGGTCTCGGCACAGAAACTGCTGGAGGGAGAGGAACTGGCATTGGCCAAGGTAACTGCCGGGCACGCTTTATTCCTAGCCGGCACCGATGTGCCGGTGACCAACCTGGGGTCGGTAACGCTTACCTGCCTCGTTCCAGGTGGCCGTGCTGCTCCTGTATCACACCTCCATGAGCTGCAAGAGCCCCAGGGAGTGGTATGAGTTTGACTACAAGACTCAGGTAATTCCTTCTGGGTTCCCCCTCTGGACCAGGGGTGTGTGGGGGAGCGGAGGTGCCTTTCGGGGGTGCTCTGAGACCTGCCCTCGTGTTTGGGTGCCCTTGAAAGATGGGGTGGGTGCTGCAGTGCTCTGGGCAATCAAAGGCTTGTGACTGTGAGCGTGGCTACCTGCCAGTGCAGGCACGGGCAGGCAGGGAGCTGCCCGCTGCCCCGAGCCTGCTGTGGTCGTTGCCTGGCTGGCACCACTCTGCCTGCGAACCGCAGCTGCTGCAGCAGAGTTGCTGACCCTGTGGCTCCTCCAACACAGGTTGAGCTGGCATCGATCCTCAAATTTGTGCTGGACAATGAGGAGAGCCTGAATGAGAATCTGGAGTCGTTTCTGCAGAGGAAAGGTGAGCGCCAGGCCCTGGCTGCCTCTGCTGTGGCACCAGCTTGGAGTAACGGGCCAAGCCTTGTGCAGGCAGAGCAGGCATTGGGCACGTTTTTCTCCTAGCTGGCACCAATGCAGCGCCCTGGTAAGACCGACAGGTTAACGTGTTTGCTGTAGTGATGTCCAAGTGCCAGCTCGGAGTGGGACAGAAACAGTCCATAACCTTGCAGAGAGCAGCAGTGGGATATTGTGAGTGCTGAGCACTGCTGGCATCTTTCCATACAGCTCCCATGCCGGCAGCACCTAACCGGCAAGGATGAGCCTTTTCTAGAGTATAAAAACACTGGGCTTTTTTCCCCATTTGTGCTGCTATAGCTGCCAAGCCGTAAGAGCAGCAACACCATCCAGATCCCCGCACCCCAGGACTGAGCACTACGACGTGGTTCCTTGTAAGCTCTTCTTTAAGAGTAGGGCTGCCTTATACCTGCCGGGCTCTTCCCACTCGGCAGCATCCCAGCCTTTGCGGTGCATGCTGCTTTCCCTGGAGGAGCGAGGCAGGTGGGATGCCCACAGCTTTGTGGTGGGAGTGGAGTGCCAGGGCAGGACCGTGGAACTGGCAGGACAGGGATGTAAGGCAGGTTTATGGCTTTCTCGGCTGGGCTGATCGCTGGAATTTGTGGTCCCTGCGCACCTGGGATTTCAGCTGCTAAACCCTCCCTTCTGGTATTAATGTGAAGATCACAACTTGCTTCTCCCTTGTGATTTCCAGCGCCGCCATCCTCGTCCAGCGCATCCAGCAGCAGCTCTGAGGAGCACTCCCCGCTGCTCTCCCTCCCGCACAAGCGAGAGGTGCGTTTCCTGGAACTGCAGAAGATTGCTTCCTCCTCCTCTTCCTCCTCCTCCTCCTCCGGCGCCAACAAGTATGTCCCCAGCCTCTTGGCTGCTGGGGGGGGGGTGAGTGAAAGGGGGGGAATGGACAAGGCAGCTGCTAGGACCCAGAGATTTAGCCAGGGTGCATGCTGACTTGACAGAGACCCCCTTTCTCTCGCGGTGCTGTCCTGTTGCAAATTCCTTAGGCTTGATATGGGGATGTACGGCGGTGGGGTGAGGTTGGGCTGTAATTAACTCCTCTTAGCCTTGCTCGTTTCAGCCTAATGAGCACAGACACTTCCCAGAGCAGCTTGTGGTCCTCTCCTGCCCTGGGGTGGGTTTGGGAGGACCAGGCTTGTGTCGCTGCTGGATGTGCTAAAGGAGTTTCTCTCTAGCAAGCAGTGAATGCTCTGCGGTGGGGCTCCAGCTATGGTGCGAAGGGAGATGGATGCTTTGCCCTGGAACGGGTTTTGTACGTGCATGCAAGACATTTAGAGGCTGGTGTTACTGTAATTGAGATGAGGAGAGCGGCCTTTCTGCCCAGGCGACGAGGATCAGAGTTATTGCTCTGAACCTGCCTCTGAGATGGGGGAACCAGAGCAGGTCTGGCTGCACGGGGAGGGACTGTGCCCCGCTGTTGGCTCCGGATAACTGAGTTATGTGGTGTGCCTCTCTGCAGCACGCTCTCCGGCTCTCCATCCTCGCCCATGGGGGATGTCATGCAGACCCCCCAGTTTCAGCTGCGACGGCTGAAGAAGCAGCTGGCTGTTGAGAGAGAGAACCGGGATGAGCTGGAGGTGGAGCTGGCAGAGAATCGCAAGCTCATCACAGAGAAGGGTCAGTCGCTAGCGGGATGTCCTGGGGCGCGGGGAGGGCTCTCGAGGGCTGGCACCTTGCCTGGTTTCTGTGACTCTGTTACAGCTTTGACCCTACCATGACTGTGCTCATGCACAGTCCATCCTGCCAGACCCCAGGTGAGCACAGCTTGTGGCTTTGGAGCTTTTCTGCTTCCCAGAGCAGACAGGGTAGCTTGGGGTTTGCTGTGCCTTGCTCCATAGTGGGCCAAGGGGACCCTTGCCTGTTAGTCTGGAACAAAGGGTGATGCAGAAAGCCTTGCTGGTGGGAGCCAAGACAGCTCTGATGCTGTTGTAACAACGCTGAGCTCCTCTTGGAGATGGCTGGTTGTCCCCCTGCCAAATGATTTGGAGCAGGCTGGCAGGCGTAGGAGTCTCGGCATCCACATCTAAAACACTCTCTGCACTGGGGATTTCCCCAGGCGCATGCGGAGACTGCAGGTTCCTTCTTCCCTCTTGTATTCCCTTACATATCCTGGGCAACAGAAGCCATGACTGAAGCAACACCTGTGCTGAGCAGCAGTGCTCGCAGCCTGGCTCTTCTGTCTTCTGCTGCAAAAGGTTTCTGTGCAGTGGCTCCTCACCAGCTTGGGAGAAGGACAGGCAACCTCCACTCTGCTGTTGGGGGGGGTTCAGGTGACATAAAAAGATGGTAATGGGCCCTTTCTCGCTCCCTCCCCAGAGGCTCAGATCACCATGATGCAGCAACGGATTGATCGCTTGGCTCTGCTCAACGAGAAGCAAGCTGCAGACCAGCTGGAGCCCAAGGAAATGGAGGAGCTGAGGGAGAAGAACGAGAGGTAATCCTGCGGGGACGTCCGCTCCCTCCTGCTAGGCTGGTCCTTGTCACTCCCACATCCCTGGACTCCGTGTCGTTTGTCTCTTTCCCAGCAATGCACTAAACGGGTGAGGGCAAACCTCCTCTTGTTCTCTGCTACCTCCTCTGCAGCTGCGCCCTGAGGAGGAGATGGCTTCGGCAGTCACAGAATCGTAGAATAATTTGGGTTGGAAGGGACCTTTCAAGGTCATCTAGTCTAACCCCCCTGCCATGGGCAGGGACATCTTCAACCAGATCAGGTTGCTCAAAGCCCCGTCCAACCTGACCTGGAATGTTTCCAGGGATGGGGCATCGACCACCTCTCTGGGCAACCTGGGCCAGTGTTTCACCACCCTCAGCGTAAAACATTTCTTCCTTATTTCTAGTCTGAATCTATGCTTCTTTAGTTTAAAGCTATTACCCCTTGTCCTATTGCTACAGGCCCTGCTAAGTCGTCTGTCCCCATCTTTCTTATAAGCCCCCTTTAAGTACTGGAAGGCTGCAATAAGGTCTCCCTGGAGCCTTCTCTTCTCCAGGCTGAACAATCCCAACTCCCTCAGCCTGTCCTCATAGGAGAGGTGTTCCAGCCCCCTGATCGTTTTTGTGTCCCTCCTCTGGACCCGCTCCAACAGGTCCCTGTCTCTCCTGTGCTGAGGACCCCAGAGCTGGATGCAGTGCTCTGGTGGGGGTCTCAGCAGAGCAGAGGGGCAGAATCCCCTCCCTTGACCTGCTGGCCGCACTGCTTTTGATGCAGCCTAGGACACGGTTGTGCCAGCCAGCACGCTGCACCTCATGGTTGGGGCGATTACGGCTCGTAGCCCGTTTTTATCGCAGCAGGTAGGGAGCCAGTCCCAAACCATGCAGTGCGTTCTGACAGCCTGCTCCTTACCCTAAAGCCAGCATGGGAACTGCCATCCCTGTTGTGGGAAAAGGGTACGCTGCCTGCGTGGGTCTTGCCTGCCTGGGATAGACTCTGTGTCACTGAAAGCTGTCAGGGTGATATTGCAGCTCCTGACCCCAGCCCCTTCTCCAGTTGCTAGCCCTCCAGTTTGATCCAATTTGATCGGATCTGAACTGGGCTGTGTCATGCACTTGAATTCCGTTGCCTGCCACGCTGCGTCCCAGTCTTTGCCCTGTCTCTGTGCAGTCACGTATTTACTTGGGAAGGACGCCCAGCCTCCGCTGGCAGGTGCCATGCCTTTTTTGTCCTTTTCTCACTTATTTCACTTTGGAGAGGGGTGGCTGGAGTCCTGCAGCTGCCTCTGCCCTCGGTTCTGAGCGGTTGTGCTCATGCAAAGCACAAACGCTGCTTATCCCTGCTCCGCTTTGTGATGTATTGGGACCCAGTTTAGAGCTGAATTTGTGGTAGTTTCTCACCACGGCACAGAGATACCTTGGTACCTTAGCTTCCTCAGCAATATCCAGCAGCATCTGTCCCCAGCAATGTCCTCACCTGCCTTGTTTGTGCCCTGCTAAGCCACAGCATAACGACCTCCTCTCCTGCAGCCTGATGGTGCGCTTGCACGAGGCCCTCAAGCAGTGCCAGGACCTGAAGACTGAAAAAGGCCAGATGGACCGAAAAATCAACCAGCTCTCCGAGGAGAATGGGGATCTTTCCTTCAAGGTACGGGGCACTGTGTCCTCTCCATGTCCCCACAGCCCAGTCGTTTGTGTTGGGGCCCAGGGGGGAAGGATTTGATGGCAGTGACGGCTGCTGGGCTGCTTATGGCTCTGCCACTGGCCTTGTGTGACCTTGACCCCGTGACTGAGCCTGCTTTGGGCTCCAGATCCTGATCCAAAGGGGAACCGTGGTGGAGGAAATAGCGGCCGGGTAGAGTTGCCTGCATGCAGTGCTGCAGGTGCAGAGCATGGGCACCCAGGACCTGGGATGTCCGTGGATGCTGCGGTGCCCAGCGCTCGGGAGAGGGGAGCTGAGCCGAGCCCTGGGCAGCGTGGGCACTCTCTGACCCTCTGCTGGGATGGGGGATTTTTCCCTCCACAGCTGCGGGAGATCGCCAGCCACTTGGTCCAGCTGCAGGAAGCCCTGAACGAGCTCTCGGAGGAGCACAACGCGGCCCTGGCGCAGTCGCAGGAAAAGCAGGGACAGCTGGAGAGCGAGCTGCGTACTGCCCTGCAGGAGAAGGTGAGGGGGCCCCGGGGTCCCACCTGGGTGGTGGGTGCCCCCTGCTCTGCTGCACCTGTAGCCCCCCAGCTGGGGGATGTCTCCTGGGGCTGGCTCATGCCCTGACGGCTGCAGGCAGGGTGGAGTGGGCAGGAGCCTCCTGCCCATCTGTGCTGGCACGCGGGGAGAGGCTGTGCAACAGCAGGCTCCTGCGGGGAGTCTCTCCCTGCTCCTGGGAAGTGTTCTCCATGGTGGGACAGGCTGCTGTCCTCGCAGCGAGGAGAGAAGCCCTGAGCCTGCTGAGACAAAGCTGCCGGAAAGCTTGGTGTCGATTAAAGCTGGGTGACTGCACTGCCCCTCGCTTGGTTCCCTCTGCTCACATCATGCTCAGACTCGCGTCTCTGTCCCCAGAAATGCTCGGAAGAGAAGATCGAGATTCTCCAGGGGAAGATTTCTCTGCTGGAGGACCAGCTGGCCAAGCTGGGGGACTGCAGCGCCCAGGAGAAGGGAGAGGTCATGGGGGACATCCTAAAGGTACAGCTGTGTCTCGAGCGAGCCTCTGGCTCCTGCAGCGAGGGCAGGCAGCGCTTGGATGGAAAACCCCTCTAGCTGGGGAGAGCGGCGGGTGCTGGGGGGATGCACGGCAAAGCTGTGTGGGGCAGAGCCGGCTGCTCTCTGCTGTTGGGTGGGGGTTGTGGGGCTGAGCACTCTGTGGGAGCCCCTTTTGTGCCGAATTTGGGAATACCACTCCCAGGTAGCTGCTGGCTCCCCCAGCCTCCTGTAGCACAGGTCGGTTGTGGAGGGAGAGGCTCCTGCACGGTAAGAAAAGGCATTTGGTCCAAGAGAGCAGAGCGGCACAAGGCTAAGGGGAAAGCGGGGTGTGCTGGGGCGCACCGGGTTTGCTGGGAGGGAAGGCAGGTGCCGGGCAGCTCCCGCTGGGATGTAGCGCGTGGGTCTCTGGTGAGAGTGTTGGATGCAGCTTGAGTAACGCCTGGGGGTGTCTGTGTTTTGTTCCCCCCTTCTCTCTGCCAGCTGGAAGAGCTGAAGCAGGAGGTATCCAGCCTTGCCGCTAAAGGGGCCGAGCTCCAGGCCACCGTCCTGCGGCTGGAGGAGGAGAAGCAGCTGCGGGAGGCAGCCCTGCAGTCCGAACGCGGCTGCTTCGAAGAGGAGAAGCAGCAGCTGGGCGGCCTCGTCGCCAGCCTCCAGAACTCCCTCGCTGAGAGCCACCGGGCCAGGGAGAGGCTGGAGCAGGACCTGCGGGCACGAGAGGCTGGCGAGCCCCAGGGCACCCCGCTGCGGGGCCGGGGGGCCGAGGCAGAGGCAAGGAGTGAGGGGGAGGCCGGGCGGCTGGCTGCCCTCAGTGCCCAGCACGAGAAGACCCTGCGGGAGAGGGACTCTGCCCTGCAGCAGCTCCAGCACCTGCAGGAGGCCAACGCGTCCCTGAGCAGCCAGCTGCAGGCCATGGCGCAGGCTCAGGATGCCAGCCAGGCCGCCTCGGCAGAAGAGAAGGCTGAGCTGAGCCGCAAGGTCGGCGAGCTGGAAGCCAGGATCCTCGAGCTCGGCGCCCAGCGGCAGCAGGGAGCGGCGGAGGGGCTGAAAGCCCAGCTGCGGGAGCTGGAGGGCAGGCTGAAGGAGAGCCAGCAGAGGCTGGCCGAGAGGGAGAGGCTGGCCCGGGAGAACACCCGCCTGCAGGAGCGGCTGCTCTTCCTGGAGGAATCCCTGCGGAACACCGAGGGCATCCTGGAGGACGAGAAGAGGCGGGCGGCCGAGAGCCTGGAGGGCAGCCTGGCCAGGATCGCCGAGCTGGAGGCGGAGAGGCAGCAGCTGGCGCAGGGCCGGGAACCGGCTCCACAGGAGCGGGGCGAGGAGCCTGCCAAGCGCCGGGCGCTGGAGGAGAGCCGGGAGAAGCCGATGGGAGCCTCCCCTGCTGCCAAAGGGGAAGATGGAGAGCGCGGGCGGCTGGAGGAGGAGATGCGGGCGCTGAGCCGGGAGCACGGCCGGGCCTGCCAGCGGCTGCAGGCTGAGCAGGAGAAGGCAGCCGCTCTGGAGGCCCGGGCAGAGCGCCTGGCTGCCGAGCACCAGGAGAGGCTGGCCGTCCTCCAGGCCGACCTGTCCAGTGCCCGGGCGCGGGCGAAGGAGAAGGAGGGCGAGGAGCAGAAGCTGAGGGCCGAGGTCTCCTCCCTGCGGGAGAAGATAGCCGTCACGGAGCAAGCCACAGCCCAGCGTGCGGCCGGGCTGGAGGCAGATGCCCGGAGAGCTGCCGAGGCGCTGGAGGGGGTCTCCCAGCAGCTCTCCCAGGAGAAGCTCAAATCCAAGGAGCTGGAAGCTGCCGTGGAGCGGCTGCGGAGCACGGAGGCAGAGCTGTCCCGGGTGGCTGCTGCCGGCAGGCAGCGGGAGCTGGAGCTGGAGGCGGAGGTGAAGAAACTGTCCGGAGAGTTGACCATGCTGGGCGCCAGGCTGGAGGAGATGCTGCGGGAGCACCGGCGGGACCTGGCGCACCGGGAGGAGGAAGCCGAACGCCTGCGGCAGGAGGTGGAACGGGCCAAGGCGGACTGCGCTGCTGAGCGAGCCCGCAAGGCAGAGCTGGAGGTGCAGCTGCAAAACTCCCTCAACGAGCAGAGGGTGGAGCGGTCGGTGCACCGGGAGGAGCTGGCCCGGTCCCGGGAGCTGATGGAGGAGAAGGAAGGGGAGCTGGATGAGCTCCGCCGGAAAAACGTCTTGCGGGGCGAGGAGTTGAGGGACCTGCAGAAGACGGTCAGCAAGCTGAAAGGAGAGCTCGCCTCGGCAGAGGCGGCCAAGGAGCGGGTGCCCAAGGCGGACAACGAGCTGCAGGGCTTCTCGGAGGCCACCCGGAGCAGGGACACGGAGGGGGACGGCGTCAAGGCCACCTGCTCAAAGGAGATGTCCCTCAAAAGCTTGGAAGAGAAGACCCGTCACAGGGAGCAGGAATCCAGCTCGAGCCAAGACCTTTACCAGGAGAAGCTGAAGGAGACCCAGGCGCTTCATTTGCAAGTGAAGGAGCTGGAGCAGAAGTGCAGGGAGCAGCAGGAGGCTATGGCCACCCTGGAGCGAGCGGCGGCCGAGGCGGCGATAGCGGAGCAAGCGGAGCTGGAGGCCTTGAGGAGGGAAGCGGCCCAGCAGAAGGAGAAGGCGTCGGAGCTGCAGAAGCTGCTGGAGGCCTCGAGGTCGGCACAGGCTCTGCACGACAGCACCGTGGAGGCCCTGCGGAAGGAGCTGCAGGAGAAGGGCAGGGAGCTGATCCAGAGCAAAACCGCCATCACCGCTGCCGAGAAGGAGCTGGCGTCCCTCCGCTCCGCGGCGCAGGAGAAGGGCCGGTCGGAGGAGAGCTGGAAGGAGCAAGTGTCCCAGTGCGTCCAGGAGATGGAGAGGAAGAACAGCCTGATCGGCAGCCTGGAGCACGAGGTCTCCATCCTCCATCGGCAGGTGACGGAGAAGGAGGGGGAGAGCAAAGAGCTGAAGCGCCTGATCGTCGCCGAGTCGGAGAAGAGCAAGAAGCTGGAGGAGAGGCTGCGGGTGCTGCAGACGGAGATGGCCACCGCCGCCTCCCGGGCGGCCGAGAGGTGCTCGCTCATGAAGGTGGAGGTGCAGCGGTGCCAGGAGGAGATGGAGAAGCAGCGTTTGGCCATCGAGGCCCTGAAGAGGGACCGCCATTGCCAGAGCGAGCGGGAGGACGAGCTGCGTCAGGAGGTGAAGGTCTGCCAAGACAAGTGCCTCCAGAAGGAGCAGCTCCTCGCCGCCCTGCAGCAGGAGCTCGGCAGTGCCCAGGCGCTCGCCGGGGAGCTGCCGGCGCTGAAACACCTTTGCCAGCAGCTTCAGGCCGAGCGTGCCTCCCTGGAGAGCCAGCACCGCCAGGACCTGGAGCAGAGGGCGAAAGCCCTGGCCGCTTTGCAAGCAGAGCTGGCGCGGGCCAAGCTGGAAGCGGCCGAGGTGCCCTCCCTGCGGGAGCGGTCGGCAGAGCAGGATCGGGCCATCCAGCGGCTGCAGGCGGAGACGGCGGAGCAGGCGGCGCGGCTGGCGGGGCTGCAGCAGGCCAACGCTCGGCTGGCCGAGGAGAACCGTGGGCTCGGCGAGAGCCGGAGCCGCGGGCAGCAGCGGCACGAGGCAGAGCTCGGCCAGGCCATGGAGCGGCACGCGCGGGAGCTGGAGCGGCTGCGGTCGGCGTCGGAGGAGCTGGTGGCCGGCAGTCGGCAGAAGGCGGAGGAGGCGGCGCGGAAGCTGGAGGCGATGAGTAACGAGTACGAGAGCAGCAAGGCGGTGGCGCTGGAAGAGAGGAGGAAGCTGCTGGAGGAGAGGCAGAGGCTGACGGCTCAGGTAGGGGTTCCCGCGACCTCCCCGCCGGCCGGGCTGCGGGTGGGGGGGGAGCCCGCCGGGAAAAGGGGTGCGTTTGGTCTCCTGCGCACCCCTGAATCCTCGTCCTCCTGCTCAGCCCAGGAGTTGGGGGTCTGGGACGCGCTCCCGAAGCGATGCTCGGGCGTGAAGGGGATGGGCGTTCCTGGGAAAGGCAGCCCAGTCTGTGCCGGCCGCGTATTCACTTCTGCCTTTTGTGCTCGCAGGTGGAGCAGCTAGAAGTATTTCGGAAAGAACAAGCTAAGCAGGTAACGCATGCGAAGTGCTGGCTGCTTAAAAGGTGACGGTGCATGGCCCTAGCTGCTGCCGCTTCCCACCGGAGCCACCTTCTCCTCTCGTGAACTGTTTGCGGTGGGGACCCAGCCGTGGGGTGCTTGGTTCTGGGTCTTTGCACTTGCGCCTTTGCCTCTGTGGGAGTAGGAACTGGGGTCCAATCCTGCCGCCTGCCCACTCAGTGGTGCCCGTGGCTCGGCACGGCTTCTCGCTCTCGCCTTCCCAGCATGGCCCTGGGGCATGCCACAGGCAGCATGCTGGCGGTGACCGGCTGCCGAGAGCATCCAGGGCTCCTTGACACAGGACCTCCTGTGACACCTTGTCCTCAGGGAGAGGGGATTTGGGGGGAGCTGGGATACCCCATTCCTTCTGTCCATCCCTTTTTCCCACCCTCTTTAACTGAGGTTAGCTCCTCGCCCAGCCGGCAGGAATGGCTGGTGCTGGGAGGAGAGGGCTGTGCAGTCCAGATGTGGCCAGAGGTGGGATGCTTTGCAGCAGCATCAATCACAGACATGGTGTGGATTAGCACTTGGGAAACGACAATGGAAAAGCCCTGTTTCCCTGCCCAGCTTAGTTTGCCCCCCCAGTCCCAGCCTGAGCTGCTCAGGGACCCCACAGAGGCCTCATGGCTGTGACTGGTGGGGCTGGGGTCTCCACTGAGTGTCCCCTGGAGCAGGGAGAGCCCAGCTGGGCCGGGCAGGAGCTTGCAGCAGCTGGGGTCTGGCAGCCATCTCCCCTTGCCGAGAGTGACAGCCGACCCGCTGGACCGCAGCTCGCAGGCACCCGGGCGGTGAGTGCACTCGCTGCCGAAGGATTTACGAGGCACCTGCCCACGCCTGGGGCTCCCGCCGTGGCTGGGGTCCTCGTGGGGTTCCTTGGTCCTCGGCCCTTCCATGGTGTCACGTCCCGCAGGCGCATTGAGCGAGCTGCAAGCAGTCGCCCTCCACTCTTGAACCACAGCAGCATCTCCTTGGGGGTGGGATGCCTCCGCCCCAAGTGGGCATGGGTCCCCCTCGAGCTGCGTGGCTTGAGGTTTGGCATGGAGGATGCCCGCGGCATGCTGGGCATCCTGCTCTTACCCCGACAACAAACAGCTGGCAGCAGTAATGCCTGCTCCAGAGACGGGGCACTGTGTAACTGCACTGTCTTCCCTCGCCCACCCACCTAAAGGGGTCTCGGCTCCGCTTCCAGCTGCTCCTTATGCTTAGGTAGCACAAACCTCCTCCCCGCAGAGACTAACGTGAGGCGGTTGGCTGTGCTGCTGGCTGGGGAGCGCAGCCTGGAGCTTCCTCAGTGGTGGGCACTGCTGAACAGCCCCCAGGGCCAGGAAACCTCCTCCTGGTCCTGCCCCTGGCACTGGCCGGAGAGGAGGGACGTGGTTCTCCACGGGAGGGTTGTAGACGGGAGTGTTGTGCCTGGAGCTGGTCTCACTGAGCTGTGCTCTTCCAGGTGGAGGAGCTGAATAAAAAGCTGACCCAGCATGAGAAGACCACCCGAACCCAGCAGCAGAGAGTTAAGGTAAACAGGGACCAAAAACCTGGGGGCTGAGCTCTTGGACAGCCCTGGAGCTGTTGGTGGCTGCCCTGGGGGCTCGGTCGCGCAAGGTGGGGGTGCAGGGTGCCTCTGAGCCGGTCTCTTCCCTGCCCGCAGGTGCTGGAAGGGGAGCTCCAGGCAGAGACCACCCGTCAGCAGGAGAAGGTGGCAGAGCTGCAGGCGCAGCTCGCCCAGAAGGAGCAGGCAGCCGAGCACTACAAGGGCCAGGTATGCCGGGGGCTGGCACGGCCCCGCCGTCCCCGTCTCCCCGGGCAGCATGCCACGGGGAAGCTCGACGGCTTTTCTCTCCTTGACATCCTAGATGGAGAAGGCAAAAACTTACTACGACGCAAAGAAGCAGCAGAACCAGGACCTGACGGAGAAGCTGAAGGCCATGGAGCAGCTGCAGAAGGAGAACGCGGAGCTCCGGACCGAATCGGAGAGGCTGGCCAAGGAGCTGCAGCAGAGCATCCTGCAGGCCAAGGAGTCGGAGCTGAGCTGCAGGAACCTCACCAGCCAGGTCCGCAGCCTGGAGGCTCAGGTGGGCACAGTGCAGCGGGGCTTCACCCTCCTCCTCCTCCTCCTCCTCGCCTCCGTTGCCAGCTCGCTTGGAGGATCCAACCCTCCCTGCTTCCCACCCAGGTGGAGTTTGCCGATCGGCAGCTACGGGAACTCGGCAAGTTCCAGGTGGCAACGGACACGCTGAAGGGCCGGGAGACTTTCCGCCAGAACCCTGCCGATCTCAGCGCCGACAGCCTCGACCTCAGCCTCGACGAAGCGCAGCCGCTCAACTCCACCAGGTACCGACACGCCGCGGCTCGGCACAGCCTGTCCTGCCGTCAGCGCCACAAAACCCCGGTGTCCCCAGTCCTCTCTGTTCCCCGATGGCCCGGTAAGCCAGTCAGCGCTGCCCTCGTGCCCCGTCTCTGCAGGAAGCCTGGCCGCTCGCAGTCGGAGGCCTCGGCGGTGCCGCCAGGCAGCGAAGAGTCGCCGGTGTCCCGGCGGCTGCCGCGCAAGGTGGAGTCCCTGGAGAGCCTCTACTTCACCCCCATCCCCAGCCGCACACGGTCCCAGCTGGAGAGCAGCGCCGGCTCCCTGGGCGACCTCTCGCTTGACTCCGGGTGCAAGACCCGCTCGGCCCGGCGCCGCACCACCATCAACATCACCATGACGAAAGTGAGCGGCCCCTGGGTGCGGGGCAGGGAGGGATCCGTGGGGCAGGGAGGGATCCGTGGGGCAGGGAGGATCTCCGTGCTGAGGACAGGGATGTGCGGTTTGCTGTGCCCTGCAGCCTGGGGGCTCTCTGGGGACCAGAGGCTTACACAGGGATGGCTTTTAATCTGTTTCCTCCCCTCCTCTTTGCCTCTTACCCCACGGGACAGCAGCCGGGCAGCCGCAGGGCACAGCACCCCGTGGGCTGCTCCAGCCCCTGCCGAGGGTCACCCTGGGATGGGCTGGGGGGTTTGATACCTGGGTGGGGGTAATCCCCGGTATCCATACAGGTTGGGGGATGAGGGGATGGAGAGCAGCCCTGTGGAGAAGGACTTGGGGCTACTGGTGGATGAAAAGCTGGATGTGAGGCAGCAGTGTGCGCTCACAGCCCAGAAAGCCAACCGTGTCCTGGGCTGCATCACCAGCAGCGTGGCCAGCAGGTCGAGGGAGGGGATTCTGCCCCTCTGCTCCGCTCTGGTGAGACCCCCCCTGCAGTTCTGCGTCCAGCTCTGGGGTCCTCAGCACAGGAGAGACAGGGACCTGTTGGAGCAGGTCCAGAGGAGGGATACAAAAATGATCTGAGGGCTGGAGAACCTCTGCTGTGAGGAAAGGCTGAGAGAGTTGGGGTTGTTCAGCCTGGAGAAGAGAAGGCTCCAGGGAGACCTTATAGCAGCCTTCCAGTACTTAAAGGGGGCTTATAAGAAAGATGGGGACACACTTTTTAGTAGGGCCTGTAGCGATAGGACAAGGGGTAATGGTTTTAAGCTAAAGGAGAGTAGATTCAGACTAGAAATAAGGAAGAAATGTTTTATGCTGAGGGTGGTGAAACACTGGCCCAGGTTGCCCAGAGAGGTGGTCGATGCCCCATCCCTGGAAACATTCCAGGTCAGGTTGGATGGGGCTTTGAGCAACCTGCTCTGGTTGAAGATGTCCCTGCCCATGGCAGGGGGGTTGGACTAGATGGCCTTGAAAGGTCCCTTCCAACCCAAACCATTCCATGGTTCTATGATCTCTGGATTTCCTCCTCCCAGAAACAGGCCAAGACCGAGGAACCGGACAGCGCCGACGTCTCCTTCTGCAGCATCCCGGCGGCACGGCCCCCAAACGCCGCCCCCGGCAAAGGCCGGCTGCGCTCAGCCACCTCCACCCGCTCCCTCACCAGCTTCCCCTCCCAGGACTCCCTCGTCAAGCTGGAAACCTCCTCCCCGCAGGAGACCCCCGGCAATTCGGCACTGCTGGGCCTCCCCGGCTACCGGCCGGTCACTCGCAGCTCCCTGAGACGCTTGCAGGGGGGGAGCAGCTCCAGCCTCGGTACGTGGGGGCAGGTTGGGTGGTTGGGCTGCTGGATGGGAGACTCTGTCCTGGCTTGGGGAAGCGGGAGGGGGCATTTCTTGCCTGGGACCCCCCCTCAGCCCTCCCTGCTTTGGGTTTAGGCCGGAGCAGCATCTACCTGGGCACGTGCCAGGATGAGCCGGAGCAGCTGGACGACTGGAACCGCATTGCGGAGCTACAGCAGCGTAACCGAGCCTGCCCACCCCACCTGAAGACCTGCTACCCCCTGGAGAGCAGGGTAAGGGGAGCGGGGGCAAAGGGGCTGCCCCTTCCCGGCCTCTGCTGCCCGCAGGAGGGGGTGAGGGGGACGGAGAGGGGCTGGCGGGCAGCCCTGGGGGCACACAGGGCCAGGGGGAACGTTGATGGTCACCCCTTGGCAACACCTCTGCATCACCTCCCCAGCCCTCCAACTCCCTGGGGACCATCACGGACGAGGAGATGAAGACGGGCGACCCGAAGGAGACGCTGCGGCGTGCCAGCATGCAGCCCTTGCAGATCGCCGCCGGCACGGCCGCCCGGCGCAACACCCTGGGCACGGTCTGGGCCGGCGGCATCACCACCCGGCAGCAAAGGAAGCGCCTCTCGGACGAGTCCCACCAGGGCCCCGACACCCCCGAGGTGAGCTGAGCCTGCCGCAAGCACCCTGGCTGGTCCCCAGCTTCCCCAGGAGCCAGGCTGGGGACAAAGGGGAGTGGTGGACAGCTGCAGATGTTCTCCAGATGTGGAGGGGGCTGCTGGGCCCCTGGGAACGGCTCCTCCTGGGGTAGAGCTGGCAGGAGGCAGCTCAAGCGGCAAAGGTCTGAGCCTTCTGCCTTCCCTGCACCACTCCCCAGGCTCTGCTGCCCTCGATCCCCATCCCCTCCCCGCAGCCCCTCGGTTCCCCTCCTTGCCACCAGCTCCCCGGGAAGGGTGGCCCTAGGGCTCTTGTTCCCCAGGTGACAGTCCTGGCTTGTCCCCTCTTTTCCAGTCCAAGAAGCCAACCAGCTGCTTCCCACGTCCCCAGACCCCCCGGGACCGCAGTGAGCGGCGCAGCTCCCAGGTCAGCCAGAGGAGCGAGCAGCAAGCCCCCAGCAAACAGGTGAGGGGCTCGTGCCAGGCAGCAGGGCCTGGAGCAGCGAGCTCCAGAGAGGAAAAAGTGGGGGGGACCAGGGACCCCCCCCGTCCTGCCCCTGAGCTCACGGGCCCGCGTCCTCCTCCGTAGGCTGAGAGACGCCAGTCGATGGCGTTCAGCATCCTCAACACCCCGAAGAAGCTGGGGAACAGCCTGCTGCGCCGGGCAGCCGGCCGGAAAACCACCACCAAGAACTCGCCCCGCGGCAGCGCCCGCCGCTCGCCCCGCATCGCCACCGCCAAGTCCCCCAAGGGCAAGGTAGGTACCGGCAGCCCCCCGTGGTGCGGGGGGACACACGGGAGGGGAAGCACGTGCTCACCCCGGTGCCTTGGGCTCGTGGGGGGCAACAGGGGGACCTGCTGTCACGGGGCTCTGGCGGTGGGTTGGTCACAGTCGCTAACGTCCCCTTTTTGCTCTGTCCCTTCCAGGCCAGTCGCCGATCGCTCAAGGACACGAAATTCTGAGGTTCCCCCATCCCCTGCTCTGCCCCCTCACCTCTCCCTGCCCCCCCCCCCCCCCCCCCCAGTGCTGCGGGCACGTCCCCAGGGCCCAGCAGCACCAGGGGGGGAATAGATGGGGCCACCTTCCCCTCGTGTCACTGCCCCGCACGTCCCACCGATGCCCCTGGGGCTCCCCCGAGTGTGGCAGGGCCCCAGCACCCTTCCTGCTGCACCCACCATCGCCCCCCTCCTGCACCCACCTAGGACCTAGCCCAGGGCAGGAGGGATGCGCAGGGGAACGAGGCCAGGAGGGGGCTGTTCCCCCGGGGGCTGCCTGTGGGCTGGAAACACCCGTGGGTGCAGGCAGTGGGGTACAGAGGGTGACCCCGATATTTGTGCACAGCACCAGTCATTGCTGTGTGGTTACGCCAGGCTGGGGCTGAGCCCTCCCCGGGGGGATCCTGCAGCCCCAGGGACCGGGACAGAGGCGGGATGGAGCGTCCCCAGGGCCACCACACTCCTCCCTGTGTTTGGGAGCCCCTGTGGATGGGGGGGCCGAGCCCCAGCAGGGCAGGGACTGACACCCACCCTACCTGCAGTCGCAGCCCCAGGCAGGACCCCAGGTCCCCCCTGCCTGTTCCTGCCCTCAGCAGGGGTGGGGTGAGGTGGCATTTTTAAAGTGTTTCTACTTGTAAATAAATTGTATTTTTCTCCTGCTCTGGATGTTCCTGGTTTGTTCCTCCCAGGAGCTGTTTGTGTGCCCACGGGCCACACACACTGGCTTTGCTGGAGTGGGGGACGCGCTGCTGCTGTGGCATTGCCTATGCCAGCTGCGGGGCCAGCTTGACAGCGGGGGTCCTGAGGGGAGGAAAAGTGTGACTACCTCCTCCTCCTCGCTGTCCCCACTGCTGCGCAGGGTGCCCCAAGGCAGGACCCTCATCTGGGGAGCTCACTATGACACCAGGCAGCCGCAAGGGAGTTTTTCTCTCTCTTTCCTCTTTCCTTTAATTTATCCTTCTCCAGCAGCAACTCCCATCATTACAACATTTCCCCACCCATGCCCCCCACCCCAAGCCCCGGCATCATCCCCACGCTCCCCCAAGCCTGGCTGTGGGGATGGAAGCAGCCTCTCCATCCCCACACCAGCCTTGCCACAAATTTACCAGTGCCGCTACACCTCTGCCAGCGTGGCCAGCGCTCCTGCGCAGGCTCATTCCCTGCCCAAATCCTGCCCATGCACCTTGCTGTGGTACAACCGGGTCCAGCAGCGCGGCTCTGCCAGCAGGTCGCTCGATGGGGCAGGCAGGGCTCCGGTCTGGCGTCTCCAACAGCCGCAGCAACGCGGCTTCAGCCCAAGTGCCGCGACGGGGGGTTTGTCGTTTCCCCCCCCCCCGCTGTCCTCGCAGCCCTACCTCACGCGGTAGGATGAGGACGGGGTCCCCGGCGTCCCTGCCTGCTCCCCACAAGTGCTGGCGTGCCACTCCACCTCCGCCACGCTGAAGGGCAGCTCGCAGATGGGGCAGGACACCCAGGCATCAGGGGACGTCTCTGCCAGCGGGGAGGAAGGCCAGGCTGCGTCGGGGTCTTCCTCCCCGCAGCAGGAGGCGTGTAGGGGGAGTAGATCCAGGCTGAAGCGGCCTGTGGAAAGGGGAGATGACACGGTTGTCCCAGGCTCTCTGGTGTTGGGGTGAGCATGGGGTTTCGGCTCAACGCCCTCCCTGAAGATTCCCGTGGCAGCCTGGCACCCCGTGACGCGCTGTGACGTCCATCCTCTGCCCATCACAGGGCTGGTGCCACGGCACCCTGCACGAGTGGGAGTGAAGTGTCCCAGCCACGGAGCCACTGCCGCTTCTCCCCGAAAAGCTGAGGTTCAACACACAAGCAGGGACGGCGGAGCCAGCGGCAGCTGCTGCTGTCCCCATCTGCCGCTGTCCCCTCGTCCCTCACAGCCCTTCAAACCCAACCGCCTCCGGTTTGAGCCCACCCCGATGCTGTGGCAGCTCCACAGCCGCGGGCAGGGAGTGCTGCTGAGCTAAGGGGACTCAGCTGATGGGTGGGTGGATGGACGGACAGACGCACTGTGCTCTGCCCCAGAAGTGTGTCCCGCTCCCCGCTCAGGTTGGCCGTGCAGACTCTGTTTACAGGGAGGCCGCTTCAGGCCAGAGGAGACCCCTGCCAAGTACCCACCTGAGCAAACGGGGCAGACGCCCCTCTCCTCGTGATTGCTGTCCCCTCCGCTGTCATCCCTCCTGGCCCGTCTCTCTCGGTGGCTGCGGGGTCTGGCTCTTCCTCCTGACCTGGACTGCCTCAAGGCGGCTGGCAGAGACCTGCAGAGGCATTGCAAGAGGAGTTATAAGCTTAGGGCTTGCTCCACTGCGTCCTGCACACCCAAAGTTGCCAAAGACCAGCCCCAGACAGGGACCAGATCCCGGCAACACACCGAAAGGGAGAGGGGAGCTGTGCCCGGGCTGCCCCATGGGCGCAGGCAAGGAGCCGGCTGGTACTCAGAGCAGAGGAATCATTGGGGTGAGGGCAGGAGAAACATGGTGACCCGAGGGATTACCTGCCCACAGGGCTGGGAGCTCTTTGCCTGCTGTCCGGCTGCCTGCGAGCTCTTGTGGGGGCTGCGGGGACATCCTGCGCAGACCCTGGGGAACAACGGACAAGCAGTAACCCTGCCCTCCACCCAGCAGCACCAGATCTCCTGGTGGAAGGGGCCGGGTGAGAACTGAACCAGCGAGGTTCACAGGTGGGAAAACATCTGCGTGACACGAAATAATGATCGCATCCTCCAGCTGCCCCACTGCGGACAGTAAATGGATCACAGGAGGTTTCTGGATGAGCCGTGGGATTTACCATCATGCTGCTTTCACACCAGCAAGGAGGGTGACTTGCCCAGAGGAAGGCCACCCTGGCCAGGACATGGCCTGCTGCCAGCGGGGCAGGGGAAACAGGATCCCTCCGGGCATGGGGAGCACCCTGGCAGCTGTGGATTCATCCCAGCCTGCCCCAGGTGGGACCCCTCCAGCCACGGGCAGAGCCCTCAGCAGGACAAGATCCCTTTAGGGGGCATGTACCAACTACATAAAGGCTCTCTGCACTGCAACATGCCCTACGCCGGCTGCGGGCAGCTCTGGCTCACCTGGC
Source organism: Harpia harpyja (assembly GCF_026419915.1). Lineage (NCBI taxonomy): Eukaryota > Metazoa > Chordata > Aves > Accipitriformes > Accipitridae > Harpia > Harpia harpyja. Next base: position 824,607 of record NC_068956.1, on the reverse strand, counting down.
ACCACAGGGCCTCCCGGGTCCTCGGTCGGCAGCTCCGGGTCACCCTCCAGGACGCCCGTGCTGGCTCTGGGCCTCAATGCCCGGCTCCGCACCGCTGACAGCACCATCTGGGCCGGGCGGCTGAGGCGGGCTGGGCTCCAGGCGGTTGGTTCCAGCTGCTGCAGGTGGCTCTTCAGCTGCTCCTCCTCCCTCGAGCTCCTGGAGACAGAGAGACCGTCAGCCCCACAGGGAGGTGCGAGCAGGCAGGCTGGCGGGAGCCGGGGCTCCAGGCCTCCAGGGGCTTGGAGGCAACAGCTCGAGGTGGCTCCAGGCCTGGCTGCGCAGGGAGAGGACGGAGATGGACCAGACCAGGCTACTTACGAGCGTGGTTCTGGAAAGAAAGTCCGGCAAAAGGCAGGGCTGGAGCGCCAGGGGCTGTCCGCAGGCTCGGCATCCTCCTGCGGGACGAGGGAATGCCTTGGGGAATGGAGGCCAGCACTCTGTGCCCCCCACCCCAGCCACAGCCCCCGGTTCAGCCAGGCGAGCACCCTCACGCACTCTCCACAGGGTACGGAGTGGCAGCAGCAGAGGAGAAGCCCCATCACTGCTACCTCCCGGCAGATTCCCACGGTGAGGAGCACGCAGAGGGGTAAGAGGCACCTACCAGGCCTTGCTGCGAGGGTGGGGGCGGCTGGGGGTGCTCGGGGTCCAGCGGCGTGCGCACGCGGATGAAGGACAGCCCGAACTGGCTGTGCTTGCTGAAGGGCTGGCTGCAGGTGAGCCGCAGGCGGTCCCACTTCTGCCCCACCGCCAGCGCCAGGAAGTCTGCTGCAGGGGGGCAGCAATTGGGGTGGAGGGGGCACACCGGGGACTGCTGTCCCGGCACCGTGCCCACCTCTGCTCGTCACCCTGTGCCACTGTTCTCCCTCCAGGACCAGGACACGGTGACAGCTGGGGGATTACGGGCACGGGAGAGGCCAGGGCAGCGGAGCAGTGCTGGTACAACACTCTACAGCAAACAGGACGGCTGTGACCCCTGGTCTCCAGCACTACTTGTCATTCCCTGGTCTCCCTGTCCCCTTCAACCCCCCCCCCCAGCCTCTTTGCTCTGCCTTGGGCCTCTTTCCCTTCGTATCAGGTGATCTTTACCTTCTTTAAACATCCGGACCCCGCAGCGGTTCTGATCCAGCTTCGAGTCAGCCGGCGTCATCAGCGCGACGCTGGGCACCAAGGTGAGGTAGGGTTGGTCGAGCGGCCACGAGGAACGTCCCACCTCGATCTGGAGAAAGGCGCAGCCGCAGTTGCCTGTGTTAAGGCACAAGGGATGTGAGGTTCAGGGCTGCTGACGCCGTCCAGGGCACAGCCCTGCCTGAGCTGGTGGGGTCACGTACCGACGTCCACGTAGCCGATGGGACTGGCTCTCTCCAGCTGCAGCTCCACTCTCAGCTGCCTGCTGCGGTCCTGGGGGCAGCCAAGCCAGGGACGAAGGCCGTCCTCACGCAGCAAGTTCTCCACTGGGTACTTGGGATCCTGCACACGACAGCAGAGATGCCATGTCACATGCCAGCTCCCTCCCCAGCTGCCTTCCCCTTCACCTCCCATCTTGCTCCGGGCGCAGGGGAGAAGCGGGGGAGACTCTGGCAACCCAGAAACAGCACTCTGCTTTTTGAGAGGGGAAGAATCACGTGTAATTCATGCCCTTCAGCACTAATTAGTGCCCTTCAGGCGGTGCCTAACAAGGACAGCTGTGGGGCTGCACCCCCCCACATCCCATACTGAGCTCCCCCCTCCTTCAGCAGCTCAGAGGGAAACCTGACCTTTACAAACCTCTCACCCAGCCCCCCTTGAGGAAACACCCTGGAGACCTGCGAGGAGAAGGACACGATGTAGCTGATTTTAACCGGAGCCATCCGGGATCCCCCGTAGACAACCCTCTGCAGGGACCGAGCTTCCTTTCGGATCCCTCCAGCACCTGGTGGGGAGAGAGGGCAGGTCTGCGACGGGATCTAGCATCTCCCGGCAGGGAAGAGCCGGCACTCCGGCTCTGGCCAAGCCTCTGCCCCCTCCCATCTGCCGTGGCACAGCTCACCCAACTTTCAAACGGTGCAAAGTGGGGGGCACTGGGGCAGCCGCTCCATTAGTCCCCATTGAGTCCAACCTCACCCCCCCAGCCCTGTAGCCTCATCCCACAACCCCTCAGCAGTCCCACTCAGTCACCCCAGAGCCCCCCAGCCCCATCCCACTGCCCCAGTGCCCCCCAGCTCTTCCCCACAACTCCCCTCAGCCCCTCCAGTTCCACCCCACGGTGCTCCCAGACCCACACACAACCCCCCCAAGATCCATTCTGCCATCCCAATAGCCCCCAGCCCTGCCCCACAGCCCCTCCCACCCCCCATTCACCCCCCCAGTCCTGCCTCACAGCCCCCCACAGCCCCATTCACCCCCCCAGTCCTGCCCCACAGCCCCATTCACCCCCCAGTCACCCCCCAGTCCTGCCCCACAGCCCCTCCCACCCCCCATTCACCCCCACAGCCCTGCCCCACAGCCCATTGACCCCCCGGTCCTGCCCCCCAGCCCCCCCAGCCCCTTTCACCCCTCAGTCCCGATCCCGAAGCCGCCGCCTGAATCTCCCGCCCAATCCGCGTGACCCCTGACCTCCGACCCCTGACCCCGCGGCCCTCTCACCGCCGCTCCCCGCCGGCCCGACGCTCCCTGCTCGCTTCAGCCCCCCCCCCCCCCGCCCCGCTCCCGACCCCCGGTCCCCGGTCCCCGGTCCCCGGCCCGGGCCCGGGGGCTCCGCCGCGGTGCCTGACGGGATACGTAGTCCTCCAGCAGCGCCGCGTCACCGCCCCGCGCAAAGGGAGCTAAGGGACCGTCTGACATGTGCTCCCCCTCCGAAACAGCGTGAGAGGCAACCGGGAAGGGGCGGGGCGGAGCAGGAGGGGAAGCGGCGTCTCGCCGGCGTTGGCACCGGCGGCCCGGCGGGGCGAGGCGGCCAGTGTAACCGGGCCCGCCGGCGGGGATTCTCCGTCCCGCTACGGGACTGGAAATGGCAGATGATCTCTAGCCGTGACAGCTCGCCCCTTCCTCCGGCCTGAAGCGGTGCTTCTGGAGGCTGTCCCACCCCTCCTCTGTTCTGACTGGCCGCTCCGGCAACATCTCGCCAAGCGATTGGCCTAAGGTACGGTGGCCTGGCCGGTGATTGGCGGACGGCGGCGGAAGGAGCTGGCCGCTGGGGACGGAGGGGGGCGGGAAGCAAGATGGCGGCGGTGCTGGAAGTGGAGGTTGGAGGCCCCGTCGAGCGGGATGTGGAGGAGGTAGCGGGGGGCCGGGGGCTCCGAGGGCCGGGGCGGGCTGGGGACCCCGGGGAGGGGAGGGGAAGGGAAGGGGAAGGGAAGGGGGGTCTGGAGGGGAGGGGGCGCCGGAGGGATGGTTGGGGTCTCTGGCGCGGGGGCTGGGGGGGGGGCTCGGGGTCGGGGGGAAGTGGAGGGGGGGTAGGGGTGTGCACCGAGGGGCTCTGAGGCTACTGGGGGGGTCCCTGGGGCAGGGGAGGGGGGATTCTGGGTCACTGGGAGCTTGCAGGGCTTTGGGGCGGGTGGGTGCGGGGTCTGCTAGGGCTGGGGGGGCTCCGGGGGTCCCTGGGGCAAGGGGACGCTGGGAGCTCCTGGGGGGTCCCTGGGGCAGGGGGACGTCGGGGGGGCTGTGGGTTAGGGAGCCTTTGGGCTCTGGGTGGTGAGCTGCAGTGGGTCTACAGGGCCTTGGGGGGCTGTGGGGTCCCCGTGGGTGTCGGAGGCACCGGGGAAGGGTGAGAGCAGTGAGAGTGGGCCACTGGGGTGGGGGGCCTGAGGCGGGGGTGAGGGGCTGGGTGTGGATGGAGGAATTGGCTGGAGGTGGCCGGAGGAGGCTGTGGGGAGCAGGGGGAAGGAGGGCGGTGATGGAGGGGGGGCTCAGGAACAGCCTTTGAGCTGTGTGAGGAAAGGGCGGTTGGGGACGTGGCGGGTAATTGCACACCGGGGTGCTCAGGGACAAACCCTGCGGAAGGACTTTGCATCCGTGCAGTAGCCAAAGCGCCTGTTTCCAGATGGGGTCCCCAAAGCTGGTGCGGGTGAAGAGGCGCCCTGGAAACACCATTTGGGACCTTCGGCACCTCTGCTCTTAATTCATTCCCTGACTGTAAAACTCGTTGCTGGAAAAGCCACGCAGGACCAGGGTGGGATTTGCATTTCGGAGAATACGGGAGCACATGGGGCTCCTCAGGGTGCCCTCGGCTGCCGGCAGCGCGGGTAATGTTCGGCCTGTCACCTTGGTGCTGCGCCATGCAAACTTCCACGCTAAGATAATTAGTAGCCCTTGTTGCTCTTGGGAAATAGAGGGCTTTAATCGAAGTTCCCGTGCTGGTGTTCAAGCATTCCTGGAGATGAAAAATTGCAGAGATGAAAAATTGCAAAGCTGGAGGGGAAAAAAAAAAAAAAAAAATCTGCTCGGAAAGCTGGAATTGGGAGCAGGGGCTCGCCTGCTTCTGCGCAGCTGGAGTGCAGCGTGTGTGTCTGCTGCCGTACCGCAGCGCTGTAACGGCACTGCTGTCCCGGGCTTTGCCGCAGCTCTTTGCCATCACCTGTGCTTCATGCTCAAGAGCTTTCCTTCTGCTTGTAGAGCAGTTCTGTGTGTGCGCAGCCGGCAGTGCTGCCTGCGTCCTGGGAGCAGTGCCACGGGGCAGACAAGATGGTCAGCTGGTGCAGTCAGGGTGGGTTTCGGTGCTTTTCCTCAAGAATTGGTAGTTTGGCTTAAATTCTCAGGTGCTGAAGGTTGTATTTGGGAAATTTACTGGCAGGGTCAAGTTGTGGAGCTTCCCTCGTGTACGGCTGAGCTGTGCGAGCGAGGTGAAACCGTCTGCCTGAAGCCCAGGAAGCGCTTGTGCATCCTCCCTGTGCCGTGTGTTGCTGCCGAGGAGCGGGTACAGTGGGGTGACAGGAGGATTCAACCTCAAATCCAGTGACTGAACATCTTAAAGCACAAATCAGTCGCTCTTGAGTTGCTGCTTGTTATATTTAAAGATGTTGGCTGGTGGCTTTTTATGCCAGAGAGGTGTTTTTCCAGCCAGGCTTTGAAGAATGCCAAGGTGTAGCTGTGCACGCTGGAACCAGCCTCTCCGAGCCTGGCTCTGAACAAGCGAGCCTGGCATCCTCCTGTGAATCTCTTCCATCGTGATAAGTGAGACTTAAGGCAAGCTAGTAAGCAAATAGTAAACTGCTGCACTTGTGAGCTCCTTAGTTTAGTGCCAGCAGCAGATGGGAAACCTCTTCCCTTTATAAATGTGGAAGATCTGAAGTCTCTGACCCTCAAAAGTGAAATTCCTGTTTTTCAGTCCGGCAGGAAACTGCTTTTGGGGCTGGCTGAGGGGGACAGAGAGTGCATCGCGAGGAGGCAGCTGATAAGGAGGGATACCAAGGCTGTGCTTATCCCTGTGCTGTGATTCCACAAAATCCACGTCTGTCAGGACAAAATCCGTATGCTTGTGTTGTCCTGAGATCTTGGCAGCTCTTTGGGCTGAGCATGTCACTGACAAACCATTAACGGTGGGGCCAGTGCACGGTGCAGATCTGAAAGCAGTTTAACGTTTCACTTGGTGCACCCGTGTGGGATAAATGCTGAGTGTCATGTGGCTTTGGCTCTGCCTGTTTGTAACTCAGGCTGTCGTCAAAGGTTTCATTTACAATTATCGAAGCGTTTGATCAGTCAGGGCCTTTCTACTCCCTGCTGGCTGTTACCACGCTCTTTCATGAGCAGAAGAAATGAGGAATTGAGATTCCAAAATTTCCTGAGACTTTCACTAAAGAGCCTGCCTCTTCAAAATCTGCCTTGGGTGAATGGCCAGAATCTCAGAGATTTATCTTCCAGTTATTTCAGGTTGTTCCTAATGGGTGATGTGAAACAAATATTGAGGTTGAGAAAGGTGAGATCAGGTCCCCGGTGTTCCAGATCCTCAGCTCTTCTGCCTCTGCCCAGGGCTGTGCGTAGCAGATGCTGGACGCTGTTGGTTTTGATGGCCAAAATACTGCGGAGCCGCACAACATGAGCTGTAGGCTGGTCTGTAGCTTGGAACTGAAATCAGCAGCTGCTTATTCTCCATCGTCTAGATGTTCTCCTTACCTCCTTCCCAGATTTAGAGCGTAAGGAGATTACAACTGGCTTGCAGCAGGGTGGTTGGTACGCATGCCTGGAGATCCTGCTGTCTCCCTGCTTCTGGACTGCAAGAAACAGGCAGTTACGGGTTTAATATTACAGGTAGCAGCAGCCTTTGCATTTTCCTAGAGGGAGGTAATTCTCTTGGCCATCCTGGTGATGGGGATCACAGGTTTGTGGTGGCTTTGGGGCACTAGTCCCTGCTGAAAACTGGGGAGCGGCATGAGTTTCTTCCAAAGACCATGATACCGTGTCTGAGGAGAGAATTAGACTTTAGTCATAGATACCCAGTATGTCCCTGTCGTCACCCAGAGGGGGCTGGGGTTTTTGCGTGGTTCATGAGTTATGGAGGAGACAGAGGGCAGAATATATCATTTTTAATTCCTTATTTAAAAAAAAAAAAAAAGTTGTTCTAAGAGCTCTAGTTGGTTGCACACAGCGAGTCCTGTGCAGGTATCACCAGCTGGAGGAGACTGCAGTGGGAGTGGGTTGGTGCTCAAGGCTTGGTAGAGCATATCTTCAGATAATTCTGTCATCCTCATGGTTCTTGTCTAACCCCTTGCCTCTCTGGCCTGGTAAAGGGAGATTTAAGAGCGGAGGCTCTTTAGCCTAGCTGATGGGGTTAGAAAGGGACCCAAACCCGGGGTGTCAAATTGAGACAAACCCAAACTAGAAATAGAGCGAACGCTTAACAGCGAGAGCAGGTGCTTCCTGGCACCGTGTCTCGCCTTTGGGTTCACCATCGCCGTTCATTTTTAGAACCAAAACTGGATTTCTTTGGTAAGAGAGCATGCAGATCAAGAAGGGGTTAACTGGAAGGTCCAGTTTGGGGTGGCTGCTCTGCCAGGTCATGTCTGACAGTCATCAGATCACCGTCTCTGCCTGAATGTCCTGTCTGTCACGTCCCAGCTCCCCTTAATAAAGTTATTTCAGGAGCTTTAAGCTCTGGGGAATCTGTTGAAGCTCAGTCTCTGTAATTGAGGGAAAATTGTGTCCAGTGCTGTGGATTCTTGCACTTGCGAGGACAGCATATGTGGCAGTTGCAGTTGGCTTTGGAGGACAGCTAGGTAGGAAGCCCTCTTCTCTGTGAAATGCCAGCAGGATTTCCATAGGGTTTGGGGCTGAGAAGGCTTTAGCTCATTTGTTTGAAGAATTTGCAGATTTGGGGAAGGTGCTGAAGGAAAGAGGCTGAGAATTGTTCCCTACGTGTGGGACAGACCGGCATGGATGGGGTGGCTGCTGGCGCAGTGCAGAGGAGTGACCAGAAGCCACTGTAAGGGGAAAAAATAATTGATGTGTTTTGAAGGTGCTGGACTGTCTGTGCCTGTAAAATGTCCTCATCCAGTGAGGACTGGGGTAGAGCCTGGGGGCAGCAGGGATCTCCTGGGGGGTGGCAGCGGGAGCCCCCAGGGACTTCCCAGGTCTTGCAGGGGGACTGACCTATGCCGGAGCTGAGCTGGGCCAATGAGCACATAGGGTTTCTCAGCTTCTCCTGCTTGCAGTGACTTGAGAAGATTTTTAAAATTTTTTTTTTTACTGTTTATCAGAGCAGTTGTTCTAACTATGAATTGTGTAGCTGACTTTTTTAAGGGAAAGCAGTGACTGAACTGATTAATCTGGATGTGGCTGCTTTAGGAACTGAAGAGCTTGGGGAATTTGGGCGATACGAGCGCGCTTCTTGGAGCCGGTGTCAGATCGTCACCACCTACACATGGTCCTACGCAAGCCAGTGAGCTCAAACAGGGATTTTCATAGCTCTATATTTTGCATCTATCTAAGTACTGAAGTGCTTCTCGAAGGCCTTGGGGACCAAATCTCCCACAGGTGTTGCTCTGGGGTGAAGCACAGCAGATGTGTAACAGCACGCAGAGAGATTGCTGCCATGCGTGTGTTTCCCTGCCTCCTCACCCCAGGGTATAATTAGGCACCACAGAGGAAGCAAGGTGGCTGTGCATGTCCTCGGCCGAGCCCGAGTGCGATCAGAGGTGCTGGCTGTGAGACACCTATTTGGGGAACAGCCCCGAGGGATCTGCCGCGCGTCGCCGGCAGCGGTGGCACGGCACCCTGCACACGGGCAGGTGAGGCTGGCTGCCGCGCTGTCCCTGGGAGAGCCCTGGGGTAAAGGTTGAAGCCGAGCCAACAGCTCCGTACCTGGTCATTGGAGGCTGGAGTGAGGTGGAGCCCGTTCCTGCGTACACAAATCCAGACTGTGCAGGAAAGCGCGATAACAAAGTCCTTGCTGTGACTTGTTTTCGATCACTCTTCTTATGGCTCCATGCCTGCTTGCTGGTAAACATCAAGCATGGGTCATTCAGGGCTGGCCAGCCATGTGCTCGGCTGTGGCTGTGCCGGGGGGAGAGCTGGCAGCCAGGGCAAGTGCCGTCCCCGTCCCCTCGGCCATGCTGGAGCGTCTCCAGCCAGATGGTGTTTTGAAAACCATGCGTTTATATGCCCAACCCCAGGTGAGCCACTGTAGGTTTTATTAGAGTTTGTGCCTCACCAAGGAAAGGCGAGATGAAGTCAGAGCTGTGGGATTTCGTTTGCTGCATCCCCAGCACTGTGTGTCGGGGTTTGTGCTGGCGCTGGGATGAGTGCTGCCTGGCTAGTGAGCCTGTGCAGGGACGTGACCAGTGCTGGAGGCCTCTTCAGCTCTTATGTAAAGATACAAAGCTCCAAGAGAAAGCTGAAATGCAATGTCAAAGGTCCCCCCACTCCTCCACAGTCCAAATGCCTCATGGTGAGAGTATTCACACCAAATCTCACTGGGGGAAATAGGGGATTCTGTGAGGCTTGGCCTCTGGGTGAGGTTTGGGTGCTGCTTGCTTGCAAGCTGAGAAGGTTGGCACGGAGTCGCGGTTCTGTGGAGGGGGGCTTTTAAATCACTTAGTATGTTCCTTCTGTCCCCTAAACCTGTCAGATGGAGGATGTCCTTAGCACCCTGTGTCCAGCCTGGCAGTTTCAGCTTGCGTTAAGCACAGATTATGCCAGCCCATCATCTCTCATCACTAATAACAACAACTCCCGTCACTCTCGGTTGCTCGTGTCGGGCAAAAACTTTGCTGCCCGTAACGCTTGGGAGAAACTTCCAGACGTGTCAGCAAAGCAAGTCCTAAATCTTCTGTGATTCTTTCTGAAAATTTTTTTGGCAGTGGTTTGTTGCTGGTGTGCAGACGCCATCCCCTGTCCTGCAGACTGGTGGTGTTTTGGACTCCCTTCTCTGTCCTGTTTCTGACGTGCACTGGGATCTCCCCTCTGTGCCCAGAGACACCTGGCTGGGTTGTGAACTTGGGACTTAAACCAATTCCTCTGGTACACGTAGCATGGGACGGTGGGCAGAGCCTTGGCTGCACTAAAATACGTGAGAAAAAGGGGAAAGGTACTTGCAGGTGATGGAGGAGCAGGGGGACTCTGCAGCTCTCCCCATGCAGTCTGGAGGGTCAAAAGACAGCTTTGGGCTGTGGCGTCACGATTGGCGTGTCGAGGATTTGTTGTTTAAAGCTTCTGAACCCAGGGCTTCCCTTCTTAAAGTTCGCAAAGAGCAATCCTGGGGGTCTCACAGGGTGGCTTTGCAGCTGACTCCGCCACTGCTGTCGGCACTGATCGGGTCTCACCAGGAGATAAAGGAGCCGGGTGCTATGTCAGGGTTACTCACGGTGAACAGGCGGTGTAGACACACAGCACAGCCTTGCTCGTGTGGGTCATAAACCAGCACCTGTGCTGTTTGAGGAGGTGAAGTAAATAAGTTATCCTTTCTAGGCTGGTACCGCTGCTCCCGAACTACAGTGGCTGATTTCTTTGTTTGTTTTTTTTTTCTCCCTAGGTCGATCTTTCGCACTTGTCCCCAGAGGAGAGGTGGAGGTGAGTCTGTGTTGGGAGGTGAACTGATGCTTACAGCTTGAGCGAGCTCCTCCTCCTGACTGGAGCTACCAGCAGCACAGCCCATATTCATGGCAGGAGAGGACAGGGACAGCCTTCCCTGCGCAGTGTTATTTGTTAGGGGGAAGTATGAACTGTCTTAAAAGGCAATACTAATATTTTTTCTTTTAAACTGCTTACTAGATATTCCTCCTTTTCCCTTAGTCAAACCAATTTCAGCTAGACACTTGTTGAAAAGCACAGTAAGACTGGTCTTCTCTCAGTATTAATAATTAATTAAATATAGAGGATGACTTAAGATCAGAGAATTTGGCATATTTGTTGGGTTTGGATGTTTTTTCCCTTAACTTGAACTGTCTTGGCAGCTTAAGACCGAGATGTAAGGATGTTACAGGTCTTAATTCTGCCTTGGTTTTTGGTCAAACAGCACAAGCTGCAAAGAAACCCCAGGTGTCTGTAGAGCATCAGTCTGGAAATCACTTGTTCCAGGATGCAAATGGGGTTGCCCAGGGCAGAGAGAAGTGATTTGTTGGGGTTTGTGGGTTTTGCTGGCTGTAGACCGTGCCCATCCTGCCCATCCAGCCTTTCCCTTGCTGGGCGAGAGGGGGCATGGTGCTGGTGGCTCTGCAGCTGGGCTGAGGGTTTGGTATTGAGCGTTACTGCATGCTCGTGGTGTCAAACAGCCTCTTGGCTGATGCTGTTGCACCAGTGAGCTGCTGGGTGAGTTACGTGAAACGTGCACTCCACGTTTGTTAGTTCAGCTACGTCAGCGTGAGTTATCTCTGCCTCATTCACGCCAGGATGGGCTGGATAGCAGTCTTGGCTTTCACAGTTTAAAAATGAGCTAGTCTCAGAGAAGCCTTTTGTCCTTTCTCCTCTGGATTGCAACGTAGCACCCATCTCCACAACATTCCTTTGTGGTGTCTCTCAGTCTGGTCTTCCTGCCTCCCCCGTGCCGAGGTGTTTGTCAGCCCTGCTGTGCTGTTAGCATGCGGTCTGTGCCCGCATGCTCCTCAGCCGCCTTTTCCCTGTTGTTGCAGGGTGGAGCATGCACGGATGCATGCCAAGCACCGTGGTCACGAGGCTATGCATGCCGAAATGGTTCTCATCCTTATCGCCACGCTAGTGGTGGCACAGCTCCTGTTGGTTCAGTGGAAACAGAGGCACCCTCGCTCCTACAACGTAAGTGTCTCCCACACAGCTGTTTTGTCTCGAGGCTGGATGCGAGTGCTGAGCGATGCCATCCTTTAGCTGCTGAGAAGTATGTTCCTGTTTTTCTCCTCTTGTCTGATGTTGAGATACCCTTGTCTTCCCAGCAGCCTTTGGGGATTCTAGCTAGGGATGAGAATGGATGCTCCTGGAGGCCTCAAGTTTCTGTTATAAGTGATGCCAATAACTCGGTTTTACATAGTGCTTTGACACCAGGTGATGGGACAAGCAGAGCTCGGGTATTGGCCCGAGGGTAACGAAAAGGGAAGCTGCATTTTGTGAGCACTTCTTCAGAAGCGATGGGGGCTTCTTGCTGCCAGGACCCTGGGTTTGATGGTTCCTGCAGCACCACTGGGCTCTGCTGAGCAGACCTGCCGCTTGCTGATGCCACTGGCTTGTCAGGGACTGTTATTTCACCTGAACCAACCTCACCCTGACTTCCTTATCGTACTTAATGTTTCCAGGCAATACCTGTAATCCTCTATGAACTTTAAACCAAACCTGTTTGCCTCTTCCCCTCCAGCAGCACCACAGGAGCTCAGCTGCATGGCCATAGATCCCTTTTGGGAATAGGCTGTAGGGCAGAGACAAGTCTGAAACCTTCCACTGTGCCTGTCTCCTTGTTTAATACTTGCCTGAGGTGTCTGTGGTTGCTGTGTTTGGGACCCTGGAGAGGCAAAGGTTTATATAGCCACCTTACGACAACTACTTAGGTGGATCATCTCCTGTACCTTCCTCTGGAGATGTTTCCTGTGTGTTTTTCCTCCAGCTCTAGTCCTTTGCTACCAAAGATCGCCTGGCTGCTGCGTGCGACTCCCTCAGTTAGGCTGTGAGCGTGTTCTCTGGGTGCTGGGTGCCACAGACCGAACCTCCCGCGTTTCCTGGTGCTGTTCAGGGCCCTTTGATGCAGGCAGGAGAACGGCTGGCAGGGTGTTTCTGATGTCAGATGAGCAGAGAGCCAGCTCAAAATGCCTTTCCTCTGTTCCTGCAGATGGTGACCCTCTTCCAGATGTGGGTAGTGCCTCTGTATTTCACGATCAAGCTGTACTGGTGGCGGTTCCTGGTAATCTGGGTGCTCTTCTCAGCAGTCACAGCTTTTGTCACCTTCAGGGCAACTCGAAAACCTCTGGTACAGACAACGCCCAGGTTAGTACACGCGTTCCTGGGAAAACTCCTCAGCCCCAGGGTAACCACTACAAGCAGCTCTTTCCAATTTTGCTGCCACAGATCATTGTCTTAAACTTTGCACCCCGGGGGTGTGCAACCCCTGCCCGTGTGGGTCGGTGTGAAGCACTAACCGGCTGCTGGCAGCCAGCCCGATGCACCTGGTACCCGAGTGGGTGGTGGTAAGGCAGATACTGCGTGGGCTGGCAGCCTCACTGAGGGCATTCCCGGTGTGAAGCACGCTTGCTTACAGCCTTTGGAGATCCCGAAGTTTCTAGTTTGGAAGGCAAGACCGTGAGCGGCCCATGGCAGCAGCGGATCTGTAGCTCGAATTAGAAATTTAAAGCTCTGTTGCCCATGCGTATGGGTAGGTGAAGTGTCTGCAAACACCACCATCCAGGTTTAAAAAGTAGAACTCTTTAGGTGCTTGGTGCAGTTTCTTTCAGGAAAAATGAGGTAGTTAAATTCTTGTTTTAATTCTTTACAGGCTGGTTTATAAATGGTTTCTACTAATATACAAGATCAGCTATGCCACTGGAATCGTAGGGTACATGGCTGTGATGTTTACACTTTTTGGTCTTAACTTATTATTCAGGTGAGTGAATCTTTTGGGTCCTACTCCTGGGGCAGGGGATGTAACTCTGGAAAAATAGTTGTCTTAGCAATCTGATTAATGGGGCCAAAGAGACTCTTGGGGTGTCTTCTCCCTGCTGGGAGGATCACGGGTGAGTTGCTTGTACCTGAACTGGTCAAGGTCACTGGAGAGCCCTGCTTCCAGTTCAGCTGTGTCAGCAGCTCCTCCAGCTCTGTGCATGTCCAGCCTGGGGGCAGCAGTGGGATTTTCTTTGCTACCCTGATAAAGAGGTACCTGCAACAAGCAGCCAGCCCAGGTGTGGTAGCAGAGGACCTTAGCCCAAGCCAGCTTCATGTTTAGAGAGGTTGATTCCTTCTCTGGAATATGAGCAGACCTGGCAACTGCCTGCAGAAACATGAAAGTGTTAACTGGGGGCTTACTGGGTGCTGATCTGGTGCACGAGATAGCTGGAGATTACTGCAGTGGTTCATTCCAGAGGCTGGTGAGGGTGATGGGCACCAGGTATTAGAAAGCTGGGGTGTCACACCCACATCTCCATTCAAATGCTGCTTGTTGACAACCAAGGTGAAGTGTCCCAGAAGCAGGGACCGGGGTTGTGCTGGGCAGGTGCCTAGAAGACCTCCGTGGGTGATGCTTCCCAGTGATGTGTGTCCACTGCCTTGGTGGACCACTTTTGCAATGGAGTTAGTGCTGTGAGCTGTGTCGGCATGCTGGCTTTTGCACCCCTGCAGCCCCCCAAAAAAGCTCTTGATGTCATTTGGGCTCTTCTGTTGTAGAATCAAACCAGAAGATGCGATGGACTTTGGCATTTCCCTCCTCTTCTACGGTCTTTACTACGGGGTGTTGGAGCGGGACTTTGCCGAGATGTGTGCAGATTACATGGCCTCGACGATCGGGGTGAGTTAATGCCGTGCTGTCCCCCAGGCAAGAGTCCTCCCCGTTATGGGGGGGGCCTGAAATGGTCAGTTGCAGCAGTAGCTTTTTGCCTCGCCTAAATGGGAAAGTGCATCAAGCTCCCCCCTTGAGGAAGGGCTCCCTGAGGCTGCTGCCATTCTTGCTGTGCTCTCTCTGGGCTCACTACCACGGTATCTGGGCTGGAAGGTTTTTGATCTAAGAGTGGCTCCGAGATCCTTCCTTAAGAGCAAAGCCTCTGCGCGTGTCTCCTCATCCTCAGAAGCACAAGAAATGAGGGAGTGGAAGGATCTGTTCAGCCCCTCTAAACTCCTGACAAATATTTCTCTACCTGGGCCTTTAAAATCTCCAGTGCCAAAGAGCACTCCTGTTTCTGGGACCACACTGCGGGTACATTAACTCATGACCTGCAGCCATCAGGGAAGGATTCACACCACGGGCTTCCTTCTCCTGCTGGTACCCACTGCAGCCTGTGCTGTCCCTGGGGACAGAGGGCGTGTTCCTGCGTGCCTGCAGTGGTGGCCTAAAATCTGTAGCCCACTCACCTGTTACCAAAAAAACCGTCTCCACCAAAAATACATGACCTAAGACACTGGTGGAGTAGGTCATGTTGCTTCTTTGCAGCAGCTCTTTAGGGTCTTGGACTTTGTGTTTCCTCCTCCTCTCTAAGCTTTCTGCTGCTGCTCCTTGGAGGTTCTGCCTGGCAGGACTGGGGAGCCCCAGACCCTCGCCAGCCGCCTTCCACTCACACTGGGACACCTTGACAGAGCTTGGGTCTCCCCCCACATAGGCGGTGGGTGCCCAGGACAGGCCTGCAGCAGCCCAGGCGCTCCCCAAGGGTCTGGCCTGGCTGCAGGGCTGCCGGGAAGACGCTGGCACTGCAGCCCAAGGGCTCCGTGGGATGCTCGGAGTGAAGCTGTGCCAGGTCTCTGCCGGAGGCATGTTTTGGCAGTGATACTAAACTAGGAGGAGCTGTGGGCTCCTTCAAGGGTAGAGAGGCCTTACAGAGAGATCTGGATAGACTAGAGAGCTGGGCAATCACTGACTGTATGAAATTTTACAAGAGCAAGTCCCAGATTCTCCACCTGGGATGGGGTAATCCTGGTAATACGTACAAATTGGGGGATGAGAGGCTGGACACCAGCCCTGTGGAAAGAGATCTGGGGTTTTGGGTTGATGGGAAGTTGAACATGAGTCAACAGTGTGCCCTGGCAGCCCAAAGGGCCAACTGTGTCCTGGGGTGCATCAAGTACAGCATCGCTAGCTGGTTGAGGGAGGTGATTGTCCCACTCTGCACTGCCCTGGTGCAGCCCCACCTCAAGTACTGTGCGCAGTTTTGGGTGCCTCAATATAAGAAGGACATCAAACTATCAGAGTGTGTCCAGAGGAGGGCGACCAAGGTGGTGAAAGGCCTCGAGGGCAAGGTGTATGAGGGGCAGCTGATGTCACTTGGTTTGTTCAGCTCGGAGAAGAGAAGGCTGAGGGGTGACCTCATCACTGAGGGGTGACCTCGTCACAGTCTACACCTTCCTCAAGGGGGGCAGCGGAGGGGGAGGTGCTGATGTCCTCCCTCATGACCAGTGATAGGATGCAAGGAAATGGAATGAAGCTGTGTCAGGAGAAATTCAGATTGGACATTAGGAAAAGGTTCTTCACTGAGAGGGCGATCAGTCCCTGGTACAGGTTACTCAGGGAAGTGGTCATGGCACCAAGCAGTCCCTGGAACAGGTTACTCAGGGAAGTGGTCACGGCACCAAGCCTCTCAGAGTTCAAGGAGTGTCTGGATGACGCTCTTAGCCATATAGTTTAGTGTTAGGTAGTCCTGCAAGGAGCAGGGAGTTGGACTCAGTGATCCTTATGGGTCCCTTCCAACGTGAGATATTCTGTGATTCTGTGTCTCCCGACCTGGCCGTGGGAGCCGGGACGCAGCATGAGTGACCTGGGGCTTGCAGCTGTCCCAGGAGCTTGTGGATCCAGAGCTGCGCACAGGGAGACCCGACTGCGTGCGTGCACCCTCCTGCGTGCTGTGTCAGGCTGATGCTGAGCCAACAGGCTTGGAAATGGTGGGGGGTGGCTGCTCTGAGCTTTGCTCCTTGGCCGTCCGAGCTTCGGGGTCCTGCAGGGCTGGAGGCTCAGGCTGTATTTGATGGCTCAGGCCGTA
The DNA here is from genome assembly GCF_026419915.1 of Harpia harpyja. NCBI lineage: Eukaryota > Metazoa > Chordata > Aves > Accipitriformes > Accipitridae > Harpia > Harpia harpyja. The sequence goes on along the minus strand of NC_068956.1, from coordinate 808,528 downwards.
TTTGACTGCCAGCCCAAGGTTGTCATCTTGGGTCAAAGCTGTGACCTCCAGCTTGTCCTGCTGTCACATCCAGCCTCTGCCCTCACGGCCCGGCGTGGGTGCACCAGCCCTGGCAGGCAGCTGACAACTCACACGGCTGTCGGGGAGCGAAGCGGGGTGATCCCTGGCATGGGGAGGGGGCTTGTGGGGCTGGGGTGTGATGGGCCGCCATGTCACTGAGCAGCTCCCTGTCCTGTTGTAGTTGTTTCCCGCAGCTGGACCTGTAACAAGGTTTTTAAGGCCAAAAGGCTGAGGCTGGACTCCTCGGGTGCTGACCCCAGCCCTCCTTAAAGCTTAGCCGTGCCGACGCGGGTGTGGGACGCGTGCCCTCCCGCTGTCACCGCTCTCCCTCTGCTCTGCCCTCGCTCAGTTCTACAGCGCCTCGGGGATGCCCACCAAGCACCTCTCCGACAGCGTCTGCGCCGTCTGTGGTCAGCAGATCTTTGTGGATGTCAACGAGGAAGGGATCATCGAGAACACCTACCGCCTCTCCTGCAACCACGTGTATCCTTCTCCTCAGGAGCCAGCCCCTCGCCTTGCCGGCTCCCCACCGGGGCTGGCAGCAGAGAGCTCCAGCCCCCGGCTTCCCCGACCTGGGGTGAAGAAACGCCTGTCTTGGGACGCGGGGCCATTCTGCTGATTTTGCACATGATCCGTGCCTCTGTCATAGCTGACTTGGCATGGAAAGTGGCGAAGTCCTGTGTGTCCCTGAAATCGCTTCCTTGACACCTCTGTGTGTGTTACAAGTAATCGTTTCCTCTTCTTTCCCCTCCTCAGCTCCCCCGGCTCTGGCAGTGCTGCCGTGGAGCTGCACCTTGCTTTCCAGCTGCCTTTGCCAAATCTGCTGGAACCTGTCCGCCTGGCGCTTGCCGCTGTGCCAGCTCCAGTGGTGTGAGGTAGGGGCGTGAAGTATCCCCGATCCAGCCGAGCTGGGCTGCCTGCGTCACGCTGGTCCCTCATCGGAGAGCCAGCGCTGTGGGTCCTGGCTGAGAGCCTCTGAAGGGAAGAGTCAGGGGGGAAAACACTGCCTGCCCTGCGCGGCATCCCTCAGAAAACAGCCGCCCTGCTCTAGCGCTGCCAGTCACTGCCTGCCCTGCCTGCTCCAGCCGCAGCCCGGCAGCTTCCTTCTTCCGCAAAACTCCTACGGTGACTCCGGCTGTGCGTGGGGTTTCCAGCACCCTGGAATCACTCAGCCCTCCCCGTCAGCTGATTGAGGTGCAGTCAGTTTTGAAACTGGAAGTCCTGGTCGTTGCTCAGCCCCAGCTGGGGACGGATCTGGGGTTTTTCCAGCGGTGACTCAGCAGTGGAGATGGGATGTCCTCTGGCACCACTTGCGTTTCTGGCTGCGAGGTGGTTTCCAAGTTGGGCCTGAGGAAAGGTCACGCCGGCAAAACTCGCTGCCTAAATTTAACCGCTACAAACTGTTTGGCGAGGTTTACACTGGCGTGGCCCTGGCAACCGACCCCGCGTGGGGCCTGGGCCTGCGCGTCACTCACCCTGCAGCAGCTCAGGGGTGTGTGGCTGTCGGAGGAGTCGGTGCTCGTGGTGGTCCCCAGTGGCGAGGGCTGGCTGGCAGCCCTGGATCATTGGCACTGTGGCAGCCCTCTGCTCCAGTTCGGAGGAGGGAGCGGCTCTTGCTGCTGCTCTCTGGCATTAACCCTTGGTTTCAGAAGCAGAGGCATTACCTGGGGGAGTTTCTGTTTGCTCAGTGACACCCTCCTGCTTGGCAGAGTCCCCTGTCACGGCAAGCAGCGTCGCCTCACCCCAGGGCTGTGCCGCAGGGCCCCGGCTGCCACTACCTCATGTTTCCCCGTGACCTCTCCAGGTTGTGCCCAGGTTGGGTGAATCCTCATTACCCATCTGCTGTGATGGAGCATAGCTGGCACCTGGAAGTCAGACCCTGGGAGAAATTCCCTAAATACGTTGTTAATCCTTGAGAAGCCTTTGCAGGAGCTTTGTGTAACGCACGCAGTCAAGTTTGCAGAGCTTTCCTGGGCTGTACGAACCTTCCCGGTGCTTGAAGCCCCGGCATTTCACAGCCAGACACATCCCTGCCAGTCCTCTGCTGCCGGCTCTCATCCTCGTATCGAGGAGCTTCCCTGCAGCCTCTGCCCTGGCCGCCCACGTCAGTCTAACCCAGTCCCAGTGTCAGCATGTGCTGGGCTACGTGTGTGCCGGGCACCGTCGGTGAAGGATTTGTGTCTCATCGGTGCCTGATGCGTTGATCATAGCCCCGACCCACTGCCCTGTGAGCCCTTTCCTCTGTGCCTGGAAGGTGCTGCGCCTTCTAGGAAAGGGCTGCAGTTGTGTGACGCAGCCACCCTTGCATGGCATGGATGTTTCCCATCATCTGCACAGTGGCGTGGAGCTGACTTTTTTTTAAGCTTGATGGTTTCCTCCATGCTCGGTTATGTCCCCCCCTCCTCCAGCCTGAGGCAGTTCCCCTTAACGTGCCGCTCTCCAGGTTTCACGAGTTCTGCATCCGTGGCTGGTGCATCGTCGGGAAGAAGCAGACGTGTCCATACTGCAAAGAGAAGGTGGATCTCAAGAGGATGTTCAGTAACCCGTATCCTTTCTCCTCGTGGGAGCCAGCGCCTTGTGAAGGGGAGCAGTGGGTAGAGCATGAGGGGCTCGGGGCTGTGTCCGGGAGCTGCTGGCTGCTCATTTGGGCTTGCCTGGCACCCCAGGCAGGTTGCTGCCAACCCACAGCGGTGGCAGAGACCCCACAAAATCTGTCCCTGAGCTGGGCACATCACCCAGCACAGAGCAGCAGGCACATCGGGGGAGCTGGGAGGCTGTGGGTGCCACCGAGGCTCTCGGGTGAGAGATGAAAATGTTCACGAAGCCCTTCATGGCTGACCCCCACAGTCCCTGCCTGCTGGTGGGAGTGCTCAGCCGCTCCTGTGCTGTGCCCCCCCCCCGTCCCCCTCTCCGCACCACTGCAGGGGATGACTTGAGCCCCAGATTTTGCTTTTCTACCTCTGGATGTTCCCATAAGGAGCACAAGTCCCCGCAGAGTCAGCTGCTGGGTTTGCTGCTTGCGCAGCACGTGGGTGCCCCGGCTCAAAGGCAGGTCCTGTCCATCCCGCGGGAAGAGGAGATGGTGAAGCCGGGTCCCCCCTCATCCCACGGGACACCCCTGGCTGCACCCCAGACCCTCCTTGTCAAGGCACGGCCGAGGTGACCCTGGCCAGAGCCATCCCTCCCCCGGCACCCACCGCTGCAGAGGGTCGGGGCTGCGTTCCCCGGTCCCTGCGTGGCAGGTTTGGGTGTCTCTTCGGTGGGCTGCGCTCCTCTCTCCCCGTGGCTCTTTAACTCCTTCCTGCCCAGCTGGGAGAGGCCTCACGTCATGTACGGGCAGCTGCTGGACTGGCTGCGCTACCTGGTGGCCTGGCAGCCCGTGATCATCGGACTGGTCCAAGGCATCAACTACATCCTGGGGCTGGAGTAAGGGCAGGCGGTGGGGAGCCGTGGAGCCACGAGAGGACGCGTGCCCAGGGCAGGGGACAGCAGCCGGCCGGGGACGCTGGCTTTCCTCCGTCACCTCTCAGGACCTCGGCCGTCCCCGAGGACTGCGGCGTTGGGGGCTGAGGGAGGGCTCTGCCCTGGGGCCCCTCCCGCTAGGGCTGGGGGAGTCTGTTTTTTTAAAAGCAATTATTTTAATGAGCATATTTAAAACTTTCTATTGCAGATGAAGAGAGACGCTTGTTCCGTTTCCCTCCCCCAGCCCCTCTCCAGCCCCTCGCACGGCGCCGGCCTGCCGAGCTTTTGGCTGGGGGCTTGTTCTCCATCTCCCTCTCCTGCTGCTCTGCCGGGGTAGGCGAAGGGGAGAGGGCCGAGGCTGTGCCGGCTCTGACACCGGCTCCCAGGAGCAGCCCTGCCAGCAGCGAGGATGGGACGCGGGGAAGCAGGGTCAGGGTTGGGCCCCTCTGCTGCGTGGGGCTGCGAGGGAGAGGCTGCCCGGGGCGGCTGGAGCCCAGCACCCTGGAAGAGGGGACAGAGGGACGCTCGGCTGCCCCGGCACCGAGTGCCGCGGGCCGGACTCTTGGCTGCCACGTCCCCCTTCCTGGTGCCGTGGGCACACGGGGAAGGAACAGAGCCGCTCTCCTGCGCTGTGACGGTGCGCTTTGCCCGTGCCCTGCCTCGGGTAACCCTTTTGTATGCTCCCGTCTTTTCTATGTTCCTCCCCGGGGGCTGGCGGCAGTGCCCGGCTGCTGTGGCTTGGGGGCCAGCCAGGTGCACGGAGCGGTGCCGTGCCATTTCTCTCCCTGGCACCCCTTTCTGTGACGGTGATGGTACGTTGAGAGTGGCCCGAGAGCGGGTTGCCCTCGCCCCGGGGCTCAGGGGATGCCTCACTGGGGTTTGGTTTTTTTGGCACTGTAATAAAAGGGATGGAGCGAAGGGCACGGGCTGGACTGGGCTGGTGCCGGCGTTTTCCTGCCCTCGCATTGCTCCGCTCCTCACTGTGCCGGTGCACGTGCCGTCTTGCGCAAGGGCCTGCAAGCTCATTTTTTGGAATGGGTGGGTACGGCCCGTGACAGCAGAGTGCCAGGGCAAGGTCCCTGACCCTGGACCCGCCGGCACTCGGGGTGGGGCGGGGGAAGCCAGGGCGTTTTGGGGCTTGGCAGAGAGTCGGCTCTCCCAGCGGTGCGGGGGCTCGAGCCGTGTCCCCTGAGGGGGCTGGGGTCTGGCAGGGGGGACACTGGGGGGACACGAGGCAACATCACCCCCGCTCCTGGTGCGAGGGACTGCACCATGTCACGCAGGAGATTTGGGAAGTGGCCGCAGCGGCGGCTGGGATGCAGGTGTAGCATGGGCTGCGTCACACGGGTGAGACCCGGCGTGGCTCACCACGTGCCCCGCCGAGTGCTTTTTGGTTTTCTTTCGGGTGAAACCACGTTGCAATGTTGTGCCAAACACAAATAGAGTCCTGGAAATGGAGATGTGGTCCAGGGTTTTTCTTGATCGTCTTCCCTGCCCCGGTGTGAGGCCATGGGTCGTCCTCCTGCCTTCCTGCTCTCCTGGGGTGGGGGGGGGGCTGGATGCCACGAGGTGCTGGGGATGAAGCACTCTTTCCATGGCCCCTGCCCACATATTTCACCTCGTGGTACCCTGAGCTCAGCTGTGTTGGGCTTTTGTGGGGAGCAGGGACGTGGTGGAGGAGCGGAGGGTGCTGGGCCATCCTCCTGCCGTAGCAGCCTCCGGCCCCTCGCTGCCCGCGGGACCCCTGGGCCAGCGCCTGTCGCAGCCCCAGCCACGGTGCCCACGGCCGCTGTCCTCATCCTGGCCGGAGGAAGGGGACGTGTTGCACTTGGCAGGCTCGGAGAGGTCTCCGAGATAACCCCTCTCCCAGTCGCGGTCCTGCCCTTCTGGGAACTGCCGGTAACGATTGCCGGGAAACTCAACGGGCTTTTAGGGGCTTTTTTCCATGCGGTGCGTTGGTGCTGTGCCTACGCCGCAGGAGCTGCCAGGGTGTGAGGGCTGGGGCGGCTGCTCCTGCCCCGTGGCCGTGCCTGTGCTGGCTCCCTGCCTTGGCCGTGCTGGGGAGGGAGGAGGCCCAAGGGCTTCCCCTGGTTTAGCAGCCTGATCTCAGCGAGTTACTGAAATCCTCATGTCTGCTGCTTTCCTGCTGGGCCCCCGCCGCCCTGGCCTGGCTCCAGGGGGGCTCTGCCATGGGAAAGCAGAGGGGGGCCAGCTCCTGGGCTGGGGTCCCGCTGCCCTGGGTCAGGCTCCTCGCCGGGCCGCGGGGCTGGCTGGGTGCTGGCTCCCCTGCGGTCGAGCGCCGGAGCAAAGCCCTCGGTGGGTCCCTGGGGGGTTCTCTCCTCCATCCCCTGGAGCTGGGGGGGGGCCGGTGCTGAGCTGCGGTCCTGCCCCAGCTGGGACATGCCAGGGCCACCCCTGAGCACCCAGGTCTCCCCCCGCCCAGCATGGGTGCTCATTCCCCGGGGGGCTTCGCCCACCTCCTTCTCCCCCCGCGCAGCTCTGCCCAGACCCTGCCTTGCCCCCAGCCCCCCCCTCCCCGGCTGGCCTCGAAACGTGGGGGGCACGGGGAGGCAAACCGGCCCTTGCCGTGGGAAATGCCGGCCGTGGCGTGGCCCGGCTCGCCGCTACGGTCGAGGCACGGCGTGGGGCTGCGGGCACGGTGCTGCCGTCAGCCCGGGGGACTGTCCCCGAGTGGGGCAAAGGACAGAGGGACTTGGCGCGCACGCAGGGCTGTGGGGCGCATCCCGTGGGATGTAGGAGCGGGGCGGAGGGGGGGTGGCACGGGGGACGTGGGACACGGGGGGAAAGGCGGGACGTGGGGCACGGCACGGGGGGCTGGGGGGACACGCAGGGGCCGGCGCGGGTGGCGGTCGTGACCCGTCGGCGGGGCCGGGGCGGCTCCCGGTGAGTCACGGCGCTCCCGCCCGCCGCCCCCCCGGGCCGCCCCATAAAGCGCCGCCGCCCCGATCGCCGCCGCACCATGGACCGGCTGCGCCCCGCCGGTACGGCCGCCGCGGGAGGGGGGGCACGCCAGCCGGGACCACCCCCAACCCCGGGAGGGGGAACCGGAGCGATGCCTGGGGGGGGGGGGGGACGACGGGACGACACACCGGGACCGTTCCGGGGTTTGGGGGATGCTGGGGGGGAACCGTTCCGGGGCTCGGGGGGAGCATCCCGGTGTGCCCGGTGCTGAGCTCCGTCTCTGCCCGCAGGGATCTCGGGACCCCCTGCCCGGCTCCTCCTGCCCCTGCTCTGCTGCGCCCTGGCCGCCCGCTGCACGGGTAAGTGGGGGCTGCTATGGGGGGGGGGGGGGGACAGGGCCAGTTCTGGGCTCTGTGCCCCCCCAAGGGGCCTGTGCGGGGGGCTGGGGCTGAGCCGTGCTCCCGTTTTTCTCTGCGGGACCCTGTGCTCCCACCCACCCCAGAGATGTGGGGTCTCGGGGGGGGGCAGCTCTTGTCGTCCTGCCTCACCCCGCTCTGCTCCCCCAGGTGCCATGGCCCTGAAGCCCCCCAGCATCACCGGCCTGCGGACGCCGGCAGAGCCCCCCCACCCAGGTGAGTGACCCCCGGGGCCATAGCAGGGGTGACCTGGGGATGGGGGGGCTGCAGTGAGACCCCCAGCCGGGAGGAGGCATGGGGGGGGGGGTCAGCTCCTGCACCAGCCCCAGCAGACACACGAGGTGCCAAAATTTTGGGGTGCTGGTGAGGTGGGGGGATATTCCCCTTTGGGGGGGGGGGCAGGCTGCACCTGTGGTCAGGGGCAAACTGGCCCGGGGGGCACCGGGGACCCTCGCAGCCCCTCTGACCCTGCGTCCCCTCTGGCTCCAGGCGAGAGCGTGACGGTCTCATGCGAGGCGGTGAGCAGCCTCCCCGAGCTCACGCTGCTCTACTGGCTGGGGAACGGCTCCTTCGTGGAGAAGCTGCACCCGGACGGGGCCGTGAGCGAGGGAACGGTGCTGTGAGTACGGGGTCGGGGACTCCCGGGGGGCGCAGCGGCAGCGGGGCTGCCTGCGGCTGGCAAAGAGGGGCAGCCTCAGTCGGGGCGGGGACGCCGGGTCCCCCAGCCCAGGGTGGGTGTCATAGAGCCGGGGACGGGCGCTAACGGGTCTCGCTGGGTCCGCAGAGAGGAGCCGCGGGGCTCAGGGGTAGTGCTGTGCCGTGACCTGCACTTCAGCTCCTTCGGTGCCCAGCACCTCTACACTAACTTCACCTGCGTGGTGCTCAGTCCCCTCGGCGTTGACACCAGGGAGGTGCGGTGGCCGCCCCCGGCCCCAGCCCGGGCCCCTGCCGAGAGCGGGGGACTGGGCTGAGACCGGGGAGCAACTCGTGACGGGTGAGCGCCCTGCAGTGCAGGTCCCCGCTCCCACGGCCCTGCACTGCTGCGTGGGGACGTGACGCCTCCATGGAGGTCTGTCTCCGTGCCCCGCCGTGGGGTCCGCACGGCCCCGCGTCTGCCGGCCCTGCTGTGTGTGGGGCTCCCGGCACCCCTCGCTGAGCCGGGACCACTGCCCAGGCCGACCCTGGGACCTGCCCACAGCCGGCTGTGGGACCCCAGGGTTTAATAAAGCATGTGAAGGCTGCCTGGTGTCACCCGTGTCCTGGGGACGGGGCCACCCCTGGGTGCAGAGGGCACCCATGGGGTGAGGAGGGAGGGAGAGGAGGTGGCTCTGGTGACCGCAGAGGGCAGGATCCATCCCTGACCCCCTCCCTGCCCGGCGAGGGGCTGGAGAACCATGGACAGCCCTGCTTCTGCCCTGGGGGTGTCTGGCCTCGTGGCTGCACCCTGCCCTGGAGGAGGAGGAGGAGGGTGGGGAGCCCAGGGGTGCAGGGAACCCCGGGGAGCTGGGCCCATCATGTCCCCCTCTGCACCCAGCGGGGCTCAGAGCTGTCCCTTGGCACGGCACTGCTGAGCCCCACGTGCTGCTCCATGGGGCAGCCCCCCACCCGTCTTGTCCTGACAGGACTCTGGGCACTGGGGCTGGGGTGGCCGGTGCCAGCCCCCTCCCTGCTCCCTCGGGTGCTGGTGGGGGCTGCGATCCCCCCTGGGCTGCAGGCAGCTGGGGACAGGCAGGGGGACAGACCTCGAGCAGGACCCAGGGCACGGTCATCGCTCCGTGGGATGCTCTGGATGCAGGAGGGATGGGGATGGGGCGAGGGGGGTGCTGGAGAAGACCCTGGCTGCTGCCCCCACGAGCTGCCCGCAGCCCAGGGAGCTGCAGGAAACCCCCGGAGACACCCTGGTCCCACAGCAAGTCTTTATTCTTCTGGGAGCCAGGCAAAGGCGAGTGGCGGAGCAACAGGCTGGGCAGGGAAATCCCCAAAAGCAGCCCTGCTGCGTCCCCCCGGTCCCTGTCAGCGCCAGCCCCCCATCCCTGGGGCAGCCCCTTGCAGACCCCACGCTCAGCTGTATCCAAAAGCCCCAGCCGTGGCTCTGCGAAAGGCCTCATCCAGGCTCCGCTGGTGTCCCGGGGCTGCCGGCGCGTCCCGGAGCCGGTGGCACCGTGGCAGGGCTGAGCTGGGCACAGGTGGCCGCCATGCGGGACCCTGCAGCGGGGCTGTCCCCATGCCCCCGGCCCCTCCTGCTGCTCTGACCCATCCCGCCGTCTCCGTGAAGCTGGCGGCTCCCATTCCCGATCCCTTTTCCTTGCTGGGGTGCGGTGGCATCGTGGCTCAGGGGCCGCCGATGACTGCCAGGGCTGTGGCTGCCAGGAGGAGCCCCCAGAGGCGTGGGGGGTCCCTGGGGACGCTCCTGCCTGGGGGTGCCGGAGAGGGGGAGTCAGGGGCAGATGGGGGGGCATGGGGGGGCCCAGCCGGGGGCCACCCTCCCCGGCTGCTGCGGGGGCTCTCAGCTCACCTGCGCTGAAGACGCACGGCTGGGTCTTGCATCTCTTCTCTGCCAAAGAAACCAATTCTGTCTACGCGGCTGCTGCACGCTCCGCACCGCACCGCTCCTCGCCCCGACCCACCCGTGCCGTCCTGCACCGTGCCATGCCGTTCCATGCGTTGCTGCCGAGGGCCCCCATTGCAAACCCCGGGGGAGAGCGGCTGGGAGACGTGCGAAGATGCGCGCCCGAAAGCAAGAGCCCCGCATCACCCCCCCCCCGATTGAGACCCCCCTTTCCCAGCAGAGCTGGTGGGACGGGGCCACCCCCATCCCCTGCACCCCGCAGCGGGGAGGGTCCGTCCGGCGGGGACATCACCTTTCACCAACTCGCAGTTGTAGGTGCTGCGCCTCCCCTGGGAGCGGAGCTGGATGAAGGCTCTGTGCTTGTCGTGGGTGACGTTGGTGACCTCGAAGATCTCGAAGGGTGGGATGAGGACCTCCTCCTCTTTGGGCAAGTAGGAGAAGTTCCTGATGGAGACGCCGTAGCAGGTGTCCACCGAGAAGAAGGTGTCCTGACCGAAGGGCCGGGTGGTCTCTTTCCGGAGGGAGGTGGAGGTGAAGTGGCCGAAGCGGACACGCTGGTGGTGCTGGGCGGTGAAGCGGATGTGCTGGACGCCCCGGTAGACATGGTGGCAGCGGCGGGGCTGGGCATCCCGCAGGGTGCGCAGGGCTTCGCTCATGAGGAAATGCAGCGCCTTGAAGTGGAAAGCACCCAGGTATTCCTCGCGGGAGCGCCCGGCCTTACGCACGGCATCGTTGAACACCTCGTACAGGGGTTCCGGCAGCGTGTACGCCAGGAGGGCGACCGCCTGCTCCGGCCGCAGCGCCGGCAGCAGGGGGACATGGCCCTGTCGGCTCCGCCATTCGGCAGCGGCGAGGGTCCAGGTCTTGGCATAGACGCTGTTGTTGATGAACTCGGTGCGGTTGAGCTCCTCCAGCAGCTCCTCCATAATGTGGCTGCAGCCCTCGTACTGGTCGTCGAAGGCGGTGGGGGCCATGTCCAGTGCCACTTCCTTGATGGTGTTGAGGTCTCGGCGGTGTGGGGGGGTGCCGGCGACCAGGGTCCCGGCCAGCAGCACCAAGCCCAGCGTCAGATGCTCCATGGCGGGCAGAGCCGCCCTGGGGGAAGCCCCCAGCTGCCGCGGTGCTGCAGGCAGGGAAGCAGCCGGTTCCTCCGCAAGCGGCTGGGGAGGTGGGGGAGCGAGAGCCGGGTCAGCTTGGGGGGGGGGCGGCGGGGCCTGGGAGGGGGTTGTGAAGAGAAGCGGGGCAGGCTGGGGGAAAGCAGCCCCAGTTGCATCCCTGGCCAGGGGCACCCTGCTCGGCACACCTCCCAGCACCGGCCGAGACCCCGACCCCATTCCTAGCGTTAAACCCTGCCAGCAGGCGGGCGGCCCCGGTGCCTGGCAGCACAGCCCCGGCAGCCCGCAGGTCTGTGGCATCACCCACGGGGAGCAAACCCCTCCAGGAGCCCCAGCGAGAAGCATTACCTGCACCCCACGGCAGGCGCGGGGTTGGGGTGCTGCTCCCCGGCTCCCACGGCACCCAGCCCCTTGGCACCCACCCGCTGCCGGCAGGAGGAGAAGCCAGAAGCAAGCGCTCTTTCTTTTTATAGCGGTCCTGGCCGGGATTGCTCGGGCCCAGGTCCAGCCCCCACCTCCGTCCTCCCAGTTATTTTTACCGTCCCCCTGCCCCGAGCGCCCAGTGCAGCCGCTGCCCCTCCTGCCTTGCAGCGTGGCTGTGGGGGACGGTCAGGAAACCCCCGTGGGATAAATTGCCTTTGCTTTAACCTGGGGGCAGGCCACCTGGGGAAAACCAGGGTGAGACAAGCAGGACCCTCCGGAGCAGCTCCGGCTGGACGCTGCCCTCCCCAGGCACAGCAGCAGCGTCCCTCCCCAGGTACCCCCCCCGTGTCAGCATGGCCCTGCACGCTCCATGGTGGTTTGGGGGGACAGCACCCTGTTCCCACGGCCCTGGGGGCAAGACAGCTCCTACCTGGGCTGTTCCGGCATTCCTGGTTCTTCTCGTCTGGAAAGCAGGCGGAGGGGCTGGGGTCAGCATCGTCCGCCCTGGGACAGCCCTGGACTGGCAGCCTTCTGTGACGGTCTGACAAATTCAATGTCTCAAACATCTGTTAAAGAGCTTTGCTGGAGAAAACGGCCTCTGTAAAAATGCTGGAGTTTTGTGAACAGGACAATGTGGCCAGAGGAGAGGGCCCCACGGAGGGTGGGAACGCACTTCTCCAAAGCCCCAATTCCTTATCTTAAGTGACCAGGAGAAGGAGCACAGTTTATGCCTTCCCCTATGTGGGGAAGAAGGCCCCACAGAAGTTGGGGCTGTGCTTCTATCTTAAGCGGTCATGCCAGCAGGAAAAGAGAGGCAACTCCACAATGAACCCCCCCCAAAGCTCACTGACCGATTCCCCTGAACCCCAGGTGTGGGAAAAGCGCATGTGGAGATCATCAACTAACACACTATAAAAGAAGAGAGAACGAGCTCTCAGTGCGCGCCCTCCAGAACTGGATCTCTACACTGGCTGGACCAACGCTGGACCCAGGACTGGTGAAACCCTTCTCTTCTTTCTTTTTCTTTCTTTCTTTCTTTCTTTCTTTCTTTCTTTCTTTCTTTCTTTCTTTCTTTCTTTCTTTCTTTCTTTCTTTCTTTTCTTTCTTTCTTTCTTTCTTTCCTTCCTTCTTTCTTTCTTTCTCTCATTCTTTCTTTCTCTCATTCTTTGTCTCATTCTCTCTCTCCCTCTTTTCCTTCTCTCTTTTCCACGGTCCCTACACCTCATCCTTTTAAACATAAACCGTTGACCAAGTCTGAGACTAGGAGCGGACCCAGCCGCCCCTGGGCTCCTCTGTGAGAAGGAGTCCAGAAAGCAAGGGGGTCTGCTCTGAACCTCGTGACTCAACGGGAGGGCTCTCCTTCTGACACAGTTTCATGTTCCTTTTTCCGCTTCGTTTTTCTATACTTCCCTCCTCTTCTCAAACAGCGGCTTAATGACATGTTGCAAGGTTCATATTAATAAGTTCATGTGTACTTGGACAAAGTTAGCTAGGTTGAATAAATGTTGATTGTTGTTTGAACGCCCCTGGTGTCATTTCACCTTAATTCTGACAAAGGAAATCCACGAACCTGAGTTACTCCAACTTTGGGATGCGACATCTTAATTGGCGTCATGGACAGGATTTCCCTTGTTGGAAGGGAGATTCTAACGGGATACTGGACCTCCACTCGGAGAACGGGCAGGGAGGATCTGGGAAGGATCTCTCAACAATAAGTCGGGAGGGATCCGAGCAGTGGCAGGCATGGTGACCCGGGAAATATCTGTGTCTGTTCCCCTGTTTTAGAGAAGCTGACTGCCTATAAAGCCCACCCTTCCCCACAAGGAGTAGCCTGGGCACGAGACCACTGGCGTGACCCAAAAGCCATCGTAGGAAGAATTGAGAAGCTAGCAAAAGAAGGCAGGTTTCGCCTGGGAAAAGGGAAGGCTGTGGTGTAGTGTGTGCAGTTTCAGGGGCCGCACTCGTAGCAGCCCAGGAAGACAGACAGGAAACAATGAGAGCTGAGCAGGCAGATAAGAAGATTCGGTCCCTGCAGAATTTAGTTAAAGTCCTGCAAGAGCAGTTAACTGCTGAGCGTAATACAACGCAGCGGCTTCATGCCGCCTTGTCTGATGCATTAGATCGGGAAAGAATTTTGCGAACCGAGGCGGATGAACGATCCGACCCGGACTTAAGCCTGGAAGGTCTAGAGGTAGTTCAGGTGAAACAGCAAAAATCTTTATACCCAAATCCAGAGTTAGAATGTACCAGAAAGGTTTTTTTACCCTGAGGATGAAGGGATAGCAATGAGGCCATTAATTAAAACAGAAACCATAGACAATGGCCAAACTGGTGGAGCACCACACGTGGCCATTAAGATGATACCACGTTCCGCCACTGAATTATCTAAAATTCAGGAAAAGTATAGCTGACTAGCAAAGGAGACCGAAACAGAGTATGTGTGGAGGGTGTCATTAACCCGTGGTGACCAGATTTTACTGTCAGAAGATGAAGCCCAAGGATATTGGGGGCCTGGAGTGTTCCTAACTACTGGTGATCCTAGGGAACCATGCTCTCTGACGCAGCGGGCAGCTTACTGGGCAGGGGGAATAGACCAAATGGAACGAGGAGAACCAACACGGATTGACGCCCCTTCTATAAATCAGTTAACCGAGAGCTTACAGAAAACTGCTTGTCTCCAATTAATGCATGATAGGCGATTAGTGCCACAACAGCCCTCTCCGATATTGTTAAATGCCAATCCCGATAGAATGACTCCTCTAATCCGAGGTTTACCAGATTCTTTGAAATTATATGCTGTCCAGCTGCAGGATAGATTATGCGATGCGATAGCACCTAGAGGAGGCAGGCGGAATGCAGGAGGGGCCCTGACCTGGGGAGAAGTGGCACAGGAATTGATTAACTACGGCCGGAGAATGGGTCTCACAAGGGAAGAAAGCAGGGCTAAGGCTGCTATCTGCCAAATAGAAGGACCTGGCCGACCTCCCCCATCTAAGACTGTAAACACCAAAAAGCCGTACGGGGGTCAGCAGAACTTGTTGTGGGCAGAAGGGATAGAAAAGGGAATTCCCCGGGATGTGATGGACGGCTTGCCCACCTCTGTCCTAGAAAAGTTGGTCCTAGGGTGGAAAGACAAGAACAAGGAGCCTCCCCATACCGAGTTAAACATTCGAGACTATAAGGGGGGGCAAATCCGCAGTTGCTGGCAACTCCCACTCCCCAAACGCCTACTGCCCCAGAGGAAGGTATGACTGTCCACAGGACGGGAAACCAGACACGCTGTCCCCAGTAAGTGAGCGGGGGGACGGCCAGTGGGTTTATTTAAGGAAGCTCACTGAAAATAAGACAGGAGACCTGTTGATTACTTTTCCCCTTGGTCCCTTTAAGACCCCAGTAACTTTTTTAGTTGATACGGGTGCTCAGATGTCAGCACTCCGGGCGGATGTTGCTAACTGCAATGGAATAATTGCAGATAAGAAGCAGATAAGGGTCATGGACATTTTCGGAAGCTCCCAGCCTCAGCCAACAGCTAAAGTTAAATGCTGGCTGCCAGGGGATTCGTCCCCTGTTGAGGTTACTATGATACTAGGTTTTCTACCCACCAATATTCAAGGACTCGACCTCTTAAAGGGCCGGTCATGGGTAGACTCTAAGGGAAGAGAATGGAAATTTGGGTGTCCCGCGATCTCTATGAGGCTTTTGCAGTCGGCACCAACTCTCCCCCCTTCAAAAATAGTTAATGATGTCAAACCTTATGCTTTGCCTTTGGGAGCAAGGGAAGGGATCACTTCAGTAATAACTGAGTTACAGGAACAGGGGATAGTTATTCCTACGCACTCACCCTATAATTCCCCAGTATGGCCGGTCTGCAAGGCAAATGGGAAGTGGCGACTGACAGTTGACTATCGACGCCTGAACGCCAATACTGGCCCATTAACAGCTGCAGTTCCCAATATAGCAGAATTAATTGCAACCGTACAAGAACAGGGTCACCAGATTTTAGCAACCATTGATGTGAAAGACATGTTCTTTATGGTTCCCTTACAAGAAACAGATAGGGACTGCTTTGCCTTTACCTGGGAAGGTGTACAATATACATTTACACGACTTCCCCAAGGCTATTGCCACTCGCCAACCATTGCTCAATATGCATTGGCCCAGGAACTAAATCAGATCACTCCTAAAGATGGAGTAAAAGTATATCAATACATTGATGATGTGCTAATTGGAGGACCAGACACCGCTGCGGTGGGGCAAACCCAGAGGGAAATCGTTAGCCACTTACTTAGAGAATTTAGGGCTCCAAATTCCTGCCAAAAAGGTGCAACTCCCATCACCTGAAGTAAAATTTTTAGGTGTCTGGTGGAAAGGAGGGACTGTGTGTATACCTCCCGAAACCTTGTCCACCCTCGAACAAGTGAAAATGCCTGAAAATAAGAAAGAATTACAGCATGCCCTAGGCTTGCTAGTGTTTTGGAGAAAACACATCCCCGACTTTTCTATCATAGCTCGCCCTTTATATGATTTAACCCATAAAAGAACTGCTTGGGACTGGACACCTGTCCATGAAGAGGCTCTGAAATTATTAATTTTTGAAGCAGGAATTTACCAGGCCTTAGGGCCTATACATCCAACAGACCCACTCCACATAGAATGGGGTTTTGCAATTCACAGGTTATCTATACATATGTGGCAGTGTGGACCTGAAGGTCCTACTCATCCTACAGGATTTTTCTCACGTAGCTTTAAGGATGCTGAAAAACGGTATTCAGTTTGGGAGAAAGGACTCTTTGTAGTTAACCTAACCTTACAGGAAGCCGAGAGAATTATACGGCAGCAGCCCATCCTCTTGTGAGGACCTTTTAAGATCCTGAAACCAATATTGGCTGGAACTCCTCCCCCCACAGGAGTAGCTCAACGAGAAACAGTAAGGAAGTGGTATGCCCAGTTAGACCACTACTGTCACACTAGACAATAGAGGAGGGAACACCCAAAATGCTCCAAATACAGGATCCCCCTTCTGATCACCCAGATACAGAACCCCCTCCATCGTACATCAAAGTGGCTCCTCATTTTAAACCCCATTTAACAAATGTGTGGTTCACTGATGCTTCCGCAAAAAGGGAAGGAAAGACGTGGAAGTATCGAGCAGTAGCATCACATATTGATTCAGGGGAGCGTATGATAACTGAGGGAGAGGGCAGCGCCCAAGTAGGGGAGTTAGTTGCTGTGTGGAGCGTAGTCGTTAAGGAAGCTGAGACAACAGAACCAGTACACATTTATACTGACTCCTATGCAGTGTTTAAAGGATGCACTGGATGGTTACCATTTGGGGAACAAAACCAGTGGAAAGTAAACCAAGTGCCAGTGTGGCAACGAGACAAATGGGAAGAAATACTGAATATCGCCACAAGCAGAGATCTTTCTTGGTAGGCTGGGTTGCTGCACACCAGACAGGACATAACCTGGCTCACCTCCTAAATAACCAAGTAGATTCCTTAACACGTCTAGCCGGTCTTGCCATCGATAGTGAAGCAGAGAAATGGGAACGCCTTCTGGAGTGGCTGCACGTGAAGCGTGGCCATTCAGGGAGTAAAGACCTGTACAAAGAGGCTATTAGTAGAGGATGGGCCGTGTATTGGTTTTGTGTGGCAAGGTTTTGGTAGCGGGTGGGGTTACAGGGGTGGCTTCTGTAAGAAGCTGCTGGAAGCTTCCCCTGTGTTCGACAGAGCCCATACCAGCCGGCTCTAAGACAGACCCGCCGCCGGCCAAGGCCAAGCCAATCAGCGATAGTGGTAACGCCTCTGTGATAACATTTTTAAGAAGGAAAAAAGTTGGGACGGCGGTATTCGGCAGCCGGAGAGAGGAGTGAGAACATGTAAGAGAAACAACCCTGCGGACACCAAGGTCAGTGAAGAAGGAGGGGGAGGAGATGCTCCAGGCGCCGGAGCAGAGATTCCCCTGCAGCCCGTGGTGAAGACCATGGTGAGGCAGGCTGTCCCCCTGCAGTCCATGGAGGTCCACAGTGGAGCAGATATCCACCTGCAGCCCGTGGAGGACCCCACGCCGGAGCAGGTGGGTTCCCGAAGGAGGCTGTGACCCCGTGGGAACCCCGCGCTGGAGCAGGCTCCTGGCAGGACCTGCGGATCTGTGGAGAGAGGAGCCCACAGAGCAGGTTTTCTGGCAGGACTTGTGACCCCGTGGGGGGCTCACGCTGGAGCAGTCTGTGCCTGAAGGACTGCACACTGTGGAAAGGACCCATGCTGGAGCAGTTCGTGAAGAACTGCAGCCCGTGGGAAGGACCCACGTTGGAGAAGTTCGTGGAGGACTGTCTCCCGTGGGTGGGACCCCACGCTGGAGCAGGGGAAGAGTGTGATGAGTCCTCCCCCTGAGGAGGATGAAGCGGCAGAAAATAACGTGTGATGAACTGACCGTAAACCCCATCCCCGTCCCCCTGTGCCGCTGGGGGGGGGTGGTAGAGAATCCGGGAGTGAAGTTGTGCCCGGGAAGAAGGGAGGGGTGGAGGGAAGGTGTTCTGAGATTTGGTTTTATTTCTCATTACCCTACTCCGGTTGATTTGTAATAAATCAAGTTAATTTTTCCCCAAACTGAGTCTGTTTTGCCCGTGACGGTAATTGGTGAGTGATCTCTCCTATCCTTATCTCGACCCACAAGCTCTTTGTTATATTTTCTCTCCCCTGTCCAGTTGAGAAGGAGGGGGAGTGATAGAACAGCTCTGGTGGGCACCTGGCATCCAGCCAGGGTTAACCCATCACAGGCCGTTACACGAGAATTATGTAATACTGTTATTTCTGCATGCGGTCAATGTCGAGTTCGTTTGGAAAAATATAACCCTTTAAAAGAGCAACCCCTACATTTAAGGACAAACAAAGGTTCATGGCAAACATGGCAAATTGACTATATTGGCCCCTTTTGGGTATCAGAAGGAAAACGATATGTGTTAGTAGGAGTAGAGGTGGTATCAGGACTAACACAAGCTGAAGCTGTATCCAGAGCAACAGGAGAAAATACAGTGAAAAGTCTTAAAGTATGGTTTAGCTGCTTACCCAAGCCTCAATCAATTCAATCTGATAATGGGAGCCATTTCACTGCTGGAGTAGTGCAAGAATGGGCTAAGGGTGAGGAAATCCAGTGGGCTTTTCACACCCCTTACTACTGAGACGGGGAGCCAAAGGAACCTTAGTAGATATAGTATATGGATAGGATAGGAACTGTTTAATGATTATCTAGCTTGTGATGAAGTTAAAGGAATTTCAATAGTAGTAGACATAGCCCAAGGGGATGAAAGATGATGTTTAATGCTTACATTGTTGAAATTAGCTGAGGCAGAGACAGTCCTTGATAAGAAGAACTGACCCCAAGAACCGGCCAACGAGGCAGAGACAGTTCCTCACAAGAAGCAGGAGCTGGTCCCAAGAGCCAGCCAAGACTGGCCTTGCGGCTTGGGTGAATGCCAAGAAACCACCGAGCCTGCGCAAGAAAAGAGATTACTAGCGGTGATGAAGAGGAGTCGTCTATCTTCATCTCTGCGACCACCATAAGGAGGCACTGCGCAAGCGCAGTTGAGAGGAGATTATGGAAATGACTTCTTGAAGCTAATTTTAATATGAAGCGGGAATAGATCATGCATATGTATAGGCGTATTGTGAAACTCTATGTATATGTAACACTTGACTGTATAAACTTGAAGCGAACTGCCGAGTCAGGCGCGCATGACTTTGGTGGGACTACCCCCCGTGCTGCCCAGCGCTGAATGAACATACCTACTTTACAATCTCACTGACTGTGGAGTCTGTTTTCCACACGTCAACTACCCTCAAGCTAATGGTATTGTGGAGAGAACGAACGGACTTCTAAAACGAGCTCTGAGGCCCCATGACCCAGGGTGGCCCTCGCCAGTACCAGAAGCAGTATACCGAATCAATAGCCGGTGGGGGGCAAATGGCTGCCCCCGACTCCTAGCGTTCTGTCCCACACCTCCTTCTATTGTTCCAGGGACGAAAGGTGGCAAAGACCCTGCACACTTGCTCCACTGTGCTGGACAACCCGTATTAGTGGAACTACCCACTGTGGGGCAAGTGCCCCTAACCCTAAAGACGCCTCTTAACCTCTATTCCTGGGTGGCCACAGATGCCCATGGGAAGGAGCATTGTATCAATACCCGATGGATTGTCCCATCCTTCTAAGTGGACCTTCATGTTCTGAATTAAAGTTGTTCCGATGTTAAATGGCTGATAAGAATATGTTTTTTCTGTATCCCACTGACTGGATTCTAACAAGCATATCAGTTAAGATGCACAATATAAACCTAACCCTCTGTTATAGTACTAAAACCATAGCTGCTTGATTGCTTGCTTATGTTTTTGTTACTCTGACTAGTGATGCTGTGTTGACTTCTCAGAATTCCTGAGTTGGGGGGAGGACACAGAGAGCTTGGCAGCAGACCGCGTTGGAGTTCTTGCAGCAGCACCTACGCCACATAAGAGCAAGAGGTCGCTATAAACTTATTAGCCTTTTTACACACAAGGAGCACATTCTGCTGATCTACGGATGCTTTAATCAGAGCAATTCCAGTCAAGAGAGCTTGAAGTTTAAGGCTAGTTTGTATGCATCTATAATAAGTAACACATCCTACACATGGCCTGTATGAGGTTGTTTTACAGAAGCTGCATGAGCGCCTCAGAGAGTGCACTTCAGCCTCTCGGGTGGATCCCAACCACTAGCAACACTGCTTGGCATCTCCAATCCTATCCCTCTAATGATTGTTTATTTTTGTATATATTTTGCAGGTTATCAGAAGGCCACGGCAGGACTTATGTTTTCAGTTGATGAGTGGGCCATTACCTGTATTGTTTGTTTGATTTTGGTTGTGATATTCTTATGGTATAACAGGGAAAGACGGTTTGGAACTCCTTCCTCCTTGCCTTTCTTAGCTTTGGTGCATCTGGACAAGGAGAAAGGACCTCCAATTTAGCTTGGGAAGTGATACAAGGATTCATACATATCTGGAATAGAACGAATCAGGGGATCTGTATTCAGATTCCTACTTCTGCTGAGCAGGGGATTAGATTCGGTTTGATACCCATGAAGCTCAATATTGGAAAACATAATATGAGCAATGGCATTATAGGGTTAGTAAATGCTCCTTTTGAGTATCAATATCAAAGTGATTATACCTCCTCTGGCAGATGGTGGCGAGATGAAGCAGCCTTCTATAAGATCCCTCGGGACACGGGGTGGCCTGACTTAATAAACAAAACTTGTAAGCGATGGAGATTGGAGGTCAGTCGTGAAATTGGTATTAGTCATAGCCCACCGTGTCCTCCAGGACCCAAGGAAGTCTATTCCAGATGATTCCCACCCTCTCCATCCTGGTGGAAAATAACAGGCTGCCCTTCCTACCACAATATATCTTGTAATCTAGTGCCCCCTTGGCCTGCTTCCCTGGAAATTACCCCCCTTGAATTACAATATAATGTAAGATGGGATTCGGCTTGGTGTGTTCACATACCTGATAGGAAGGGACAATATCCTTCAATGAATAGCGCCCACACTGCTTGGGGATGGTCAGTGAAACACATGTTAAAAACCCAACCTCTTCACTTATTAAAGAAAGAATTCGTGGGCACGCCCAACCCCAATGATGCCCATTTGTTAAACTGTACCCACATTATAGATTGTACCACAGGTGCTGGCAATCCCATCGAAACGCAGATCAGTTTGGAAGTTAGAACCTTAATTCGAGATATGTGCACCTGTTGGGGATATCCTAATTTTGGATATCAAAACCAGGATAACCAATGTAATCGGATCACCAATAGTGTTAATATCTGGCTAAAATGTGGAATTCACATTAACCACTTCCCAAGACATAGGGTGGGGGAGGATAATCAAATACCTTGGGGAGACGCAGCTACTTGTCAAAACGCTTTGTATGCCGCCCCTGAGGAGACCATCTGGGGGTGCTCAGATGGGAAAATGTACTTGCACTTGAATGTTATCAAACAGGCTGGATTGCGGCGTGGTTTGGGAATTCCTACTATGTGTCCCAGGCGAATCTTTGAATATACCACACCACCTATTCACAGGAAAAAACGAGAACTTGATGACCCAAGTAGCACCCAGAAGTGGATTCAAAGCATTCTAAAACCCGATTATAATACCTGGGGACAGAAGGTATCGTTAGAGCTAGAAGCATTCTTTGCACCATCTGGGTATATTGTTCGGCACCACTGGGTGCTAGAAAACCTAACTTGGCAAGTACATGTATTAAGTAATTGGACACGATATGCCTTTGGGGAACTAAATCTCCAAGTGCAACAGGTAACAAAAATGACATTACAGAATCATTTAGCCTTAGATATGTTATTGTTAAAAGAACAAGGTGTGTGTGGTATGTTGAACTTGACTGAATCTGAATGTTGTATTACCATTCATAATGCCACGACCTCCATTGCAGAAGCCTGGGCAAAGATGAAGGAGATTGCCGACCAGACGGGGGAACTCTTCCATGCAATGCAACCAGCTGACTGGTTTGATGGCTGGAATCCAAACTCATGGCTACATTCCATTTTAGGATCCTTGGGACTGACGGGATGGGGAAAATGGCTTGTAAATATTGGACTTATGGTATTAATTGGATATTATGGTATTAATTTTGTGTTTAATAACAGGCCTTGCCATAGTAAGATGTATGATTAGCCGCTTACTATCCTCAGCTGTCTCTCTCTTTTCTCCTACTGTCCGCTATATTAAAATCACTGCAGACGAAGATGATATGAACAAGAATCAAAGTCCAGTGAGTGTTTGAGCCACGGGGTGGTGTGATGGTCTGACAAATTCAATGTCTCAAACATCTGTTAAAGAGCTTTGCTGGAGAAAACGGCCTCTGTAAAAATGCTGGAGTTTTGTGAACAGGACAATGTGGCCAGAGGAGAGGGCTCCACGGAGGGTGGGAACGCACTTCTCCAAAGCCCCAATTCCTTATCTTAAGTGACCAGGAGAAGGAGCACAGTTTATGCCTTCCCCTATGTGGGGAAGAAGGCCCCACAGAAGTTGGGACTGTGCTTCTATCTTAAGCGGTCATGCCAGCAGGAAAAGAGAGGCAACTCCACAATGAACCCCCCCCCAAAGCTCACTGACCGATTCCCCTGAACCCCAGGTGTGGGAACTGTGCATGTTGAGATCATCAACTAACACACTATAAAAGAAGAGAGAACGAGCTCTCAGTGCGCGCCCTCCAGAACTGGATCTCTACACTGGCTGGACCAACGCTGGACCCAGGACTGGTGAAACCCTTCTCTTCTTTCTTTCTTTCCTTCTTTCCTTCTTTCCTTCTTTCCTTCTTTCCTTCTTTCCTTCTTTCTTTCTCTCTCTCCCTCTTTTCCTTCTCTCTTTTCCACGGTCCCTACACCTCATCCTTTTAAACATAAACCGTTGACCAAGTCTGAGACTAGGAGCGGACCCAGCCGCCCCTGGGCTCCCCTTTGAGAAGGAGTCCAGAAAGCGAGGGGGTCTGCTCTGAACCTCGTGACTCAACGGGAGGGCTCTCCTTCTGACACAGTTTCATGTTCCTTTTTCCGCTTCTTTTTCTACACCTCCCTTCTCTTTTCAAACAGCAGCTTAATGACATGTTGCAAAGTTCATATTGATAAGTTCATGTGTACTTGGACAAAGTTAGCTAGGTTGAATAAATGTTGATTGTTGTTTGAACGCCCCTGGTGTCGTTTCACCTTAATTCTGACAAAGGAAATCCACAAACCTGAGTCGCTCCAACTTTGGGACGCGACACCCTCCCCTGGGATGCCCGGCCACCTGCATCCCTGGGGGTCCCCCCTGCACCCGTCCCAGGTAGGCACAGTCGAAGCAGCCGCAGGTCCCATTGTTACCGTAAATTGGCACTTCAGAAACTCTCTAAGACTCAATTTTGGAGTTTTAGAAAGCAGGCATTCTTTATTGCAGTGCTGGAGGATCGTTCCACCTATTGTGCATACCAATACTTTCAACAGTTGAGATTATTTTGTATATAATACATTTTCATGATTTTTCCTGGAAATAATTAACATAATCACCTGAATTCTGGGAACTCATTAATATGTGTAAATGTCCTTGTCGCAGGTACACTCAAGATCGTTGGTGGTCTTCAGGGCTCCTCTGGTGGTCTTTGATAGTCTTCCTCACTTGTGTGCTAGTTAACCCTTTTCTAGTGATTCTGCGCAGTGGGACACTTTACGTGTTTGATACAACTTATCCTAAAGAATGTCCATTAGTAACACTACTATCTATCTTTTCTCGATTTACATTCTTTTGTCACAAACCATATTGACACTCTAAGCTAAGTTATCTAAAAGGGCCTAAGGTTTTTATCTTCTCAGGGAATTTGCAAGGTCGGCCATAAGTAGTGTTCTCTGGTATCTTACACATTTTGCAACATACAGGATTTCTTATCCACCACTAGTCAGTATAACAAAGCCACTGTGTTCTTTTCTTGTGTCACCACCGGTGCTTCGCAGGACGAAGCGGTGACTCCCCCGTCTGGGAAGACCCCGAGTATCTCGTGCCAGGGCTCAGCACCTCCTGCACCCCCGGGCAGAGGGAGACGGCTGGGACGGGGACCCCGGTGCAGCTGCGGATGCTGAGGATCGGGGTCCTGCTCCCGGCTGAAGGACGTGGAGGAGAAGCGACCCACTCTGGAGGGGCTGGAGCCGGCGGCTGGAGGTGGGCGATGCCGCCGTGCCGGGGGGCCGCGGGCGGCTGGCAGGGTCCCGCAGCAGCCACAGGGCTCTGGCCGGGTGGCAGTGGGGGATTTGAAGGGGAAGCTGCCGTTGCAGCTGCACAAGGGGAAGCTGCCACGTTCAGCGCCGGTCGCTGTAGAGGGGATTGCGAGGGGTGCACTCCTCCTGTGTGAGATAACGGGACATGGGTCCAGGCAGGTGCTCAGCAAGTAAGCCTAACTGAAGGTTATCCTCTGGTGTGAGGCTGTCGGTGAGAACCGAGCATCAAACCCAAAAAACCCCCATGTTTTGGCTGGAGACTGGGCTGATAAGCAGCCAAACCAGCATGAATGCAGCACAAAACCTGACTGAGTCGACCCCTTGATGCTGTAAGTATCTGCAGCCATCGGGGTCCACAGAGCTCCCCCTCCATAGCAGCTGGCTGTGGGGCAGGGATCACCCCTTGAGCAGGGACCCCTCTCGAGGCTGAGAGACCCCGTACCTGACACCAGGCACCGACGGCTTGGTACGTGGCGTTGTTTGCATGCAGGTAACATTTAAGATACGTGTAGGAAGCTTACGCGATGAGCTTTGTATCCCGCCCTAACGTCGAGTAGAGCACTGACCACCAATCCATCTGTGCTTATTAAATATTTTACATCCCTACACTGACTGATTAGAACTCGATCAACTAATGACTAGATGAGCTCCGGCCGAGTGACCTCTGACTCTTCTCCTGACCGAGACCCTGTGCCGCGGGGCCGGCCCCCATCACCGCTGCCACGCACCCCATGTAGGGGTTATACTGTATAACACTATGGTTGAAACAACAGACAAAAGTGGGAGGTAGGTCGTGCGAAAGTGTGGAGGACAGAGGACTGGCAACATCTCCTGGCAATAGGGGGGTCCCGACCTTTAAAGGTGGGATGGGTGAAGGACCATGCTCGGGATGGAAGCCCAGCTGCGAAATGGAACCAACGGGTAGACTGCCTGGCCCAAATCAGGACGGTCACCAGTGAGAAGGACGATTGGGACCGACGAGCTGAATGGTTGCGTATCAAGCGAAGCCACTCAGGGAAAGCCGATCTTTATTACGAATGCCAATCCCGGGGTTGTCCAGTGCCTAAGAAAACCTGCCAAGCAATCCTCGCAGCTTGTCCACAATGCTAAATAAGGCTTTATTGGGGGGGGGTGGGGTGGGTGGTGTCAAAAAGGCAGCAGCCCCTCACTGGCTGCTCGGAGGGTCTTTCCCAGCACACATGCCAGGTTGGCGTAGGCTTCCAGCACGCATGTCAGGTTGGCGTAGGCTTCCTCAGGCAGCAGGCAGTGGAAGACCTCGGGGTCGTACCAGGATGCGTAAAGCATGGCAGCAGCCACTGCAAAGATGATGGCCAGCTCCAGGCCGACAAAGAGCAGGAGGAGTGTCCTGCGGGGCAGAAGAAGTATGGGAGACAGGGCAGGGTGGATGCATCCCAGCCCCAAGAGGGATGGAGGGGCCCCGCCGGCTGGAGCAGGCGTCCAGCCCATCACCCAGTGGGGACACTCACTGCAGCCAGTAACCGAAACCGCGTCTCCTCGCCAGCACGTCCCTCTCCTGCAGGTCAACACAGAGAGAGGACACTTGTCAAGCACTGCCGCACGGCTGGGACAGCTGGAGTTGCACGGAGTTGCCTTGCGCGGGAGCGTAGCCCATGCGTGGCTGGCACCTCCGTGGACCTCTCTCCCCAGGGAGACCCACAGGCTCTCCCCCCTTACCAGCTGTGCTTCCACCACCTCCGGCAGCACAGTCTCCGGCATCTCTGCCTCCTTCTTCCTCTGATACTGGCTGCAGGCAACAGGGCTTCGTTGGACGAGTTACAGACCTCCGTGGCCACGCTGGGGGTCCCCTTCCACACACAGCCCCCCCCACCCCAGGCAGGGATGGGGCTCCCCTGGCACCAGCATTGGCAGCCCCATGGTGCTGGGTGCTGCAGGGTCCCCCCTGGACACCCGTGTGGGGCGAGGGACCCCACTTACCAGCCCTCTTCCTCCTCCAGTGCCTCTTCCAGATTTCTTATTTCCTGACGCAGCACCTGGGAGAGGGAAGGGTCTGAGTCCCTGCGCCTGCTGTGGCCCCAGGGACCGTGGGCACCCGCCGGTTTTCCCCCGGCCCCTTCGGCACTACCTCATTCTCCTGCTTCTCCTCATTGAGCCAGGATGCTATCAGGGCACGGAACTTTTTCTCCTGCAAAACCACGGGTGCGTCGTGCGGGCGGCTGGGCTGGGACCTTGGCACCCTCGCCCCTCTCCAGCCCCAGGGCCGTGCCCACTCACTCCCCCACTGCCCCAGGGCACTACTGGGAAACTGGACAACTTGCAAGGCCAGGTGTGGGGAAGCGATGGACCCCCCCCCGCCATAGCCTGGGGAAATTGTCCTCCCCAGTCACGCCGCTGGGCAACCGGCGCTCGGTGACCCTCTCTGAGCAGGGGGGTTGGAGACGACAAGATGACCTCCAGCGGTCCCTTCCAACCTCTCAGCCCCAGCCGACGCAGCTCTGGGTCATGGGCAGAGGAGAGGACACCAACCTTAGTGCTGAGCTGCTTTACGGCATCGCGCGGCTC
This sequence comes from Harpia harpyja, assembly GCF_026419915.1. Classification (NCBI taxonomy): domain Eukaryota; kingdom Metazoa; phylum Chordata; class Aves; order Accipitriformes; family Accipitridae; genus Harpia; species Harpia harpyja. Next base: position 782,226 of record NC_068956.1, on the reverse strand, counting down.
CTGATGGTTCCCCTTCTGCGTGCGGAAAGGAGAGCAGGGGCTCAGGGTCTGCAGCCTCAGCCCCTGCGGACCGGGAGCCCCTCCACACCTACCATAGGCTGCAGCAGCTCCTTGCTTCTTGCCGTGAGTGCGGAGCTCTGCTCAGCATCTCTGCCGGCTCCTCGACCGGTTGCCGCAGCCTTTGCTGCCTGCTGGAATGGGGAACCATCAGATGCCCTCTCAGACATATCTCAGAGACGTACACCCCCTCGCACACGGCGCTGCCCCTGGTTCCCATCTCTCAGCGCCCAGCAGCCACTTGCACACCCGCACCCGGCCAGCCATCCTGCGTGCCCCCTCGCCCCATGCCCGGCTCAGCCTGCGCTAGCTGGCTGCCCGGGACTTGGCAGAAGATGGGGGGGGGCACCAGGGACCTGCACTGCTGTGCCTCCCTCTGCCTTTTCCCAAAAGCAGTCTGCCTGGGAGAGAAGAGGGAATGGGAACGTCTGCAGGAGGGGCGGGGGCCCAATCCCTCCATCGCGGACGCCACATCCCAAAGTCAATGACCCTGCCCATGGATGCTGGGGGGTGCACGGACCCAGCACTGGCACCCCCCTCCCTGACCCTGCCAGGACGGGCATCCTCCTCCCCTGTACCTTCTGTGCCTCTTCCAGGCTTGTGGCTGCCTCCCTCTTTGCTATTCGAAAGCGCTTCTGCGAGAGAGGAGGAGGAGAAGCCATCAGGGCACTGGACATTCCCACAAGCGCCCTCCCCTCCACATTATCCCTTCCCGGCTCCCCTCGGGCACTGCCTTTGCCCCTGCACCCTCTCTCCTCCCCAGCCCTGCAGGCGGACAGATGGACCCCCCCCAGGCCCAGCTCTGGATGTGGTCCACATCTGGACACGGTCCTGAGCAACTGGCTCTAGGGGACCCCGCTTGAGCAGGGGCATTGGACAAGACCAGATCATCTCCAGCGGTCCCTTCCACCTTCAACCAGACCGTGGTTCTGTGAACTCACCTTCATCTGGGCCACCCGCCCCTCCAGTTGCTGGAGCTCCTGGCCGTTCTTTTTGAAACAGCGTGCCACGAGATAGTTCTGGGAAAAGGAGCCGCACGCAGGCACTGAGGTCACAGTGTCACCCGTGTCACAGGCGCGAGGTGACGTCACAGTGACGCGGTCACCGCTGCCCGCCGCGGCACGGCCATCGCCTCCTGGGCTGGCACCAAGAGCTGACCTGGGGCTCGGTTCAGCCACCGGGGAAACAGGGCATCGCTCTTAGCACGGCTCTTAGCCCGCCGGCGGGAGCGACCGCGGGCACCGCCTGCCGGCATCTCCCTGGGGGGGTTTGCCGGTTCCTTCACCACCCGGCTGCCACCGCTGCCCACCCCGGGACCAAGCAGGAGCCAGGCTGCGCACGTAGTCCCAGCAGACACTCACACGGACACGCGTGAATCACGGGCGTGCACGGACGGCCACGCCACATGGGGTCCAGCATCCAGCCCCCACCAGGATCCAGCATCCAGCCCCAGGGGGGAACAACAGCCTGGGAAGGGGGAAAAATAAGGACCAGCTCTCCGTCAGACTCGACAAGGGCATAAAGGGGGTCCCGCCGGAGGACACCCTGAGTCAGTCCTCCTCGGAGCAGCGGTCTGCAGTCCAGGACTGTCCCCTTGGGTCAGGATGCCGCCCCAGGTAACTCCTCGAGGTTGAGAGCCCTCATCTTTTAGGTGAGTGATACGCGCATTTTGAGTCATCACTTTTAAGGATTCTTAAGGTGGCTGTGTAGCACTAATTCCACTTACATCATTGAGCCTGTGGCTCACTAATGTTATCGGAGTTCTAACTAACTTTTTACCGAAGAATAAATCTGACTTTTAACACCTGCTGGATTTGATCGTGTGAGCCTCCCTAACAGACCTCCAGGCCCTTCATGCCAGCTCATTCCTCCGTCTCAAATTACCAGCGCTGAGCAGTCACAATTAGACTTTCCCCTTCAGGGGTCTCATGCCACCCCAAACCCATGCATGAAACCCAGCAGCACCCCAAAATGCTGCCAGTGCTCACGTCGGGGCCCCCCACCTCCAGCCCCCCCTCCTCTTGGCACCCTCCCTGCAGGTATTGATGTACATGGAGGAGATCCCCCCGCGCCCTCTTCTCCGGGCTGAACAGCCCCAGCCCTCCCAGTTGAGGATCCCCTCTCTCGACCCGCTGGCCACGCTCCTCCTGACGCAGCCCCGGACACTCTTTGGCCACCTTGTTGGACTTGATGAGGTTCCTGCTGGCCCATTTCTCCAGCCCACCTGGGTCCCCAGACGCCAGCACACCCACTGGGGGACCAGCCACCCCCAACCCCAGTTTTGTGGGTGCCGGCGCTGCCAGCCCGTCCCCGTTGGGTCGGGCACTGGGGGAGTCGGACCCCCAGCCGCGGGATGGAGGGATGAACCACGACACCAGGGATGCAGACAAGGCAACATTTAATTTTTTGACATTTCAGAAGGGGGAGCGCCCCGGGCATTCCCAGCCCTACACTCCCCGGCAGCTCGGTAGTAGGGGAACCCATTTTTCTTCTGGCACCAGCGCTGCCAGCACGGGGGCTTGCGGAAGCGGACGCGGCAGGGCCGCCAGTGGCGTCTCCACCAGGCCTTCAGGCAGCGCCAGAGCCGGGCGCAGCCCTCCCGCAGGCACCGTCCAGCCCTGCACGGACCCGGGGCCGTCCGGCCGCGTGTCCTGCCCACGGGCACCCGCTGCCGGGGACTGGGCTCTGCCGGGATGCTCGTGCCCGCAGCAGCAGGGATGGTGCTGCACGAGCCCATGGAGCTGCTTCTTTCTGGCTCCACGGGGCTGCTCCTGTCCAGTTCCACAGGGCTGCTCCTCTTCACACCCACAGGGCTGCTCCTCTTCACATCCACCGGGCTGCTCCTGCCCAACTCCGTGGGGATGCTCCTTTCCCACTCCATGAGGCTGCTTCGCTCTTTTCCCGCGTCCGTGTCCCCACCCGCAGCCTTGTCCACGTCCGCGTCTGCCGCTGGCAGCTCAGCCCCAAAGCACTGGGGCCAGACTCTGTCCCCCAGCAACCCCATTTGCACCTGCACCTCTATCCTGGCGGAGGGGAGAGGGGGCTCCCTGGGGGGGGTCCCACCGCAGCCCGCTGCCGTCCCTTGCCGCTGGGCCAGCACCGTCTGCAGCAGCTCACATTGCTGCTCGGTCACTGCTTGGGCGGCCTGAATGGTACTAATGAGCTGCAGGACGAGCTCCCCCTCGTCCGTGGCCACGGCTGGGGGGCTGCTGGGGGGTGGCTCCACGTCCACGGCGCTTTGCACCCTGTCCCCACCATCCCCGGGGACCCGCTCTTGCTTGGCACCCACTGGCAACTCCAGCAGTCTGTCCATCGACCTCTTGACAGCCTTGGGGGTCTGGGGGGGTCCCGAGCCGGTGAGCGCCACCAGCTCCGCCATCGCGCTGGGCCAGGGCTCCGGGAAAGAGTAGAGGGAGCACAGGGAAGAGGAGCTGCTCCCCAGGATGGAGGACAGGGAGCCCAGGGAGACCAGCGGGGCCCCCGGGGACAGGCACTCCTGGCTCGACGCCTGCATGATGGCCCTGCAGAGAGGAGAGGGAAGAGACCCCGCTGCACCCCGGCCCCCCCAGCGGGACTCGAGGGCATCACCCCCTCCTTGACAGGCAGGCGAGGGTCTGGGGCAGGATCTGGGGGTCTCCCCCAGCACTCACATCTCCAGGGTCCGTGTGACCTCCTCCACATCCCTATGTGTCTGCTGCAGAGATGCTGCCGAGGGAGGGGATACACTGAGCGGCCAGCAGCCCCCGGCACAGCCCCGGGGTCAGGGCTGCCGTGGGGTTCGGCCGATGGTGGGGTGCTCGGTGCCGGGGCCGCTCACCGCTCTGCTTGTCCGGCTGGGCTCTCACCGCTTTCATCTGACGCTTCAACTCCTTCCACAAACTCTGTAGGATTCCCCAGGAGCTGGGTGAGACCGGAGCAGCTCCCGGCCCCACGCCGCAGCCCCCCACGCCACTCCGCACCGCCCCACACAACGCCATACCCCACACCACACCGCGCAACGCCGCGGCACGACAGCCACCTACCCAGAGCCGCTTGACCTGCAGGATGGCGGAGACCAGGCTGAGCTGCAGCACCAGCATGAGGAGCTGGAACAGCTCAGCCAGGGTGAGGCTGTTGGAGCGCGCCATGGCACCGGCTCCGGTGCGGCCACGGCGCTCCGAGTCACCGGCGCGGGTCCGCGGTGCGGATCCCCAGTGACTGCATGGGTTCCCAGTGATGGGCGCCCAACGCTGCTGCTGGTGTGGCAGAGGCGGTGGCTGCAGTCTGCCAAGACGATGCCAGACTGCGGTACCCACTGCCTGCTCCCGCAGGGCTCCGCACCCCACTTTTACAGTACGGCAGCAGGCAGACCCCCCCATTTGTGACATTGCGGGACAGGCAGAGCCCCCCGTTTGTGACACCTGGCAGCCCCCCGTGCCCTCCCCAGCCTGGTACGGGCAGATGCAAGGAGCTCAGGAGGGGCTGGGATGTCCCCCTGGAAATCAGGGGTGGCAGCTGGGGGAAGCCCACAGTCTGCAGGAAGGGGGACCCTGGGGGGGCTTCAGAGGGGAGGGAGAAGGAGAAGGGGAAGGGGAAGGGGAAGGGGAAAGAGGAGAAATTAAAGAGGATCCCCTGGATGCTGAGCCCAGGCCCTGGCTGCTTGACCCCAGCCAGCAGCCAACCCCCCCAGCCGCTTGCTCCCCCCCAGCAGGATAGGGGGACAATCGAGAGGGCAAATGCGAGAAGTAGCGGAAACTCTGGCTAGCGACAAAGTCGGTTTAATTAGTGAAGGGAAATAAAGCACCAAATTGCCAAGAGGTGCCCGAGTGGTCGGTGCCAGCAGCCCAGCCGGGCGATGCTCAGCCAGGGCCCGACCGATGGCTGCGTGGGAAAAGCCCCCCCTGATCTGAGCAGCAGCGCGATGCCAGGCGGGCTGCAGCGTCCCCTCGGCCAGCCGGGGTCAGCTGTGCCTCCCAGCCTGCTGGTGGGGGGCACGGGAGAGGCAGCAGGACCCCCCCCATGGAGAAGAACCTGGGGTGCCGTGGCTGCCCCGGGTTTAGATGCCGCGTCCCACCCGCCCCCAGCTTCTCCGCTCCCTGCTGGGGCCAGGCACGTCCCTGGGCTCCTGCCGGGATTTGGGGGTCTGCACCCCCCCCGGATTTTGCCCCCCGGGGGGGTTCCCTCCCAGTTCCCTGAGGGAGGGCTGCAGGGACATAGCGGTCGCTTCGTGCCCGTGCCGGATGGCCGGGCACGCCGTGCTCGAGTGCGCCGCAACTCCTGCCTGGGTGACGCTGGCTGTAACGGAGCCGGGAGAGACCTCGGTGCCACCCGGGCCAGCCCCGACGGCCGCTATGTGGGGTGCGTGGCAGCAGCGGTGGGGGCTGGGGTCCGGCCCCCCGGCATAGGGTCTCGGTCAGGAGAAGAGTCAGAGGTCACTCGGCCGGAGCTCATCTAGTCATTAGTTGATCGAGATCTAATCAGTCAGTGTAGGGATGTAAAATATTTAATAAGCACAGATGGATTGGTGGTCAGTGCTCTACTCGACGTTAGGGCGGGATACAAAGCTCATCGCGTAAGCTTCCTACATGTATCTTAAATGATACCTGCATGCAAACAACGCCACGTACCAAGCCGTCGGTGCCTGGTGTCAGGTACGGGGTCTCTCAGCCTCGAGAGGGGTCCCTGCTCACGGAGCGTGCTCCCCCCCCCAGACGCCCTGGGTCCTCCAAGGAGCAGCCGGGGAGTGAAGGGTGCCGGGGGAACGGCAGCACCGGTGCTGCTCAGGGTGGGAGCAGGTGCTGCACCCGCCTGGTTTGGGATCCTGCACCGCTGTGATGAGGTTTTGGGGTTTCACTTCTGCTCCGCAGTGAGGCTGGGGGCCTGTCTGCGGGCTGCCCCCCTGGTGCCACCAGCTGCTGCGTTGGCCCCGTGGTCCTACCCGCTTTGGCTCTGAACTTCAAAGCGTGCCGTGCCATGCTGCTGCATGGGTCCCCGGGGAGGGACACCACTGCAGGGTCTCCACCGTGGGATGTTGGCCGCCACGGGCTGGGCTGAGCGGACACCGATGAACCCCGGGACCGACCCGATCCACCTGGGGTGGGCAGCAGCTCCAGAGCTCCTGCCGGGCGCTGCACCCCTTCCCACGGGGAGCCCCGTGAGTTTGTCATCGAAGGTGTCGACGGCCAGATCCTTCCATCCCTCCCAGGCACCATCCTTGCCCCAGCCAGCGCCCAGAGGGGACGGGGCAGGGGCTTCCCCGCTCCCTCAGGACCCTCACCAGGGCTGCCGGAGGCTGGAGCGGCATCTCGGGGGGCTGCGGTGGACCCGGCCCTGGCTGGGCAGGGCGGCAGATGCCGGCGGGCACGTGGGAGGGGGTGGGAGGTGGCCAGGAGCGGTGGCCACAGCTCAGGGCACTGTGGGGTTTTGTGGGCGGTTTCGGGGTGATGCGAGACCCCCGAGCAGCACCGATAACTGGGGGACTGGGGTGGCTCGGGGACCAGGGCCCTGCCAGACAGCGATGCCAACATCGGGGTATGTATGTGTGTCTGTGGACAACTTTATGTCTGTATATCTATCTATACATACGCATCCATGCAGGGAAAGGCTCTGCCCAGCCCTCCCTCCACTGTGGAGCTCGGGATGAGGCTGCGAGGACCAGGCATGGCCCCATGGAGAGAAGGGTCCCTGAGGGTCCCACACCTCTTTGCTGCCCACTCCGTGCACAGCCCCAGCCCACACCAGCTGGTGCTGGTGCCAGTGCTGCAGCCCTCCCCGGGGCATTGAGGCCCCAGGACCCCCCCGCAGCCACCAGGCAGGGGAGGGAAGACACACGCTCCAGGGTTTATTTCCATTGTGTTGGATTTTTTGGGTGCAGGGTGCAATGGGAGGATGCGGGTGCATGCCCTGGCGCATCCACCTGGGGGGCTGGGACCCCTCAGCCCTGCAGCCGGGGCGGCCCCGGCCGGGATGGGGGTCCCACTGTTGGGCTCCTCTCCCCTGATTCTGGTGGACCTCCCACCCGCAGCTCCGTGGGTGGCCAGGGGGTGCTCGGGACGAGCCACCTTCATGGGGCACCCGCGGCCACCACCGTCCTCGGGGGCGGTCGTGGGCAGGGGGTGCATCGGGGGGGTGGGTGCGCGGGGCCATCAGGCAGCTTTGCCCAGGACCAGCACGCTCATGAGGAAGACCATGAGGAAGAAGACCCACATGAAGAATCGGTCCATCACCTTGGCCACCTTCTTCCACTCGCTGGTCCGGCGCTGGGTGGCTCGGTGGTGCCGGAAGCAGCCGGCGATGTAGCCGACGTTCCTCAGCAAGCCGTCGTGGTGGCACAGACAGCGGTCCCGGGGGCAGCCCCCTGCCTCGGTGCCCACCTCCCCCTTCCCGGGGCTCTCCCCCGGCCCCCCAGCGTCCCCGCTGCCCGCCCGCCCGCCCGGCGCCCGCGGAGGGCTCTTGCAGCTCTCGCCCACCTCGTAGACGCAGCAGAGCCGGGCCATGTGGTGGAGGATGAGCCGCCTGGCCCAGGGGGGCACGGGTCGGGCCCCCGGGCCGCAGTGGTGGACATTCATGATGAAGATGGTCAGCGCAGTGGAGGCCGTGATCATGGTCATGGTGGCGATGTAGTACTTCCCTGCGTGGGCAACGAGCGGCGACGCTGCAGCGGAGGGGGTAGAGGCTCACCCCCCCTGCTCCCCGCACCACAGCCACCCCGGCATGGATGCTGCCCATCACCCCGGTGCGGACGCTCTGGTCCCACGGGAGGGTCCTGGGCACCGTGGAGGCTCACCGATGAGCGGGACGCTCTCCGAGGGGGGCATGCTCTCTGCCACCAGCAGCTGGAAGACGGTGAGGGCCAGCAGCACCGTCACCCCCAGCGAGACCTTCTCCCCCGAGTCGGCCGGCAGGTAGAAGCCGAGAGGTGCCAGGAAGGAGACCATGATGCAGGGCAGGAGCAGGTTGAAGATGTAGAAGGAGGCGCGGCGGCGGAGGAGCAGGGTGTAGGTGACGTCGGGGTAGGGCTCGGAGCAGCAGCCATAGGTGATGACGTTCCTCGTGGCCGGCATGCCCAGCACTTCCCACTCCACGTTCTCCACAAAGTCCGTCAGGTCCCCGGTGTCCAGCCGGTTGCGGAGGTCGATCTGGTTCCCGTTGTAGGTCCAGGAGCCGAAGGTGAGGCGGCACCGCTGCCCGTCGAAGGGGAAGTAGGAGACGTCCACCTTGCAGGAGCTCTTGGTGATGGCGGGCGAGTCCCACATGATGTGCCCGTCGGAGCGCAGCACCACGTTGGTCTCCATCGAGCCGCCGAAGTGGTCGTCGGCGCTGGGGGAGGGACGGCTGTGGGGCCGGGATGGCCCCGAGCCCCAGGTGGGGCAAGGGTCTGCGGGGCTGGGGCCGAGCGCCTGCCCCCAGCACCGTGTCCCTTCCCCGTGTCACCCTGCTCGCCAAAGAGGGGGCTCGGTGCCCCTGACTGCCCCCGCGGTGACATGTCCCAGCTGGCAGGTCGGTGCCAGCCCCCCCAGGCTGGTGCCAGCCCCCCCTGTCCCCAGCTTGTCGCCCGGTTGGGGTGACCACCTCCCTGCGTCACCCACACCAGGACGCCTCTGCTCCCACCCCACATGCAGCCGCACAGCCCCAAGGTTGGCAACACCGCGTGCAGCCCCCCCCCAGTCCCAGCCTAAGCCCCCCCCAGCTCGGACAGCAGCGTAGGGGGGGGGTCCCGAGCACAACCCACTTGTTGTAGAGGATGATGTCCGGCCGCCAGACGTAGCTGCTGGGGATGCGGATGCTGTCGATGCCATCGTAGGCATCCTTGTCCCAGGTGAGGTGGGCGTCCAGCCAGGCCTGGCGGACCCACAGGTAGGAGGTGAGGACCTGGTTCCTCTCGTCCTGCCAAGGGGAGAGGGTGGGCGTGGGGGGACAGACACCGGTGCCACCAGCACCCCCCCCTCGACCCTCCAGCCCGGCAGTTTCTGTAAGGATCCCGAGGGGCTGAGCTGCTTTCAAGGGGATTGTACTGGTTTTGGGGGGGTTGGAGAGGTCTGAGCTGGTTTCAAGTGGTCCAAGCTCCTTTTGGGGGGGGGCAGTGCTGGTTTTGGGGGGTCTGAGCTGACTTGGGGGGGTCTGAGCTGACTTGGGGGCAGCTGGGCTGGTTTTGAAAGGTTTGGGCTGGTTTTGAGGGATGAGCATCAGCTCTGGGTCGAGCAGGACCCGCTGGGGGAGAGCAGAGCCCGGCTAAGCGGTGACCAGGAGCGTGACAGGGAAGGTCCCGTTTTGGCCGGGCTGGGCTGCCGGTGCCGGTGCCATGCCCGGCCACTCACCATGTCGATAATCTGGGAGAGGGTGATCTGGAGGGTGACGTTGAGCGCCCGGTCCGTGTCCTCCACGGGGCGCAGGGCACTGGAATAGTTGGCGAAGAGGTCGTGGAGCAGCTTGTAGGCGAACCTGCCCTGCGCCCCCCGGCAGCCTGAGGGGACCCAGACCGGGGCTGGAGGGGCCGCGGCAGCGAATGCAGCCGGACCCCTCCCAAGGGACCCCCAGAACCCGGCCACAGGGAGCCACTGGCAGCCGAGCGAGGTGGAGGAGCATGCCGGGACCCCCACCCCTCCTCGCCACCAGCCCACCGACCCCGTCCCCCACCCAGGGATGCCCGATGCGTGGGGATGCTGCTGCTCGCAGGGGCCAGGGACCCTCTCCCCACGCCCAGGGCTGGGTGGGGGTCAGTGCCCCTTGCCGCCCCCTCTGCCGCTTACCTGGGGCCAGGAGGCAGCTGGCGAGGCAGAGGGCGAGCAGCGGGCGAGCTCCGGGCTCCATCCCGACATGTGCAGGTCCCGGGGGACACGGGGGGGGGGGGGGGACACGTGCTGCCTGCAAGCGCCGGGGTGACGTCAAGGCTGGGGCAGGGCAGGGGGGGCATGGCCCCCCCCCAGGGACTGATAGTCTCTGTGCAGGGGGTAACGGAGAGCGACCCCGAGGGTCCCTGGCTGGGACAGGGTTTGGGTGCAGCTGAGCCCCTTTGGGACGGGTCTGGGTGCTGACGCGCTGCCTGCTGGCTGCCCACCAGCTCCCCAAGCCCAGGGAAGGCTTTGCCCACCAGCCCCCTGAACCATCACTCCCAAGAGACCCTCCTGGCCACGCTGGTGGCAGGCAGCCCCTTCTCTGCCTGCTCCAGGCAGCTCGGGGCCAGGACCACGGTGACAAGGACCGTGCGGCGGGCTGGAGCGGGCAGGGACGAGGTTGCTCCTCACTGTGTTGTCTGGAGCTGCCGGCAGCTTCATGTGCTGAAAACCACGCTCTTGAGGCTCCTCTGGCCCGGGGGGGCTGGGGGCAGAGGGGGTCGCTCCCCAGAATCCTGGCCCAGAGCAAGCTGGAAAAGGGAACCCCAGGGCTGAAAGGGAGACTGTCAGGGCACTGAAGCCCACCGAGGCCGTGGCAGTGCGTGGTGGGAAGAGCTGAGGGCGGATGCTGCGGACCCCAGTGTGGAGGGAGCGCTGTGCACAGCAAGGGGTTCTGGTCTCAGTGAAAGAGCGAGGACAGGGAAGAGGAAGATTATTCCCATTTGGTGAGAACAGAATCCCAGGAGGTTAAGCGACATGACCCAGGAGACAAAGCAGGAAAGTGGCAGAGAAGTCCCTGCCGCAGGGGTGCTGGAGCATCTCCCCAGCTCCGGCCACGCGGGAGGCCAACAACTCCTGCTCCCCCAGCCCCTCCCTGGCACCTTTCCCACACTGATCCTTGGCAGCAGATGCCAAGCAGTGCGCTGATCAGTTTTAAGGCTGGAGGTTTTGTTTCCAGGTAGTGAATTATTCACAGCCAGCCCGGTGTCCCGGCCCTGCTGCTCCTCCGCCCAGGGTAGCAGCTGGGGTTGCAGAGAGGCAATTACGATAATGGAAGGAGGCGAAGCCGGAGCAACCTGGTGTCACATTTAACATGCAAAAATGCCGGCACGGCAGGACAGCCGCCCTGCGTGGGTGAGGACACGCTAATCGCCGCTGCTTTTATAGTGTTCCGTGCCCAAGAGCTGGCACCAGGCAGTTGGGTCCCCCCCAGCCCCAAGCCCAGGAAGAGAGACCACCAGGCACCCAGCATTGCCCCGCCTCAGGAAGCAGAGGTCTGGATTTGTGCCCAGCTGAGGATATTTATCTGTGGTTTATTTAACCCCTTTTTGAACACCCACACATTTTCAGCCTGAACAAACCTGTTCTGTGCTGCACGGAAAAGCGCTTCCCACCATTTGCCATGAGGCTGTAACCTGGCCCGTCCCTCACCTCTTTCCAGAGCTCCCCCTTCCAAGAAAGGACATTTCCCCCCCTCAGCACCACCCCAGCCTCCTCCAGCCCCCTCTCCTTCCCATCTCTGCAAATGGTTCCCAGGAAGACGAGCTCCATCACCCCAGCAGGGACCGAGGCGAGGCCCACCAGTCCGTAGCTCCCCACGTCCTCCTCCACAAGACGGGTGACTTTTTTATTCCAGCTGTTCCTGCTTGCTTCCAAGGCTCCGAAGGAACTTCCCCAATCACCACGACCTTTCAAATGTATTGGAGCGGCCTTGCAGCTCCCTCAGCCCTTATGGGTGCACCCTGCCAGGTCCCAGAGACCTGGGACGCCCGGTCTAAGTGCTCCCTAGCCTCGCCCCTCTCCATCAAGGCAAGTCTTCCTCGCTCCAACCTTTCCCACCGGTCTCAGGGACCTGAAGCTGCTGAAGACCAGTCCTACCAGTAAAGACCAAAATGAAGATGACATCCAGTACCTTTTCCACATCCTTTGTGACCAGGTCCCCGTTCCTGTTCCACACCGACCGTACCTGAAAACACCTTCCCTGTTGCTCCTCACATCCCTCAACAGATTCAGCTCCAGGAGGGTGCAGCTTTCCCCTGCCCCCTCTGGTCCTGTGAGCTGTGCCACCACCCGAGCCAGCCCAAGCCACGGGACACATGCCTATGAAACTGAAATCTTACTTAAGAAGCAAAGGAAACCGTGGGAATACTATAAACATTTTATTTATTGTTTTCAAAAAGACAGGAAAATAATCTAGATCATTTATTTATATTTTTTGTTTTTTTAATAAAAACCTTTACATAATCCTCATGCATAAAGACCTTCAGTGGGCCAATGCAAAGCAGCGCCAGGCAGGCTGGAAGCTGCTGGCCACTGCCAGCACTGGCTGGCTGGCTGTGGCAGGAGGTGCCACTGCAGCAACCCTGAAATCAGAGCAGAGCAATAGACAGCTTTTCTTTTTTTTGTTTCCTTCTTTCAAAAATAGTCAGTTTCTAAACACAGTAAGAGTAAAGACTGTACACACCAGAGCACATTGACACAGTCAGCTGTTCACCTGCAGGATGTTCTTAGGCTGGACAGTGGCTCCGCTCGATGTCACCCAGCGACATGGCAAACACAGAGACGACAGCATGTCCCGGGCACTCGTGCATGTGGCAGTGCGGCTGCACGTACCCCTTACCTACACAGGCAGCAGTCCGGCGGCAAAGAGGCAAGTCCGAAGCGCCTGGGCAGCCAGGCTGCTCTGCTCCTCGGGCAGGTGACCTCTTTTGGCAGTTTCGCTTTCGGCGCAGAATTTGCCCCCTCCCATCAGAAGCCTGGAGTCTGGGAACACGGCAACTATTAGGACAAGCTCCTGTGTTTTACTGCATGCAGGACCCAGGAGACGTCCGTCCTCAGAGGCCTGCACAGCGCAGAGCACGCCATAAGGCACACACAGAGGTGTCACCTCCCTTTCTCCTGAGGCAGGGAAGTAGCTTGCTTTGCTTTTGGAGACAGAGGATGGAGAAACAAGAGAAAAAACACATTCACAGGTCTCCAACTTAGCAAGAGAATGCAGGAAAAGACAATTCTGAACTTCAGTTTCTTCTCCCTCCCCCACCCACAGAGCAAACTTTTAACATAAAGCCCCAGTTAAAGCTTATCCGCGGTCGGTTCAGGTGCCAAAGGTTCATTGGTTTACCAAGTGCAGCCCCACCAAAGCTGGAGTCTGCCCACGGAAAACTGTCCCAGCACTTGCTTCACCATCCTCTGCGCCGCAACGAAAGGAGTGAAAAGGATCTGCCAGGAGCCGAAGCCCACACCGTGCCCCCCTCCACAGGTACAGTCTCGCCTGCAGACAGGTTCGGCAAGAGGTGCTTTATTGATTCTAGGAAAACGTTGTTTGGTTGAGGGTGCCAGCCAGCAAGGTCCAACCAGTCTCAATGCTCCCCCAGGTTACAAAAACTCCTGCGTTAGCCCACATACTAAAGCTGTTTTACACCCCTATGGAAAAACCTGCGTGGCTAGAGGCTGTTTGCCCTCAAAACAAGGGTAAGGGTTAACAAACGGTAAAAACTGTCCATCGGTGGAAGGGATTCTTCCTCAATGAGTCACTACTGTCAGCTCCCGTAGGTAAGACTGGGTGAGGCTGCGGAGCTCCTCCAAGGCATAGTCCTCCGGCATAGGCAGCCTTCCGATGTGGGGAGCGAGCAGGCGAAGAGGGACGCGCTGCAGGTCAGGCGTGGAGTCGGAGATGGGCTCTGGGGTGTGCTGCAGGCTGAGGACCACCCGCAGCAGGTTAGCAACACGCTTGGCCATATCTGGAAAGAGAAGGAAGAGGAATGTTTCTTCATGCTCCACACCACGCTCCGGAGCAGGAGCTAGCACGTGAGCGCTTACAAGCTCGCCCTGCGGAGGGGTGAACTTGAGCAGCGATTCAACGGGAAATTTTGGAGCAAAGGCTGGGTTGGTGGAACCATGCCCTAGTGTGACCTGGCCTTTTCTCAGCTCCAGCAGTGCATCTCCTCTCCCCATACAGACTTCCTCCACGAGTATAATAAAAATTTGGCCTTATTCCTTAGACTAGACCATTTTCTGCAAGCACGCTCACACTTTGTTTAGCACTGTAAAACTAACTATGTACAAGACATTTTATTGCTTATCAACAGACAGTTGTTCAGAGGCCAGACACTGGACGCTGCATCAACCAGCCAAAAAAACCTGCCTGAAATGACCAATAGCTGCAGGTACGGTAACTACTGGAGCAAGACATGGCTCACCTCACCAACCACAGCCTTCCTTCTCAGCACAGGCAAAGGGACAGATAGACCAGCAGCCCAGGTGACAGCCAGTACTAGCTGGCTCTTCCAGCGGGCTGCTAGATATTGATGTCACCATACCTGACTGAGCCAGGCGGTCCTTCGCGCTGTGGCACTGGATCTGCTCTATCCTGTTGCACAGGGACGTCACTTTGGTATGTAACCGCTCTAGCTCGTAGGTGGAACAATCCAGCTGAAAGCAAACAAGAGTCAGCCGCCAAGTCACCCAAAGCCTTTCAGCAGAACCGCTCACAGACTGCCCGAGTGCACTCTAAGCCAAGTCTATACAACAGAAGACAGTCTACACTAAAACCTGCTTGAAGTTAACACCTGAGTGGTGGAAATGGGAAGTCTGGAGCTGTATTAGAGGGGACTGACATGCAGACTCCCCACTAACCAGCTAACTGCTAGTTTTGTTCCTTCTTCACTTACCTCACCGTCGTGCTCCATACAGCATGTTTGCAGGGCAGAGCCCACATCTTATTTTGACAGCATTGACCAAATCTCTCTGTATTTTCAGAGATGCACCACATTCTGTTTGCTAGTGTCTCCAAAAGGGAAACACTAACATCAGCACTGAACAGCGAGTAAAAGGTTATTCTAAAAGCAAGAACGTGTATGAGCTTCCAAACTATAGGAAGAAAAATACAATTGTTTTAGTCTGTTACCTGTTGAATCCTATCAAGCATCTCAATAACACGGATGTAATCTAGGTAGACCAGCCCTGCCATCTCCCAGTCCTGGATGAGTGCACTACGCTCTGGAGGGGCAAGATCTTCCAGGAATCCTTTCAGGTACTTGTAGTTTTCATTAATAATAGCATCTAAAGAGAACAAGCACGTCAGTAAGAGAGCAAAAGGGTCTCTTAGAAGTCATCAATTGTTAAAGAAAAAGCAACTAATGGACTGTACTGTCAGTCAGTTTTGTAATTCCTTGACAGTATCAGTCACAGCCAGAAACGCATACTTGATTTATGACCTACAAAAGGCAAGTCTGAGGCCATCCCACCTCCTAGAGTAGGGACACCCACAGGATCAGGGCTCCAGGAATGCTACCACTGCCCTTGTTCCCTGAGGCACCTCTGGCACAGGAAGGTGGATGCACAGAAGATTAAGCACTGCCCTTTTCATGTGTTTGCAGTGAAGAATCATCACGCCAGATATCAAGCGAGAACTATTTTGAAACAGCCAGTCACTCTCTACTAGCCCTGTTGCTAGGAACACAGCCCTACCCCTTCATACTATTAACGCCCAATGACTTCTCTTCCTACTATGTTTGTGTGCTGTTCGAAAGACAGACTGAAAAAACTTCAGAGAGCAGACTCACCTGAGGCTAAGTGCCTGACAACCAGCTTGTGACACTGGTTCCAGTGCCCAGCCTTGAACAAGAAGAGGGCTTCTTTATGCTTGTCACCCTCCATCCTTGCTCGAACTGCCTTTGCTTCGTGAATCCACTCCGGGGGAACGCAGAGCCTCTGTGTCAGAAAAGTCTCCTTGGCCCAAGACTCTGGTGTCTCACAGAGAACGCAATGCCGGTTTAGGAGTTCCCGCACTGCCTTCTCCCGTATGCTGGGGGAAGGGAGGACAAGGTGTTATTCCAACAAGCAATCCTTCGTATCACTCCATCAGAAGATACAGTTCAATACAAGCAGCCGAGGACTGAACAAGGCAGCAGAGAGCTGCGTTATACTTATTGGTGCCGGCAGAGGCACGGGCGTAACAGATGGCAAAAGCCAGCCTTGCCGGGCCTTGAACAGTATTACTGCAGGATATTAAGAAAAGTTCTAAAATCAGGTGAATTCCTTCAGTGCAGGTTAACCACTAAGAATGAAGTCATCGCTAGTGTTTTGTAACATCTCAAATGTTGTAAGCTTAAGAACATTTAAGTATGATCCAGGCCCCTAAAAGGAATATACAGGCCCTATTTGAAGTTATCGGTTGGAAATAAATTCTATTGCAATGTATTAATGGTAGCTGTAAACATTAACAGCAAAAGACACCTTTCCACAAAAGATGTATTATTTACAAATTTAAGACAATTTTTTGTCAAGTCTGTATTTCACAACAGAAGCAAAACATGCATTTTGGTGATTCCCAAGCTTTCCTTTCAAACACACTTGCTTCTCTTCAGCTCCAATGGGAACAGTTCTAGTATTTTGCATTAATGACGTTTTCATGACAAGTTCTTGAACATCATAAGCTTGCTGAGCCAGAGACAAGATACAGAGCCACAGGATATCAAAGTGAGTACGAGATCTGCTTCTATAGCACCGTTCAGCAGTTACAGTCATTACAACACAATACTATTTAACATCTAACAAGACATTTAACTAAGCAGAATTATTCATGCCACTTGTAAAAACTGTGTGCTGGGATTACAAGTGGCATGAAGTTCTCCAGCTGTGCAGTTCCAGTTTAATGTGAGAGAAGCCATGATAATTACAGTATACATAGCAGATCTATAAAACAGAGAACACATTATTTTCAAGAAAAAAAAATAGTAAAAAAAATTTTTTACTCACTGCATATCAGGCTCATGCAGCAGTATAAAAACAGCCCATTCCCAAAGCCCTTCACTTTCAAGCTGGGCAGCATAGCTAGCATTCAGCACTCCTTGACTCTGCTTGAATAGATGGGTATAATTCAGGGCTCTGAGCACTTCCCACAGGTGCCAACTGAGACGATAGTCCAGAGGGTCAGATGTCACACTCCTGGGATCAAGCAGCTGGTCAAGATCATAGTGCCTGTAGGGAAAAATATTTGCAACATAAAACAGCTAACTGTATCCACATAATAAAATCAGAAATTGGTGCTACTTAGTGCCTTCCCTTCACCAACCTCCAATTATTCTATATATGTGATTTATGTGGGTGTGGGTTTTGGGGTTTTTGTTTTACTTTAAAAAAAAAAAAAGAGATAGGACCAACTGTTAAAATTCTTTTGCTCGTCTTTTAAGTCTGCATCCAGACTGTCACAGCCTTTTCTTTTGTATGTGCTCTTCCTGTAGATTTCTCAATGCCTCAATCTCAAAGGCAACTATGGTAAAGCAAGATTACTGCACTCTTCAGACTCAGAAAACACTTAAGGAAAAAAAAACAACCCACAGTTGTGCTCCAAAGCTTAAGTTTCATCATCTATGCTATCACCAGCAGTGACAGTGTCACCACATTCTGTAAGGGTGTACATGCAAGGCAGGTTTTTGCCTACTGTCAGTGGTTCAGTAAACACTGAAGCTGATTTCATAGCCCTGTACTGGGAATTCAAGAAGTCACTGACTGATCAAGATTTAGAAAAATAGTTTTTCACCTGTCACTGTAGAGCTTTAACAAATGGAAACAGACATCTCTCAAAGGTCTTCCTGCATTATCATCTTCTTCAATTACACAACCAGAACCTTCTAGGTAAGGAGGCAGGGGACAGCAGGCGTATTTTTCACACTCCGGTGTGTTCTAAAGAAATAGTTTTAACAGTAAGTTTAAAGATAGAATCTGGACAGCTAAGCCAGCAGCACGAAACACACTGAGTCAACAAGAACCATTTTACAGGGCACTGAACTACAGAAGAACTGTTGTCTTCCATACCATCTAACCACTCTGGGTCACCAAAATAGTCCTGATGTTTTCACTGCTGGCAAGAACACTAGACCTGCATTTGGAAGAGCGCTCCATGTCCTGCTGGTTTCCAGTTATTAGCCCTCCTACATGAAGTCCTGGAAACAAGCTGTATCCACTTTTCCTCCGCATCATCGGGCTGCAGCGAGACCACACCCACGTTCTAACCTAGTAGCATCTTAAGTTCAAGTCATGATAAAACTACAGCTTGGTGTTTTGAAGTGATGAACACATTATACTGACATATGACGTACAAAGATAACACTGAATATTCCTGTGGCATTAAGCACGCATCAATTAGAAGTTACTAGACTTGATGCTGCACTTGGGCTATCTTTAGGCATACAGATCAAGGGGTGAACTATCTTTAGTTAAATGATTAAACACTTTTTTCAACAGAACCCTTTGTCTTTTTGTATACAGAAGCTGACAGCTCTACAGCAACAAACAAGGCTTTGCATAATGCATGCAGCCATGCACTGTCTGTAGGATAGCTTCCACATTTGCTGTAGAAACAGCAAGTGGAACAAACAGGGAGTATGGTTCGGCAAAGACTATTTTGGAAGTCAGGCAGCTGGGTATTAATCATCACATTGGGAAAGCTGACTGGCTACCTAGCTCAAATGGCCTTCCTGCTGCTGGCCACTATCCATCTTCCTAATTTTGTCTAGCTATCAAACACCTGAAAACACTCAATCAGTGGGAGATAGGCTTCAAATAAGTCACTACCAGAACACCCTAAAGAGCAGGTCCTAAGCTTCTCAAGTGACTAGAATTACCAACAGGTTCAACCCCAGTGCTTTATTCCCATGCCAGTGGGGGAAGTGAACTGCTGCAAAAACTCATCATTAAAGCCGGTGAAGGAATCCGATGCTGTGACAACTGAAATAATGAACCCATACGCAATTCCTCCGCAGCAACAATTGACTGCTCACAGAAGTCTCAGTGCAGCATCAGACAGACAACTCCTTTTAGCCAGGCATGACTGACCTACCTGAAACGCTGACTCGTACATGGCAAGTGCCTTGGAAATAGAAGCTGTTGGAGGAAGCAGGTACCAGAGGTGGACAGCCATGCAACGCTTCCAGTCCAGCAGCGAGCATACATTGATACTTATTCTCTCTGATAACTGCCACACCTAAAGAAACAAATGACTAAGTTTAGTCAAACTTACTGCACAATGGTCAGTACATACCAGGCATGCAAGACCATGAGGTTACGTTAGTAAAAAAAACAGGTCAACACCTTGTACTCCTTCCTGCCGTGTACCATGTGCTGTGGTTGAGTGTCACAGCTTAAATGTACCGTTGTCAAGAAGGGGAAGTCAAGCCAATGACAAAACAGCCGAGTAACAGAACTTACAGGCTTTCCTGCAAGCAGGGCAAAGATCCGCAGTCTCTCTTCCTGGATGAAGCAGTCTGCCTGCAGCCTGTGCCAGTCCACCAGCTGCATGGTGAGGAGGTCCCGAATGGGCTGGCTACCTGCCAGCTGGGAGAGGAGCAGAGCAAGCCTGTGATCACCTAGAACAGGAGACAACAGCACATGAGCTAAATCCTTCCGTCTACCTGTGCCACAGCTATCTGTTTCTGAGTTGTGAGGCACTCTGATCAGCCTATAGCTGCATGATTGTTTTTTGTGCACAATTTCTCATCAAATAAACCACTCCACAAACACCTACTAGAATGGGGGTGGGGGAGAAGACAAAGGAATGGGAAGGACAGATTCCCCAAAGGAAACAAATGAACGGAAGTTTTAAGATGTGAGCCAACATAAAAGACCAAGATGAAACTAGCCATTAGGCTCTGAAAATACACATTTTTAAAACAAATGTAAAGTGGCTTAACAGAAGTGCAATTAAAAATAACAGTAATTAAAAAAACATTCAAAGGAAATACTATGCAAAAAAACAGTTCCAAATGCAATACAGCATCACTTCCTCACTCTAGAAGAGCAGACAAGTAAGCCAGTGTAAATGTGACCAGGTACTCAAGCAGCAAATGGACAAGCCAGCCCCCACCTTAATCACTGTCTGACAAGGGAAAACTCCATACTCAGAGTGGCCAGTTACTATCAGCTCTCAAAGTTTAAATTCTCTTTATGTGTCTCCCTTCCCCCTCCCCCCAAAAAACAGAGAGATTTAAGCATCTTACCTGACTGCTGTGCCAGCCTGCAAGCTTCACCAATTCTCTTCCCAGTAAGGCAGCTGAACACAGCCTCTATGTGATTACCATGTCGGGACAAAGAGACTTCCTCCTCAATTCGTCCTGCAGCAGTCTCTGAGAGCCAGTGAGAGAAGGCTTTCCTACGCTCCAGGGCCAGGATGTATTCACTGGGGTCCTCCAAGCTGGCCTCTAACTCTCTCAGGTTCCCCCAAATCGCTTCACATAAAGTCCACGCCAAGCACCAGTGCTTCACAACAGCTGTCAGGACAGAGTTACTCAGTCATCAGGAGTGAAAACATACAGAAGAATATTTAGAGAGGACTCATATAAGATTATAAGCATAACCTTGTAGGATATCTTAAAGGATATCCTACTGTTACAAGTCAACGCAGGAAGTCAGCTAGCTCCCCAATGCCAACCACCATGCTTATGCTTTCAGAAAGAATGCTGAGGTACAGTCAATTTTTCTGTTTTATTCACATTTCACTGCTCTGATGCAACCTGAAATTAACCTGAATGGGACAGTTTTCCAGATTCGCTATCGTCATCGTGAAAAGAATTATTCCATACTCGCCTTCTGTCACAGCAGGATCCTCGGATGCCTTCCTAACCCAGTCAGCATAGTCGTGAATAGCAGAAACTCCTGGGTTGGGCTCTAGAAGAGGACAGTGCTCATCCATATGGACAGTGCTATGTTTCAGCTTTATCTCCAGAGGGATGAGATACAGCTGTTTGCCTCTGTCCATCTTCCCTTGTTCTAAGCTCAGCTTCTCCACATGAACCTTGAAAGAAGATTCTGAGAGTCTGGAGAAAAAGAAGATAAAACCAGGTAGCAATGTTCTGAATTGTTCTCCCTGCAAGTGAGCTGCACCCATCACGGAGCAGCTGCATTATGCAGCTTGTCCTAATTTTAACTTAAAGACAGTAAGACAGATGATCCAAGGTCAACAGCTAGGTATGAAGAACCTGCTTACAGTCTGGGATTCAGAACCAGACTTTGGCAAATAAACATCATTGAACTGGGTGCTTCCAGCTCTTAAAAGGCCATTAGCACACCTTGCCATACCCCACTGCATTTTGTGAGAGCACCTCATTCTGCCAGCAAATCAGATATGCTGGAGAACATCAACTGAACAAGCTTTTTGGAAGACTTAAATGGTAGAACATCTAGCTATATTCCAGTCAAGTTTAGGTATGGAGTTACGCAGCCCAGGAAAGGTTTGTATACTGCTTTATATACAAGCAGAATTGAAGGCATCTGAATTCAGAAGCTAAGCAAGAAATTTTTTAGGTAGGGCAGATATCCTCAGGGAAGATCAACAGCAGATTAGAAGCTTCCTGAAAACAATTTTGAACTTTCCCTCTTTAACCTTTTGCTGGATGATGGTGCTATATACTTGTTAAAAAAGTAACTACTCTCATTACACTGTTCCAGGCCTTTGAGATACAGAGTTTTGTAAAGTAGCAACCTGAAGGAAATCTCCCTGGCTAACATGATTTTGCACCACTTCTGCATACCAAAAGGAATATTAAGCTGAATTTCAAAAAAGTATCAAGCTACAATCAAGATTCTTTCAAACATGAAGAGGGAGTATGTCAGAACCATCCTGAAGGAAACTACTACTTACGATTTTGGAGCAACAGGAGTTGGCAGGAATCCGTACTCCACGGTCTCACACTGAAGATCTTCCATTTCACTTGATCCACTCAACTTATCTCCACAATTGACAAGTGTCCAGTTGGGTCCCCAACCAACACGAAATGAGCGCCCCATGAAGAGTGCCATATCCATCAGTAGCTTCCCTTTTCCATAGGTGATGGACTTTTCCAGAGGTACAAGCCCCTGCTGCCTGCGGACACCAACTGTTTTCATCTGTACCTCAGGGACTGATGGTGGTACGGAGAATGTAGATGCTAATGGAGAAGTCGCCGACCAAAGGGCAACAGAAGGGGGACTGCTTGAAGTCCTTGGTCCCTTGAAGTCTTGCAGAGCAGCATTCGGTGACTGGAAAATTACATTAGCAAATTTGGATTGCAGCAGCCCACCAACTGGAGGGAAGAAGCAGGAAGAACATTTAAGTGAATGGGGTACTCCCTTTTCAGGCAGTAGATTTCTGATATTTTAAAGGTATTTTAGTACTTAGGCAGCCAGTGAAAACATTTGCCATGGTTTGTGATGGTAACACATAGCTAAGTGTGATTATCTGCAGTACTGAGAACTGCAAAACCCACCATGCACAGCCCGCTTTGCATTATCCAAACTAAAGCACGTGATATCACACTAAGAACAGTACACAGCCAGTCTCACTCCAAAATGCACAGTTTCCAAAGAAGTCACTAATTTAACAGGTATTGTCATAGTCGGACCATTAGAACAGAAGCATCTCCCAGAGAGAGTAGACACCGATTGCTATTAACAGGAACAGGGCTGAAACTGTCCCCACAAAAACATCTCAGGTCTGCCCATTTAATTCAGGAAGCAACTCCATGCTTGTTACTAGAGGTATTATTCCTATTGAAGTCACCAGTTTGTGGCTGTATTGAGTGTAAACAGTAAGGTTTTGGTAGCAGGGGTGCTGCAGGGGTGGTCTCTATGAGAAGAGGCCAGGGGCCGCCCTGTGCTGGACACAGATGAGCCCATCAGGGGAGTTTGTGGCACCTCTGAACCGATCAGCAAAGTTGGTGGTGCCTTTGTGAGAACTTAAAAAAGGGCAGAAGATGCCACAGAGGCAGAAAAAGAAAAGTGAAAACAGCAGTGGGAACATGAGGTCAAGAGAAAGAAGAGGGGAAGAGATGCTCCAGCACCAGAGCAGGTATTTTCCTGGCAGCCCTCAGGAGACAACGCACACTGGAGTAGGGGAAAAGTGTGAGGAAGAAGGAGTGGTAAAGAGGAACTGCTCTGGACTGACTGCAATCCCCCATTCCCATCCCCACTGACCCCCTGGAGTGGGCAGGAGATAGAGGAGTCAGGAATGAAGGAGGGAAGTTGAGCCTGGGAAAGCAGGGGCAGGGTAGGAAAGTGTTGTTTTAATTTGTCTTTGTTTCTCACTACCCAAACCTATTTTAACTGGCAATAAATTCATTTTACTCAAGTCAAGCCTGCTTACCAGTTACTGTCACAAGCAAAACAATCTCCGTTTTTATCTTAACCCTTTTTTCATCCAGTTTTCTCCCCCTGTCCTGTTGAGGAGGGGGAGTGAGAGAGCAGCTGGGTGAGCATCTGGCTGCTGGCCAAAGCTAACCCACCACAGCACACAACTGTTCTACCATATGTTCAGCCAGTCATACGATTTTGCCTGTTAGTATGAGAATTAGACTCTTTCTTCAAGCAGTATGTGGTTTCTCACAATACCCGAGTATCTTTTCTGTCCTTGTGATTTTGAAATAGGGAGCCTCGGAGAACAGATCTCTTGAGAAGTATCCATTTTTACAGGTTGCTTCCCAGGATAATGATCCAGGATCAAGTCTAGGTCATCTTCATCAGCAAGCAAGGAAGCTTTCATAATCTAAAAAAGGTGATAAGTCAAGCCTGCACATTAGCAATCATTCTCACAGCAGAAGCTAACTGATCTAATCAGCTCCTTTCCCAACCAAGATAACTTCTATGTGCTGCACATGACCAAACACTCAAGTCACAAATATTTCAAGTAACAGTGAAGGCACACAGTTCAGGAGAACCGACAGCAAGCTTGCCAGTTGGTGCTAACCTTTTACAAACTAGTAGTTACATCAGTGTCACAGTACTTGTTAGGATGGGTGTGAAGTCCTAAAATAATCACGTTTTCTTAGATCTTAGCTCTATTTACTTGTTTTTCAGCTTAATAATTCCACTATGCTTTCCTTATGTTTACAAATTAAAAACACAGGTAGAAGCCCACAAGTGTTCCAGGCACTATCCTTTCACCAACCAATCACACACACCAAAACCCAAGTCAAGACCAGTTATCCTATTACCTTGTTTTCCACAAACTGGGCCCAAGGCAGTTGTGCCTAGATATTAGTTCAGCTTATCACATTGCCCACACTTCAGAATTTGGAAATCTGAATTCTAGCCTTAAGACAATTTTCATTTCTGCATTAAACTTTTCATGTCTATAAAGGTTTACCACAGAAACACACAAGTCTAATGTGTACGTTTTAATTGTACTATAGGTGTGATGTATAGTTTATTACAAGTTGGTATGTAAGTACACCTGGGGAGGCAAACTGAGAAGTTAGTGAGAGGTATTACCAAGTACTCTCTTTCAGAGAAAGGAAGTTGCAAGACACTAACCTGCAAGACATGTGGGTTAATACCCAGGGTTGATGCGATGTGAGTTGAAGCAGGCACTGCCTCCTGCTCTTCTATCATGTTATCTGCTACAGTGGACTCCTGGGGAGGCTCCTGGGTGATGTCTGCCATATCACTGTCCAGTTCCACAACCCTGCCCAGCTGCTCCACTTCTGGGGTCTGCAGACACATGCAGAGGCCACATCAGACAACAGCAGATTGCAACAGCTTGCCGAGAAAGAGTATTTAATAGTTTCAACAATCACCTGCAAATGAAGAGGAGTACTCCCTTGCTTGTGTCAAGACTCCACATTAAGTTTAGAGATGAATATTTATAACCTATTCCCATTTTCTTCAGAGTTGTAACATAACAGCACAAGTTAAAGTGAAGGAGAAGTCACGGTTTAGTGATGCCCTCCTGAAGTTTCCCAAGTTCTGCCATTCAGTTTAAGAAACTATTCTTCAGCTTTCCATTTTTCATGTGACCAACAAAAAGAAAAGAGAGTTTTGTGTATCCTGCCTTTCTCCCCTTCTCCCTCAAAAATCACACAAAGTAAAGTTTCCTGTACCAATGTTCAGCCTGGGACATCTCAGATGACTGAGCAACCAGTTTAAAAGCAGTGATTCTCCAGCATTAATGTGTGATACCACTGGTGGCTGATGAGCAGATGAGTCACTGTAATATCTGCTTTTTTTTCCCCAGCTGTGACATAGTACAAATTAAAAACTGAGTCTATATTCCACAAAGAACTTAACAGAAGTTTTAAGTGGACATGAGCCCTTTCAAGATCTTGTAAGGCTGGGCCACAGAGTGGGTGTGTGCACACATGTATGTGTAAAGTTTTTTTTTTTTTTTGTTAATTTTAAACCAGGACACAACTGTCATTGGACTGGAAAGTTGTGGGGTTTTTCCAACGATATTCTGCTTATCACTAGCACATCAGCAGTTAGAAAGTTAAATATAGTAGTTCTCTTCTTCCAATCTGCAGCTAAATTTCTCAACTCTACTGCTAGTCCAACGCAAGAGGAAGAATTAATTTTATGATTTTTCCTGAAGGCAATCGCATGGCATCACCTTTGTGATGAGCCTGAGGTGACCTCTACACACCTTCAATCACTTAAGACAACTTGTACTCACACTCCAAGCAGGGCCAGAAAACATTCAGCCAGTACAAACAACAAGCAGGTATCTGAATTAACTCTTACCACTGTCATTGCCTCTAGTTCTGCCCAGCTTGCTGACTGTGGTGACAGCAGGGTCTCCTGATAGGACATCGCAGCGAGCCCCCCGAGCCGGTACCAAACCACAGAGCGTGACAGCGTGCTGCAAGCCATTCAACTATTTGTCAGTTCTGCTACCAGGAACTGTTTGACAGGACAAAACCCCCTGGAGAATGCCATTCACTGCTGGTATTGTGCAGCTAACAGGCCACCCTGAAAGAAGCACCTGGCCCAGGAGTAATTAGCCTGTGTCACATTAACTGAAGGGCCTTCAGGTTCTAACCAGGTGACCCTTTGGTTCCTGATGGGCTCTAATCCCAAACCTGGGCTGCAGTGCACTGGTTTTGCTCTAGTCTAACCACTCCTGCTGCTTAGATAGGAGTGTCCTGTGAAAGATTCATGCCTACAGCTTACTTAGTTTCCAGAAGCAACAACGTACAGACTGCTGAAGCAATGCTCTGGAGCAATGCATATATATGAGCAAAGAAACCGTGGCAGATAGTACACTGGAAATCATGCTAAGGAATTTAAAAGCATATTCAAATGGCTGCTTCTTAGCTCATTAGAATCCACCAAGAAATGCAATGAAGGTTATCAGATGAGGCAGATAAAATTAGACTAAGGGGTCTGTAAAGATAGAACTTAATGGCAGACATGGAAAGAGCCTTAGCTAGTGGTATCTGAGTATGCCTACAGTATGCAGAACAGATTTACAAGTCAAAATATGGTTACAAACACAAAAGTTTCATTATTGCCTTCATTGTGCTTTAATGCAGCCAGGTCCCTGGTGTAACTATTTCCTGTGGACCTTGCAACATTAATAAATTCATTAATATTCAAGTTAGTGAAGGAAGAAAAAAAAAACCCAAACCCCAAAACAAGCCTAGATCCTAAATGCTTCTTACAAACCAAAGAATATTACTTTCAGATGCTTTACACACCAAGAGCTTGACAAGCTTTTAAACCATGGTATGAGTTTCTCAGAGGTTTGGGAAATTAAGCTAGATGTTTTTCCTATTTTCAGAAATGAAAACCTTAATTAATGGTATGCAAATCAAAGAGGTTAATTAACCTGGACAAGTTTTTGCTAAGTACATTTCAATCTATAAGATAGGCCTGAATAAGTCACACGTATTCCCAGTATTTTTGACTGCTTAAAACATCAGCTCTGGTTCCCATTAATCTGAAGAAGCAGCAAGAAGGAAAACTGAAAGGTGGTACACACAGGCAAGTCTGTTACAGACAGCCATGTGTTAATCTCAAATAACATGCAAATGCTTAAGGAATGTACTTTATGAGAGCAGGATGAACTAGCAGGTTTTAATTAGCCAGTGAGCCAGGAGGAGCAATAAAGCAGCAGCTGTACACTACTTTGGGATTCTCCAAAGCAGAATCCATAGAAGAGGTGGCAGCTCACCTCATCTGTCACTACAGTAGTATGTTCCGCTCAAAGAGCAGACTGTACTGTTACTGGCTCTCTGCTCGTATGGTGATCAGGACTCCTACTACTGGGATCCTGAAACGCACCAGCGCTGGCTGTACTGAAAGGCATTCAGGTGAACTGCTGCTGCCAGACCTTTATTTTGGGCCCCTCTAACCTGCATGGAGGCCTAAAGCGGCAGAGTGGAATGGCTCAGGCATTTCTACAAAGGTTATAACTAGATCACAGACTACGTAAGATTAAAAACAACTCCACGTTGATTTAATGTTTTCCTACCACAAAAGTAACGAAATGGTTCTTTTGCACAAGCAGTGACGAAGTGTGATTTGTTGTATCCCCTGATACTACCAACAGAGACCCTTGTCCAGAATGGCTATAGGTTACCCAAAGCCATTGGCCAACGAAGAGAAATACTGCTATAACGTTTCCTGGTTTCAAAAGAACTAGACCCAGCACAATAAAGAAAAAAAACCAAAAAGCCCCAAAAGAAAAAAGTGTTCAACCTATTTGACAGTACTGCCTCTTAAGCTGTTTTTCATGCTTTGACTTCAGAGATGCAGAAATACAACTCTCCTCCTCCGCTTCCCCATGCTATGACACATCATGAACACCGGCCACATGCCAAGCAGCGCCTTGGCACATGATCTATGCCTCAGGGAGCTGCAAGCTCCGAGATCGCCTTTCACCGCAGTCACGGATTACTGAAGGGTAAAACAGAAAGCCTGCTTATGCACAGCAACAAAAACCTCTCAGCACATCCTATCCAGCTGCTAAATACCATCTGCTCAGCCCTCCTGCACACGCTAACTGCTGAAAGTTTACTTTCACAACTAGGCAATCGAGAACACAGTTTTGGAAAAAAAAATCTGCTCTCTGCACTTGCTTTCTCTTTTATGACAAGTTACTTCAAAAAGCTATAGGTAGCTCACAAATGTTTACCATTAACACCCGGCATAAAGAGCATATTCTATCCCACTAATGCCAGGATGCCTTCCAAATAGGCTGCTTTTTCACCCACAATGAAGCAGCTCCTAATTCAGCTTGACGATAACCATATTAATTATATTTGGAAAACGCAAGTGTATCAGCTGCAATTAGACTAACCTTTAAACCCACGTAAAAGGATTTTTTAAAAAAATCAAATTAACATTAGACCTTAAGGGGTTACCAATGCACTGGATAAAATGCTACCTTCCCTATGCAAGACAGAGGCATACCACTGAGGATGTTTTACAAAGCTTTAGAAGCAGTCACATCCAACGCAAATACACTTAAAAATCCAGGATATAACCAGCCTTAAAAAAGTAATTTTTAATAAAAATAGAGCACATTCTTAAAATATAAAGCATACAGTCTTGCATACTAAATGATGGTTAAGTCAAATTAATGCACAATATCATTCTCAAGGCAGGCAGCACAAGGCATTATAATCATATAGCATATATTCAATATTCACAAAAACAAGTTTTCTTCCATAAGTGGTGCAAATATGCCAAACTCAATCGAGACCAGAATTTAAACAAGAAACAAGGATTTAAAGCATTCCCATCCCTACACACCCTCAGTATGAAATGTCAATTATCTTAAAAAAGAACATGCAAACACTCATCAAGAGGTCAGAAGAGCTACTGAGTTTGTGCAAGTTTGTGTAAGGTTCTGCTCTTCAGTTTCCAGGCTACTTGTTACTCCAACAACCCCTCCCCAGGGACCGGCTAATTCTTCAAATTTCATTTTATGAATTCCCTTTTAGTCACTGTCCT
The DNA here is from genome assembly GCF_026419915.1 of Harpia harpyja. NCBI lineage: Eukaryota > Metazoa > Chordata > Aves > Accipitriformes > Accipitridae > Harpia > Harpia harpyja. Next base: position 753,655 of record NC_068956.1, on the reverse strand, counting down.
CCTTCTACCTGAGATGGAGGTGTTGGCTTGCCATTTAGGGTCATTTGCTGGGGTGGCAGATGCCCTGGGGGTGGCACAGGTGTAGTTTTTAACTTCTTTGTGTCCACTTTTGAAGGATGCTCTTCCTCTTCCTCATCTGAATCTTGCAAGCCATACTTGGAAAAGTGTGCCACCTGTGTAATGAGAAGGGCAAATATGTCACACCTTGGAAGAGAGATTTCAGGCATCCATTTCTGAAAGGCCTGAACAATGAGCTGGCATTAACTGTCCACCTTACACAGCAGTTGTGACACCTGGAACAAAATCAGCTTTTGCACAGACCAAGAACATCTGCTGTATGCAGGTCTTCAGTCAAAGAACTTTTGATTTTGATCAGTTTGGCGAGGACACTTTGCACTACAGCTGACAGACTTGAGAGAGTTTACAGAAGTTTAGCAAAGTTTTTGAATTGTTAGAATCTCCTGAGAACCTACTTCAGACTACTTCCAATATTCTTGTAAGTCACTTTACAACTAGAACAAAAACGTTACCTTAAACACCCAAGATCCGGTCTCTGGGCGGTATTCCTTGAATCGAGCGCCCTGCTTCCGAGATACAGACTCCAGTCTACCTTCGTAATTCATCTCTGCCAGTCGTTCAGGGCTTTTTATCAGGCAACGAGATGTTTTATCTGTAGGCCAGACTCCATCTAAGGTAACTTCAGCTCGTCTGTTAAAGACAGACAGAAGCGTAAGAGACTACAAGGTTCTGAGGCAACGCTATTAAGGTACACATACAGGAGCTGAGAATTGAAAAGTGGGCTCAAACCAGCTTTTAAATCCAATTTCTGGTTCAGAAACTTGCAAGCATCTAGTAACTGTATAATGCTGCAATCTGAATGCACACCTCATTTCAATTTCTTGATAGCTGCCTGCAAACCCAGTAGGTTGCATTATAAAAAACATCCTTACTAGCCACTGTCCCCACTCAGTACATACTTAAAAGTTACCTATTTAAACCTTCACCAATAGGTGGTTTTCTTTCATCGTCAGGGTAAACAATAACTTCTTTTCTACGGATATGTACAATGTCATCCAGATTTAAGTTAGTTAGATTTACTTCTCCTTCAAAGTAAATTGATCCATAACCTGCAAAACAAACCAAAACATCACAATTTGTCCATGAAAAATCTCATGGCAAAGAGCCTCCATTCGTGCTATACTCCTCCTTTCCTCACCTTACCATCTAGCTCTGTCATGTCTCGAACAACTCCTCCTTCCCAGTGTGACAATACTGAGGATGCATTATCAACTTTTTTACAGCCAATTCTTTTGCACAGAAAGCTTTTTGTTATCACTTGGCTATTCATATTGCCAACACAAATACTAAGCATACCCTCAGCTTTATAGCATATTTAGAAAAAGTGTTTTAAAAAAATACCATATGATTTTTTTTTTTTTTTTTTTTTTTTTTTTAAGTAAAAGCAGTGAAGAATACAATTTGGGCTGAAGGCTCAGTCAGCTCCAGGGTAGGTAGCAACTAAGATGGAAGCAATGACAATCAGGTTTGCATCAATGCTCCAGCAAGTTTGGATTTTACAACTTTTATGTTTAAGGACAGCAAGCATCTTAAAAGCTGCAGGTGCTTTTGTTCTTTTCATATTCAAGCTTCTCAAGTTATCTCATAACACAGGTTGTTAGTGCTACCAATCTGAAATATTACAAGCCTTTGATGCAAGTTGTTCGCAATGCAAGGGCACTGTTCATAATCATACTGAGGGCATGGAACTCAGATTCAGGTTCCATAGCTTTGAAATCCCTGGTTCAACTTTAAGCAACTAGAAGACCTGTATGTGCTCACCTTTGCGGCCTATGGTGAAGTCTGTCACAATACATTCATTTCTGTCATTGGTAAATCTAGCTAGCTCCTCCATGGACGGGATGGTGTAATAGCCAGCTCTTGTTAGAACAATTCCTACAACAGAAAATTCTTTGAGAACTGGGCTGGCAGCAAATTCCCAGCTTTAGCATTTCAAGAGTTTCATTCCATTTCTTTTGCAAGCCTGGACAACTGAAGGTCCCAAACAAACCAAGAATCAGTGCAACAAAGGCAAACAGGAATCAAAACACCTTAATTCCACAGCCTTCACAGCAAATTTAAGACAACTGCTGTGCCAGGTTCTTCCAGCCTAGCAACCTGACATCATCAGAGATCAATAGCAGATGCATAGGTAAAAAGAAAAATGCAAACACATACAGCAACACTTGACAGAAACACTCCCCGAGCTTTGATAATCTGGGGGCTCAGGCACCTGCTGACCAAGATGCAGCATCTTTTACATTTAACAGTCTCCAATGCTTTTTCATCTACCAATTTGTCTAGTGATCTTTGAAATCCATTAGGGTTTCTGAAGATGCTTCTTTTGAACATGTCACCTGCTAATTTAATCAGAAGCCACATATTACCTGAAAAGATCTTTTCCTCTTCACCTTCTCCAGATCACTCATGAGTTAAAGAGAAAAACCTAACACATGCCCCTACCTCTTCACCAGCTACAAAGTCTTAGTTAAGGGAAAGGTACTCAAGACCTCTCATAATATTTTCACACTTCTCTATCTTTTTCAGTTTTACTAAACCCTGAGACCAGAATTGAGAGTACTGAAAACACACACACGATGGGTCTAGAGAGACACAACCATGTTCTGTGGTCCATTCCTTTCCTGGCAAACTCTACAATGCAGTTTGCATGTTGATAACTCCCCCAAACATTAGATTTCTAACTCTAAGATACTGCTCCTGAACGATAGTCAACTCAGCCTACTACTGCAGAACAATTACAGATTGGGTCCTCCTCCTCCCTCTCACGCATCTCACTACCTCAATCTAATATAAAATTGGGTGATGAAATTTAATTGCTCATTGACTCATAAAAAATTTCTGCACTAGGTAAGAGACTGAAAAGCAAGATTTGTATTCTGAAGAAGAGGAGGGAAAGGAAAAGAGGAAAAGCTGAGGGTCTAAAACAGCAAAAGAGAACTTCCATGAAGCATGCATGAAGCGCTGTCAGGAACTACACATCTACTGCGCCCCCCCCCCCCCAATCTAACCTGCAGGATGCAGATGATGCACTGTTTCAGGCTCCTCTTCACGCTCATCCTGAAGGGAGTCATCATGAAATGAGGCATCTTCACTGCTGCCTTCCAGACCATTTCGTAAGGCCACCCGCATATTCAGAGCCACAATAGTATCATCCACACTGTTCTGGTGTTTGTGCACAGTGTTCTCTGGGGTCTGTGGGATGGGCTTGGCAATGGGGTTAGTGTAAAACCTAGTCACTTCATGATGATCCTCCTCCTCCTCTCGCTCACCATCTTGTCTGTGGTTTTCATCAGGAGGTACTGACAAAAAGAACCTGAAGAAATGAAGAATAAAGTTGAATCATTTAGTTCTAAGGGACTTATGTCAATGTTAAAATTCTGGTGTCTTTTCACATAAAAATGGCAGGGTAAGCAGACTGATGGAAGCCATTATTCCCCTTCACTCTGCCCTTGTTAGATCACCTCTGACATTTTGCATCTAATCTGGGGCTCCCCCTACAAGAAAGATAATGATAAGACCAGGGGAGGGGTACCATGATGGTCGGGGGACTAAAGCACATGCCCTGTGAGGAGAGCTTGAGGGAAATGCATTGCTCAGTCTGGAGAAAAGGCTTACAGGAGGGTGCAATAGCAGCCTTCCAACACCGAAGACAAAAGTTAGACTCTTCAGATATGCATGGCAGATGGATGAGAAACAACGGTCAAATTAAAACAGGGAAATCCATGAGGACAGTCAAGCGTTGGAACAGGGACCCAGAGAGGCTGCAAAATCTCTGTCCACAGAGGTTTGAGACCCAACTGGACAAGGTCTGCAATGACCATGTCTGAATTCAGCGTTGAGACTGCTTGTGGAACAGACACCTCCCAAGGTCACTTCCAACTGAATGATTCAATGATTCATGAAGCAGGCTGCTGTGGACTTTTGTGCCCAAAATACACACAGTTTTAGAACGGGATGATTAAGTCTTGCAGGCACCATGATCAAATAAGAATTGAGAACATTGTTGTGACAGTCTCTCCAAAACACCAGCTTCAGAGAGCTGCCTGTTGCACCTGGCTACTGGCAACACAGCTAACAAATGCCTCTGCCCCACTATGAACTGCCCAGGTCAGGACTTAGGTGATCAGAAACAAGGTTCCCCACTCCCATAATCAGTTCATACTTCTAGTAGCTTTAAATAAAATCAAAATGTTGAGCTGCTCAAGAATTTTTCCAGCCTCTGATTAAAAAAAAAAAAAAAAAAAAAAAGAGTTAATCTGAAATACAGCCACAGATTTTTTTGAGGAAGTAGGTATTCAGGCATCTGGGGGGAAGAGAGGGCCTTAGAGACTCCTCTTTTTAATATGTAGAAAATACATTACTATTATGTGACATCTGGATCAGTGGAGCTTCCTTGCAATTCCCACATTACTGAGAAGAACTAAGCAGAAGTTCTTCTCACCTCAGGGTCAGGTTTATCACCTTCCTCAAGAAATGGCCTAGTTTCTCACTACAGGGAATGAAGAGAGACATATCCAGAAAAGAAGTCATTCCTCTTTGAACCCCTCATTTTGGATGGAATGAATCGGTATGTGACCACACAGGAAAAAAATACAGCTAGTTTAAGAGGAAATGAATCTCACAATAGGTCAACCTGCTTCCAACAAACAGCTAAGATGACATCCCTGAAAATAACTACCTATTCTATTAATAATAATTTAGAGACAGGCAAAACCAGTTTGCATTCCTCGTAAGTATAAACACCTGCATGATGAATCAACATACCGATCTCCATTCTCTGGATACTCCGATGGAGAAGCCAGGTCTTCATTTTCACGATTAACAGGTGAGAACAGATTGCTACTGTTGAGATTCTTCAAAACCAACTTTTTGATGCTCTTCCTAAACAAAGCACCAAAGAGAAATTTGGATATATCTGCTGCATAAGTATATATTTCATGCTTAATTCACATGCTCCAGGGACCACGAACCAGCTGTATAACACCTGTTCTCACACTCAGGACATATGAAGTCTTCTGTAACAGCACTGCAGTAGCTGAGATACTAAAACTCTTTTTGGAATTTCATTCAAGGCTTTGGTTTATGAGTAAGCGTAAAAAGCACAAGTCATTGAAAGCTTCAAAACCCAAGGTCAGTAAACCACAGTATTATCTGTTTTACAAAACAGCGCTTTTCCAGCAGAAGCACAGAACCCCACAGAGAAAGTCTGGCCCACAGATGCAGGTGATTCTTTACTACAGGGTCACTTTAGGAACAAATCAATGGCCAGGCCAGGGTTCACTGCCTGCAGTCTGAAGATCACTGAACATCTATGCCAGTTACACTCAAAGCAGTCTAAGTATCCCTTTGTTCTGATCATTTGGTGGTTTTCAGTAAAACACTGAGTAATTCCATACTCTGCTCTCTCCCTGGAAAGTGAACAGATGGTTCAGGCTAAATTAAAGACAAACCAAGTTCACAAAAGTTACAAAACGTTTTTAAAAAGCCTATGCTCAGAAGTACTTTCAATGACTGACGCATCTTTCTCCAAAGGTTGTTTTTTGTTGTTTTTAACTAAAACCCAAAGCTTTCCAAACCCCTTTTCAATTTGAATGCCACTGGTGCTCTTGAAGACTGAAACCAAAAGCTTCAGTAGGGTAGATCCACAGCATCATTATTAATTTCTCACAGAAACATCTGTGTATCTGAAATAGGACCAGTGCCAGGCTATGGAAATGTCAGAAATCTGCCTTCATACTGAGTGCATTAGCAAACCTAATGACACTTCCACTTCTGAAGCAGAAAATATTATGCTGTACAAACTTTCCTTGTAATATTCCTAATTGACTTTACACAAGCTTTGCTCCAACCATGGGATGACCTCATTTTACAGCTTATTTGACTTTAACAGTTTAAGCTGACCATTTTCATCTCCTCTACAGAAAACATTTCTATTCAAATTTTACACAAAACCTGTTATTGCTATTCATATTTGAACCAGGTCACAAAACAGTCATGGAATTCAGGATACTATACAGGAGTTTACTTAATCTGATCAGAATATTCTTGCACCACCTCCTCCCTGCAACATACACAGAAGAAAAACTAACTTTGGCATGAATGCACCATTGGATAGGGATGGCTCGTCATCATCAAGACCATCAAAGAGATGAGATTTAGCAGAGCCAGCTGACTGCAAAGCTTTTGGTCGCACTCTGGTCGCTGGACGCGGAGTCAGTTTGTAGTGGGTGGGTGTCGTTAAGGCCTTCTGAGCTGCTGGGTTAGTTGGTTTCAGCCTCTGAAACAAAAAGATGTAGAATTGGAATTTTCATACCACTTATTGTAAGGGTTTGTGGACAGTGAAAGTGCCTGCTTTGTTAAGGCTATCCAGTCAAGGACCTTTTAAATGCAAAGGAGATAATAAGTAAAGGGGGAAGCAATAAACAAAACCAGAGACACAAAGCTGGTGTACAACAGGTAACGGAAACAATGCCAAAGACCAAAAGTCTCCAGTCACTCACTGATGGGCTATTAAGAAACTACAGGCACAGCTTTGGAGAGGGCCAGCCTGGACCTCCTGTCCAGGCTGAGGGAATGTGGGGACAGCTACTGTCAGGCATGTGGGCACCCTGGGCCAGTGGCACCAGCAGCTGGAGCGAGAGGAAGCCCCAGTGCCTGGAGCAGAGGAAAGTCTCTGCTCCAGCCCCTGGGATGGGACCAGTGTGCATCCCAGGTGTAGCTACTGGGGACGACTAGGGTGAGTGAAGGTCTCAGCAACATCTACTGGAACAAGACCACAGCTCTCTGGCCCATGTGCCTGGGTGACAGCTGCTGGCAGTAAGGGACAGGCAGAGCACCTGCATCATCCCCAAACCTCATGTGTGTGGGGATTTGCGTGTGTAATTCACTAGCAAGCTTCAAGTTGGACTTGCCCACAAGTAGGAGGCCCTGGGTCCTGGCAGGGACTATCGAAGAGGCAGAGGACTTGTGGTGGTATCAAGGGATTCGTGAGCACAGGGTGCCCAGGAAATGAGCATGTGAGTGCGTGCATCTTATTGCAGCAAGCAACAAGCTGGACTAGCCTGCTCTTTGGAGCAGGTAATAGGGCTCAAGTTCTGGGCAGGGCTATCAGATGGACAGAGGGACCATGCTAATGCTCGAGGGATCCATGAATGTGTGGGTGAGTCTAGAGAGTATGACCACGTGTGCTTTCACTTGGGAACTTCAACTGTTATCAACCAAGGAGAAGGAAGGGGACATGGCTGTATATGCTTATGTTTTACAGGAGTCCTGGTAGTGTTACACGTGGGTGCTGCTGAAGGCAGTGCCTTGTCTGTGGCTGCGCAGCCAGCTGTGTCAGTGTACTCTGTGCGTGTGCGTCTGGGATATGTACTGAGCTTCACAACTGATTGTGCCTGCAAATGTGAAAGCAACAGCCACATCCATCAGCCTGGGAAGGAGACCCCCTGGGTCTCTGGGCATACACTGCTGGGCTCCAGCAGTTGGGCAGGAGTAATCTCTAGCCCCTGGAATCCACCCATGGGCAGCAGCCATTTAGAAACCTCCCTTAACACTTAAAAAGACTGAAAAGTATTTCTTTTGTTGTCTTTTAAAACAAACCAACAGGGTATGGTTTGTCAGAGACTGTCATAAAAGAAGTCATAAGCAAAGCTCAAGCTAAGCACTAAAAATATTCCAAGCATAGACAATTACCCATCTTTATTCTCAACTAGCAGCACTGAGCATAACAAGAACTCCAAAGCCAAGGCTCTGATGTGCTCAAAAGCAGTAAACAAAGCCACAGTAAAAGCAGTTTGCGTCCTGGAGAGCATAAAAAGCCACTGCACCAATACGAGTATACAGATGGCAACTTATTTGCTGCTCACTGCATACTTCAATGAAGACAGTGAGCACAAAACATACATTAAAGTCATTTCAAATCTTACCCAGAAAGCAAGTTAAATGTTTACGTGCACTTACCTCTTCTTTCTTCTTCGGGTCTGACATGGGGTTTCTGAAGAGTGGAGAATCTCCAAAGGGTGAGTAAGTCAAGCTATTGAGATGCTGCTGAAGTACGGCTTGCTGGGCAGCTGATGCATTTGGGTCTGTCAGTGCTATAAAAAGACAAATTTTTAGCATCTAAACAGTTTTACTAATAAAACCAAGGTAGGTAGAAAAGACATCCTTTCAATCAGAGGATCCCCTCACAGGAATTCAAATTTCTATACAAACTTCAGCATTCCTTTCCCCTGCTCTTTAATCACCATTTCTGCAGCAGTCTGATGGAAGAAATCAGATTCTGTTCCTCCATTAGAATTTGCAACCACATTCAACAAGTTTTTATCAGTGAAAAGCTGAGGGCATGGAAAGCTACACATCAGTAGAATGAGCCTGGCCTGCCAAAACCTTTAACTAATATGTTTGACTTCTGAAACATCTTTTAAGAAAACAAACAAACAAAAAAACCCCCCACAAAACTGTGATGCAAAGTTTTGATATTCTTGCTACAGCAATCAAACTTACAGGTCTAGAGTCCTCTCTGCATCGAAGGCCTCAGTTTTATCTCTCCATCTTCTAGCATCTAATTTTAATTCCCATTAAAATACTGTAAGTGTTCACACTATGAAGTGTTTTGAGCAACCTAAAGCAGCTTAATTCTAATTCCAAGAAAACCAGATTGAACCTATGCCTTTCCAAAGAAGAACAAAATTGCTCTGAGAAACAAAGGCTTACTGTCAGACAAAGTCTACAAGGAAGTCAAGAGTAGAGTTTGAGACAACTGGTTCTTCCCAGATCAAAAGCTGGTTTAACTGAGCAGACCTTAACCAGTGAGACCCCTCCTTATGCTGCCCCACTGCAGGCATTGCCTAAAAAGCCAATACTTGAATCATCTGTAGAGTTACATCAAGGGAGGTCCAAGCATAACAAATATAGAAGTATGATGGAAGCAAGACAAATGACTGCAACACACTGATGAGAGTATTTCATCATGACGAGAACGTAGCTCCCCTCAACCACACTTTGCCTGTCATAACTAGTGTATGAAGTTACTTTGAGGGGTGTTCACAGGATCACAGACCAGCAAGGCTGGAGGTACATCTGAAGGTCACCTTTTTCATCAAATCATCATAGAATCACAAAATGGTTTGGGTTGGAAGGAACCTTGAAGATCATCTCATTCCAACCCCCCTGCCATGGGCAGTTTCACCTTCCACTAGACCAGATTGCTCAAAGCCCCATCCAACCTGGCCTTGAATGCTTCCAGGGATAGGGCATCCACAACCTCTCTGGGCAACCTGTGCCAGTGCCTCACCACCCTCACAGTGAAGAACTTCTTCCTTACATCTGATCTAAATCTATCCTCTTTCAGTTTAAAGCCATTACCCCATGTCCTATCACTACACCCTTGTAAAAAGTCCCCTCTCCAGCTTTCTTGTAGGGCCCCTCTAGGTACTACTAGGTACTACTAAGGCTGCTATAAGGTGTCCCTGGAACCTTCTCTTCTCCAGGCTGAACAACCCCAGCTCTCTCAGCCTTTCCTCATAGCAGAGAAGCTCCAGCCTCTTTGTGGCCCTTGTGTCTCACGCTGGGCAGCCCAGCACTGGACACAGAACTCCAGGGGAGCCTCAGCAGTGCTAAGCACAGGGGAAGGATCACCTCCCTCCTCCTAATGCAACGCAGGACACCATTGGCCACCTTTGCCACGAGGGCACATTGCTGGCTCGTGGTCAACTTGGTGTTCACCAGGACCACCCCCAGCCTTCTCTGCAAAGCTTCTTCCCAGCCAGGTGGCCCCCAGCCTGTACTGGTGCCTGGGGTTGTTCCTCTCTAGGGCCAGGACTTTGCAATTCTCTTTGTTGAACTTCATGAGATTCCTGCCAGCCTCTTTCTCCAACTCACCAAGATCCATCTGGATGGCGGCACGACCCTCAGGCACATCAGCCACTGCTAATCTTCCTTTTGTCACCTGTACACTTAACAGAAGTGCTCCTTGTTGCCTTTGACATCCCTGGGCAGATTCAGTTCCAGTTGGGCTTTGGCTTTCCTAAACCCAACCCCACACGCTTGGACAATGTCTCTGTATTCTTCCCAGATTACCTGCCCCTGCTTCTACCTCCTGTATGCTTCCTTTTTGTGTTTGAGCTTTACTGGGAGCTCCTCATTCATCCACACAGGCCTTCTGTCATTTTGCCTGACTTCCTGCTCATTGGGATGGAAATTTCCTGAGCTTGGAGGAGGTGATCTCCAAATATCAACCAGCGTTCTTGGGCCCATCTTCCCACATAGTGTCATGTGCCATGCGTGTGGTGTTGTTCCCTGGCCCCAAGTTTAAAATAATTTTCCTGAAATGGCAGCCTCAGGGGACTAGAGCATCAGTTATGTATGCCATTCATCTAAAGTGCTCAGATGTGCCAAACAGGGTGAACGCTGCTGGAAGTGGTAGACATTTTAACTTACAGAATGGTAGCACAAGTATCTGAATCTAAAGACCATTTATTTCACCAGTGGCACAGCATACCTGCCAAGTAAGTCCCTCTAGCTCTCCTACCTGGAATTACTGAGGAAGTTAATGCTACATTTCCCTCTTTTTTTTGTAAGCACCTACTGTTGCTGTGCCAAATTCAACAATGGGAAATACATTAGTAATCTCAAAGACAAAGTTCTAAAATAGCTGCAATTATTAGCAATGTTAAGCAACTTTGAATTACTTAAAAAAATATATAAATAATTAGCACAAAACAATGTTATTAACGTGGTCTCCACTGCTACCAAGAACAGAAGTCGCCTCAGATGGATGCTCAAACATTTTTTTCCCCTCCAAAGCATTTGGGTGGGATGTGCTCCTATGTTTAGGCACATCTGAAACAAGGGAGGAAGCAGGAATTAAACTCGGGTTAATGTACACTTACCAACAGCAGGCTGAGGGGCTCCAAAGCCCAGAGTAGCTGTTGATGTATTGAATCCTGGTGCTCCAAATGCTCCTGTTCCTAGTGTTCCACCAAGTTTAGGCTGGGTGTTTCCAAATAAAGAAGTCTGTCCTGCCCCAAGAGCTGTAGCAGGAGAGATGACTGTCATTTACTACAAGACTGTGACAAACTTATAAGCCAATTTATCCCACAACAAAGAATCAATTATTTATTAAACTGCAAGAAACATTCAACATGTCCAGAAATGCTACAGACACTCAAGACTCATGCAATCAGACCAGAGGCTTCAAACACAGAGGACACCACCAGTTTTCTGAGCCATTAGCCACCACTGTAAGCAATGCTGCCTACAATTTCTAAAAGGTTGCTTAGCATGGTGTTAGCAAGCTCTACTTTGTTCTGATATGAGACAGATTCATGGCTTCAAGCTAAAACATCTACAGCCTTTACTGCATTACAGTTAGCAAGTAATACCAATGCTATATTATCACTGAAGTTTGAGGACTATGCTTAGGCTGACATGAAATAAGCTAGTAAACTGTTTACCTGTTCCAAACCCTGTTCCAAGTCCAGTTCCCAGAGTCCCAGTTGCAGGCTTATTTCCAAACAAGCTATTTCCAGCAGTGTTGGCACCAAAACCTTGAAGAACAGAAGCAGTAGCTCATTAATCTAACACTATTAGAGATTAAATTAAAACCATCGATTTAAATAAATAAGCATCACCGGCTCAAAGACAGCCCTGCCACAGTTAAGGTCAAATTTCACACACTGTTTCCAACAATGCAAGTTCAATTGACAAGCAGCAAGAAGGGACTTCAATGGTAAAAAAATGTATTTGAGTTATGAACATAATACTGAAAACATCAGTACAGAAAAATACTGGTTTGCCTTCTTAAGCTTTTCAATTTGTTACAAACTTTCAAAGTTTTGAAAGCCAGAATGGACATCATGATGTTTTATCTGGTAACAGAATAAAATGTATTAAGTTTCTTCAACTGCTTGGAAGGAAAAAATCCCATTTTATACTATTTATACCACACACGTACTTCTCCGATTCTTACTGACAAAGCAGGTCACAACTCAGATTCATACAAGCACACAGTTCAAAGACACATCTCTAATTCTAACTGAGTACAATCCAAATCTAACATTAGACAGATTAGTTCTTAAACTGAAGACTGTGCAACCATCCTATGGTTGGTTAGTATGCAAAGAAAGAATTAAACTAGAAAACTGCAGTCATGGACCAACATCAGAAACACCTTAGAACCAAACTCCATTTTTCCTATAAACTGTACCACTGCGAGCAATGCAGGCAAATTAAAAACATACTACAATCAGTATTGCTCACTACCAAACACTGCCAACACACTAACTAAGGTGGCTATGAAGCTTTTAGAGAACAGTAGAACAAGGGACTTGGAAGCAACTTTCACAAATACCATGGTAACAGTTTGCCCAAGGCTGGTCACCACAATGAAACTGTGCTTGCTAAGGTGCTGCCCTGGCAGTCTGAGAGCTTCACAATTTCTTCCCTCTGTCTATTCTGGCAGGCTGCTATGGCAGGCTAATTGCATTTTAGACTTTATTGCTGATATTAAAATATTAAAATAAAAAAGGACAGATGTCAGGATCTAAATCCATTCCTGCTCACTTTCAGGAATACAGTTTTGTTGCTCTCAGATTCAGAAGGAAAAAAAAAAAACCAAAAAAACCCCAAAACAGACTTCAACAGAAGTCCTGTGAAGGAAGACTGTCATTTACTTAGACGACCACTACACATTTCTCCTGCTCAATCACACACTCATTCAACACCAGTTCTCTAACATTAGTGTCAGAGGCCAACATGAACACAAGACGCAGTTCTTCAGGACTTTGATTCTTCACGTCATGAAAGACAACAGCTACCAGTTAAACTGGAACCGACTATTTCATTTTACCCTCACTCCAGTGCAAGATCTCCTTATCCCTGCCATCAAGCCACAAGTATCACTGTTTTACCCTATTTCCTTCAGCACTCCTTTGCAACCATAGTGTACTTACAGCCTCTTAACAAACCTCTATGTTGTATGAATTCTTTGGCTTGTTCAAGAGTTTTCAGTTACAGGTTACACCTTCTCTTAAGCACTCATTGGAAGAATGGTACTTTTACTTAAGTATCTACCTTCTTGAGTCAGGGAGTACCACCAAGAGGAAAGATATAAAACAACATCAAAGATGTTTCCCTGCAGCAACATGCATCAGAAGCATGGCTTACCTGAGAATTTTAACATTCATTATCATTTAGCATATGATATTCAGCAGCCAGGTGTGTGGTATACGCAGTATAGTTTTAAGTGATTGAAACCCCACTTTTTTTTATATGTACCAAAATTGGAAGTGTTTGTATTGGTTCCTAAAGTCAGGGTTGGTTTGTTACCAAAGAGCCCGCCGCCTGTGGTTGTACCAAACGAGGGAGCACTGGTCGTGGTGGTTCCAAATCCAGCAGGCTTGTTACCAAACAGGGTCTGAAAGGAAGAAAACATGAATTTGGAAACCTGACAGACTTATTAAAAGAATTGCATTAAGTGTTTCACTGTAGGCAAGAAAGCAGAACTAACACCAAGCACAACTAAGACCACCCAACCCAGACTCCCAATAGTGGTGTGTTATTGCAATCTATAGGCAGTGAGATGTTCAGAGTCTCTTGCTGTCTTCTATCAGTCAAGACATTATTTGTTAAAAAAATTGTTTCTGCAACACTAGTTCTATTACACATGCTTATACCATATCCTTCAGTTTACACAAAACCACGATTTTTGCATCTCAGGCATCTTAACTCTTAAGACAATGCAACTTTCATGAGGTCGAAACCCAGGAACAGGACTCTAAGCCACCTGTTTTTATTTTCCTTTATTTTTTTTATTGTTAAGGTACAGACATACCGAACCGCCAACACCAAATCCTGTGTTAGCTTGTCCAAAAAGACCAGTTCCGGTTCCAAATCCAGTACCAGCATTTGTATTGGCAGCTGTTCCAAAAAGGCCTCCAGGCTGTGAGGGCTGGGTTACCCCAAAGAGACCCTATAAACAGGAACTAGGTTAAGATACTGCTGCAACGCTTTTCGAAGTCTAGCACTGATGATAACAGAGCTAACACACAAAGTCAGTTAATAAAATAATGCTACAATACTACCGTTTTTGCTGGGGGAAGAAGGTGGGTGAAAAGCATTTCAGAAGCTTTAGTCATTCTCCAAGAAATTAGTTACAAAAAGGAAATAAAAAAAAAAATCAAAGAATTTATGCTCCAAGCTTAAAAGGATATTGGAATTTCTTCATCACTTTGAGTGAGGGAGATGGATAAGAAACATTTCACAGGGTGTTCTGGGAGAAGTCACAACATATTCAGAAAGAATATAGTATATTTGGAGCCAAATTCCCTAGCTATGCAACAATTTACAGCTATGTAGCATATTTCTATCAAAAGAACCCATGACTGCTGGTCATTAGTTGCCAGAAAGTACAGAATTGTTAATGAATTCCCACAGAATGTTAATAATGGAATTATATTATCCATGTGAACATGATCAGAAATACTTGAATTGATAGAGCAGACTGCTTCAAGAAGGGAATGGGATAAGTTATTTGTTACAAGCTGTATTGCTGTCCAATTATCATGAATGAAAAATTCTGACTGGCAAGAAGCTGCTAGCTCAGAGAGCAGCATTCGAAGCTTTGCATCGTAGTTTTATGAAGCTGTACTACAATTTGAGGAAGATCTAAAATACTGCAGCCTCTTGTGTCTAGCTGGAGTAGCTATACCACAACTTACACCTTTAAGGGTTCAAACAATTTGTCTTACCATTGTGTTCGTGTTCGGTTGTCCTAGAGTGGTATTGCCAAAAGAAAAACCAGTGTTCTGTGTTGTTGTGGCTTGACCAAATGGTTTGTTAAACAGACTTGTAGTTTGAGATTGCTGACCAAAAAGACCCCCTGTTGTTCCTGTTCCAAAACCAGTTGTACCTACGACATATAAACACATCGGTTAAAAACCCCTCAAGGATTTATCCAAACCCACTACATTTCCACACCTGGCACATTCAAACAGGAGAAAAGACGCTTCAACTCAATGGAAAAGCAAAACACCCCATGTCATCAACACAGCACAGCATCTGCGTTCAGATGGAAGTAGCTCGTATTAGGTAATTCAGCAGGTTCTCCTTGTCCTAAAGTCAGTGTGAGCATAACACCGAGGAATTACCAGCCTGTTTACCTCGCAGATAGATCTGACCAAAAAGATACCAGCTTTTATATGATCAGTTTGTTCTTCACAGTACAAAGAAAACTGTACTATGAGCACCTGAAAAGGGCTCACTGGGCAAGAGACGGGCAGCCAATGCCCTGCACAGCAGTTCTGTTCTATAACCCACACAATTACTACTACAGAAACCTCTACCTGAACTTCAAATATTGTCTCCCTTTTTCTCCTCAAAGGAAAAGGGCTGTTTACATGTGGTAAAAATGGTATATGCACAGACAAGAGCTCTTGCTCCTTCTCACAACTGCCATTGCCATCTCTGCAGAACTAGGTGCTTTCTTTGGAGTTGACTCCACAAGAAATACACAAAGCCCAGCAAAGCTGTCAGGTTGGGCAGTCCCTGTATTTTAATGAACCATACCTTCACAGGGTGGAGAGGAATATGGCCACCTGTATGTTGATCTTTCTCAAGGATAACAGCTCAGATCAACCCCCAAAGGCCTCAAACAAGCCCAGAGATTAAGGCCAGCAGTACCCGTCACTAAGGACAGGCACAATTCTAACCCAAGACAGTACAGCCTTTCTTACAGCAGATAATCGCTTCTGTTACTACAGACTGTAGGATTTTGATCTTCTGTTTATAGTCTAATGCCACATATACAAATATCTACTTACTTTCAGGTTTGCAGCAGAAACTAGTAAAAATAGAATTTGTATTTGAACTTTTCAGCACTATCTGCTTTATGCTAAGTTCAAAAATGTCCACTAACTGGTTAGCCCAACTGACCTGCAACTACCAGACATACAAACACTTATGTAAATTAGTTACTTCATACCTGGCTTTTACTTTTTGACCAAGGATGCCAAAATGGATAGCGTGAAACCAGGATGGCAGGACATATAACAGGTCCACATCCTAACCCTGATCTACTGTGAAGAAAAGCTCCTGGCAAAGTCTAGTGAGGCTACTATAAATTAACTTGTCCATTTCCAGGGAATTTATGTTTGCTCATTAGGAGAAGTAAAATCTTGACTTCACCATTAACCAGCTGATGCCATCACCCTACTGATCATTAGCAATATCCCGGTGGTTTTACTTCAAATTGTTTTACTTGCTCATGTGAACTAGCTGACTAGCCAGATGCTCCAATGAACTATCTTCCAGCAAAACCTGGGAGATGCAGAGGAAGTTTGCAATCCCTGAAGAGTAAGTAAATAGAGATTTCTATGGCAAAGAACCTGATTATTGAATGTTGATAATACAAATAGTAAAAGTCTGAGCTCACACCAATGTTTCCTCATCTTTTTTTCATTACAGAATTTTAAATAGCTTAACAGAATATTTGCGTATCCAGTCACAGCAATGACAGGGGACAGGCAGTACTCACTGGTTCCAAAAGCAGTTTTATTCTGTCCATACGAAAAGCCTGTGTTAGTAGTAGAAGAGCCGAAAAGTCCTGTAGCTGTACTTGATGTAGCAGTAGAAGACCCGAACAAGCCTGCAGCTGCTCCTGCTCCTACAGGATTTGATGGCCCCTTCCTATTTGCCTGGTAGTCTTCTAAACGAAGTTCCTAGTAAATGAAAACCCAGTTCTCTTTATGCATTCTTTTTACACAGGGTGAGGTTAGAACAGTGTCATTAGCATGTTTACACAGCATTCAAGCCTACACCAAGATGAGGGTATCAAGAAAAGCTGTAACACCTACATTTTTAAAAAGAAGGATGCCATAAACAAGACCTAAACTTAGATTCATGTTTGGGCTTCAATTTTACTTCCAGAGCTTTTTCAGATCTTTTGAGTAGAAGACCTGTTTTGAAGTATCAAATAAGTCAACTTAAACAGAAAGGCTTCAGGTTAAATCCCTGGGAACACTAGTTTGTATTAAAGAACTCTGAGTTCTGTCTGAGATTCTGCCATTATCTCAGCAGTGCAGGACTGCTCCCAACAGGATCTCTCAGCCTTCTGGTATATGGTGAGATGGAATTTCAGCTCTTCAAAAACTGCAGCATTGAGCACTTAAAAACAAATGCATCGCCATATTAATTGCATTAAGTGTTTTACTTGATGATAGCTCTCTTCTGCGAGTGATGCAGATATTGAAGGTTGTACTCATGTTAATGAGCATAGAAGATACTTACTACAGTCAAAAAAAGCTGTATTAAACCAACACTAACAACAGCCAAACAAGATAAGCACGTTTGAACACTCACTGACTAACCTCAAGAGATTTGCTTTCATATTCTTTCATAGCAGTAATACATTGGTGCTTGGTATTGATGTTAGTGCTAACTCCAGATTTCACCATAGTATCTGTACCGGTTGGTGGCTGCAAGAGAAGAGGTTAAGACATCAAATTTAAAATCCAGATAGACTTTCATTAACACAGTTAGCACTCTCTTGGCAGATGCCATTAAAACCTAACTTTAGCACAGGGCATGAAGCAGTGTATTACCGTTATCTGTACAGCTGTGGCCTCACCCAGTGATGAGGCACGTTTAGTGGCAATCAGTAGTGGAAATTACGCTAGTAACACTCAAAAAAATGCAGTGCAATTCCTTTTTTGGTTTCACTTTAGAAGTAGTTTACCTAAATTTGTGATACAAATCCTCTAGCTATGCATGGATTTCATTATCCCACCTTTTTTTTTTTTTAACTGCACTATGAAAATACACATCAATGGCACTCAGACTGCCCAAGTTATCATCACATTTCTGTCTACGTCCCGAAATAACAAAGTCTCAGTCTGTTAAATCAGCTCAATCTAGAAGTGAAGGGAGCCGAGATTTGCCTGAACAATTATTTGGGAAAAAGAATACCTCCTTCCAGCAGATATCAGTTACCCCATTTCCACGATGGCTTCTTTTCTAAGCCACCCTCCATTTTCAACTGCCACAGAACTTTCAAGATGTTATTCAACCCTTTCTTAAAGGGAACCCACCCAGAAAACACAAGGGATCAGTCTTCACATTTCATTTTACATTTCCAAAGCCATGCTGACTTGTAAGAGAATTTAATTTATTTTGAAATTCCAAGACGTCTTTAACCCGTATTGCTGTCAGCATTTAGCATTGATCACCCAGCATTCTGTGGCACTTCCTACCTTCCTGAGAAGGCTCAATTTTAAGAGCTGCTTTACCTCTTCAGCTTTCACACAGCTGTAAACCTAGCAAGTCTAGATAGGGCATTACTCCACCATGTTTGAGAAGTCCGTCAAATTCAGAATTAAAAAAATGCTAGTTCTTTGGATTTAATTATACATCCTATTTCCACTGCAACAGTTCCATGAAAGGGGATGTTTTCAAATAATTTCCAAACACTACATACTTCCATATGAACTACTCATTTTTTTTTTTTTCAGCTCAGTGACCAAGACAGTACTTTACCAAGTAACTGCAAAATGTAATGCTTCCTACAGTAAACAGGCTTGATTAAGAAGGAAAAACAGAACTTACATTAAACTTAATAGTCGTGCCAGTTGGAGCAGCGGTAAAACTAGTTGGGCCAAAGAGAGAGCCAGATGTACTCCCAAAAGGATTGGAAGTAGTGTTAGTGGTTCCAAAGAGACCTCCACTGCTGGTACTAGTTCCAAAGTCTTAAAATAAATAAATAAATAAAAAGATCAGTACTAAAACAAACCTGAATTTTAAAACTTAAACCAAATATTTTATTCAAATTACAAAATAGTTTGGAAATGGAAGAAACTGCTAGAAAAAAAAATTTTTTTTTACAGCAGAGCTGGAAAACCAGTAGTCTGATAATGCAATGTTCTCCTGTAGAAGACTGCCCCTAACTCACCACCCCAGGAAACACTAGAATGACCACAGCAGCCAGTTTCATTCTAGTCCTGACAATGCTAAGAAAATTACACGTATAAAGGGAATCAATGAGGTTTCTTGTCTCTTCTCATAAGGGTCTGCAAGCAGTTGCTTCTGCTTTGGGGAATTACAGTAGAGTTTAAGAGGCATTTCAAGCATTCTAGTGCCAGAAGCAAAACCAACTATAACTGCTCTACAACAGCAGAATAAAAAGCTAAAATCAAGCAGCAACAAAAGATATTTAAGAATAGAAAGTGCCAGCCAACCACCTTTTTCAACTTATTTTAAAACTCATGGCTAGAACTGCAGCTACAGATTTTGTAGCCTATCAGGCTCACTCTTGGCTACTGTGGACCACAATAATGTCACTATATCCTTCAGGAGAAAAAAACCACCAAAGCCCTACATTAACACTTGTACCAGATCCACATGTACATCCAGCGTTCCGTGCCCTTCAATCAAAGAAAATAAGCAATGCTCAAGAGAGATGCAGCAGTCTTACTCACTTCCAAACCCAGCTGGCTTATTCTGTGCAAAGGCATTATTTTGGGATGAGAAGAGGCCTCCGCCAGTGCTGGTAGTTCCAAACAGGCTATTTGACGTCCCAGTTGATGTTCCAAACCCAAAGCCAGTGCTTGTGGAGGAGGTGGCTGGCTGATTAAATGTAGTCGAACCAAATAATCCTCCTGAAGACAGAAACAGACTATAAATCTTTTGCAATCATCAATTGCTTGGGTTTTTCAGGGTGTTTTTTTGTTGTTTTGGTGATTTTGTGGATGTTTTTTTGTTGTTGCTTTTCTTGATGGTTGCTTGGGTTTGTTCCCCCCACACACTTTAATAAAATCCTTCTTTCAAGTATTGCATTCCACTACAACCATAACACAACAATACCTGGTTTTGTCTGAGTACTCCCGAAGAGGCCTCCAGTATTATTGTTCGACCCAAAGGCTGATGTTCCAAACGCTCCTCCACTTGTAGTACCAAAGCCAGCATCTGAAAAACAACATTATAGCTCAGATGAAACCAAATTCTTAACGTGTGTACTAGAAACTAAATGCTGTCACTGCCTTTTTAACTTTCCAAAAGTAGTTTGTGCACAACTACCTATACATCAGTGTGTGGGACATGTGAAGTGGTACAATTAATAATTCTATAGAGCTCTTGAAGCAAAAGGCTATAATATTTGAGTCAGCCACTTCTACAGAATGGAGAGACCTCCTCTGCAAGACCTCTAACACTTCTATGGTGCCTGGAAGTTGCTCTTCTCGTACCTTGGTTTAGGAGCAATATAAACATAATTATTATGTTTCCTTCCAAACGAACAGGGCATACGCACCAGTTTATGGTCTGCTTTAATGGCTAAAAATTGTGGTATTTACAATGTATATCTCCAGAAGACAGTCCTCAGATTACATGCTTTTTCTTTCCAAGTCTTCCCAACATATTCCAGGTCTGATTGAAAGAATCTTCCCCCCCACCCCACCAAGATGGCCTTCATCTAAGCATTTGAGTTTCCACTCCTTTTATAAAAGGAAGTTTCAACGCCTGTACATGGAATCCCAGTATCTACCCAAATTAAAAGCTTGGTTAGTGGAGAAGCCTCGGGCTCCTGAACCTGATTCACTACAAAGCGAGTGAGCTGGACAGCCCAGCAGCGCTCCAATTCCATCACACACAAAAAATCACCACCTCTGCCTGACCCTCTAGCTGCACCCCTAGGAAAAAATACGTTAAGTACTGAAAAGTTAGTTTGGACGCATTACTTACTTTGTCCAAAAGTTGAAGTTGTCCCAAAGCCAGTGCTGCCTCCAAAAGGAGTTCCAAAGGATTTGTTAAACATTTTCAGGATGTATCAGGTTTTCCCCCTAAATCTGGAAAGAAGAATTCAGCTTTTATTTAAAGCTTAACTTGAAAACTCATTTTTCATCTACCTCATTGTTGATGTAAGCAATCTAATTTGAGTACTTAAGCCATAAAATGCATGACAGCATGTTAAGTCACACTAAGCAATTTAGAACACTGTCAGAACCCGGAAAGGGACAAGAACACTAATACTTTAGCGACATCACAAGTAAGCTGTCTTCCACCCTTAATTATAGCTAGATTTTCTGTACATCTTTCAGACTGGAAAAAAAAAAATCTAATACATTAAACTATTCCCCCCGACCTATGTGTTGTCAACAAACCCCTCTAGAACATCTAACCCTAACAGCACTTCCCACATCTGTTTCTACTACGTTTGAGCCACATCAGGCAACACAAAATCCTTTTTGCTCAGCCATCTCAACACCTGAAAGACCACCCCACGGGAACGCTTCTCTAAGAACGCACACAGGGATTTGCACCACGTTACAGCTGTTTCTGTGACACTCCCAGGATTTTCCATGATTGATTTTCTGTTAAACCCTATTTGCCAACTACTTCAAACAAGACAAGTGGAAATGCACTGCACAAGAATTACAGGAACACACCTCCCATCTTCTTCCCATTTATTGCTCACAGGGCTGCACTGGGATTTTCTCAACTTTCTAAAAGATGTTGTTTTAAAATACTTGTTCAGGGGAGTTTTACCCCATTTATGCAGGGGCTGATTTCACCTTTACAACACCCATCATTTTATTTACAGATACATCTAGTAACACTGCCTCACTCCAATCTCTTCTCTGAGTACAAACACAATGTTACAGCTTTTCTCAACAAAACCAACCAAGTTAAAACAAAATCATGACAGATCCTTAGCCATACTCCGGTCAGAGAAATCCGTAGTCTTTTTCTGTATTGGGGCTAACACCTGTTAGCTCCACATTGAAAACGCCAGTATTATCCAGAAAAAAATCCATTGTTGGCAGCATTAGCTAATCCACAGCAGTGGAGAACTTGTAAGTTTAGAAAACTGTAAGACATGGCCCATACCAAGAATATTTACAAAGCAGTACTTACTATCACATTAGAATAGCACTGTTTTATGCAACGACATGCTAACTTCTAGCCTTTCGGCATTTTTTAAACTCCGTTTAGGTTTTCCAGGAGGCTCAATATTCAGGATAGCAATAAACTCCTATCAAGTATTCTCCATTTGGTCGCCAACAATTTAAGTTAAACTCAAAATCCACACCTTTACCTGTGCCCGGGTTTGACAGCTTCTCTATAGCTCCCTAATTCCAACTCCTTTTACATCCTCCTAACCAAAAGGAAGCACGCATGTACTCTGCGTACTGCCGAGCACGGCCACTCCAGAGTGAAGTCACTAAATCTATCTGCCCATCCATGAAACCATTTGTTTTCCCAAAAACCCATACACCACCTTCTGGGAACAGCCAAACCCAGATTTTGAGCAACGACAGCTACCCACTGTACCTCTGCAGCCATCCCAGCACTACTGGAGACTAAAACAGTCAAGAACAAATCAGCATCCAACACTTACATTAGAGAGTAACGAAAAAGATGTTTTGTGTAATCTTCAACTATTCAGAACAGCAGTACATCACAATTTTGCGGTGTTAAGAGTCTTCCCACTCACACATGCAAGTCCTTACCGACTTCCTTACGCACATTAAGAGTGCTTTAAATAAAGTGATTCTGGTATAAGAAAGAAAAAGCCGATTTCACAAACTATCAGACCACCGTAAGCCTAGAGCTGACTCCTGGAAGAGAGCGCTGCCTGCCACACAACAGGATCCTGCTGTGGGATGTAGCGTTACCCTGCATCCCACAACAGGTCACAACCCCCCCAACCTCTCTCTCCCCAGGGGCCTGCTCCCCAATGCCCGTGCCATGTACCCTCCCCAGCTGCACCTCCAACTCCTCCTCAAGCACCTTGCCTTTGCAGTGCCAAGGCTGCTTTTTGTTTTCCAGCAGAACCCAGCTTTGGATAGCAGGACAAAACGCAATCTCCTGTTCGCTTCCTCAAAATCCAACCTTTGTGCTCCAGCACGACTGTATGTGGCTTTCAAGAACATCCAACCCCCGCCTCCCAATACCCCAAACTTCACGATTTGGTCTGCCTTACACTACACCACCCACTAGGATGCCTTAAAAAATCCTACCTATTCTTTTTCACACTTGTGAGAGAAATTGTATCCTAACGCCCAGTGGGAGTGCACTCCTTGAACTCTGCACACCCACCTCAGCTACATTCTTCTCTATTTCTATAGGCTGTTTTCAGTCATCTCACTTTGCCCCTAAGCAAGTCTCACTGAAGGCCAGGTACAAAGTGTCCACACAGTTTTCAGTGGTTGTTCAATCTTGTTTGCAATTCATAAAACCCCTCTTCTTTGACTGTCCCCCTTATTTATGGCACTGCTTTTTCAAAGTCAGTACACTGAGGATTGTTAAATGCCAAATTCTATTTCAGAAGAAATCTGAAGCATCATTTTCTAAAATGCAAACAAGTTATTGAAAGATTTCACCCTCCCGTAGGGTTTGAAACTTTGTTTTCCTTTGACAGCCACCCTTCCTTACCTACTGACCCTCAGCAGCTCAAGTTCAGCCAAAACAGAACTCAGGCTTTATGCGGTCACTGATGCCATGGACACATCAGGGCCCCTTTAACCCAGGACAGTAGTTGGGGGGCAACCACACGCGGACAACACGCTCACGTTGTGTTAATCAAACGTGCTCTGAATTGTCCCATGAAAACACACTCGAAGCCCCTGACTGCAGGAACACCAGCAGCCGCCCAGAAGTGAAGATGAGCTGGAGCAGGATTAATAAAAGTTGGGTTTTTTTCACACAGCGGTCCTCTCCCACTTGCTGGACACCATCCCCAGCTGAAGAGGAGCTATCCCCTCGCTCCTGAGGAAAAGGACTCTAACTACAGTTTTACAGTAACGTTACATAAACCCCCAACCACATCCAAAGACACTCGATTAGTTCATTAACCCAACTTTAAATAACTCTTCCGGTACCAGGCTAGCGTTTACATCCCCAGACGCCCACCGCAGCTAAGACCCTGGAGACAGGCCCGCCGTTACCCCCGGATTCTATCGTACACACCACACCGCTTCACCTGTGCTTCTCCTTCACCGTACCCCCAGCGTTACCGGCTCCCATACCGCCATCAACCCAGCCCACACCGGGCTCCCCGGCCCTCACCGTAAACACCCCAGCACCCCTGCCAGACCCCATAACGGGAAACCGAAACAGCCGAAAGCACCCCAAACACGGGGGGGGGGGGGCAGCTCCCCGCGCACCGGCAGGCACCCCTGCAAGAGGAGCAGGCAGAGCGAGGCCCAGCCCCCCCCCCGCTAAACCTCCCTCCCGCTCCGGGCCTCTCCGAGCGGGCCGTCCCCCTCCCCTCTCCTCCCGCCCAGCCAAACACACAGAGCCCGCGGCCCCAGGCCGGCCCGGTTTCCCGGAACGGCGCTACGGAACAAAGGCCGCGAGGCGCCCCGGCGGTCGTTGCACCGCCCCGGCGGGCAGGAAAGGTGAGCCCTCCTTCCCCCCCGCCCTCGGTGCTCACCGCCGGCGCCCAGGGGAGGGGAAGGCAGGGAGCCCGGGCCGGGCCGGGCCTCGCCTCACCGCGCCGCTCCCGTCGCGGTGCCGCCGCCGCCGCCGCCTCACGGGGGGAGGGAAGCTGCGTCACAGCCCGCTCCGCGCGCCTCCCAGCAGCCCCCGCGCTACCGCCGCTGCCCGCCCCATTGGCTAGCCCCGCCCCCGCGCGCCAGCCGCCCATTGGCCGCCGCCCTTTGAAAGCGAGGCAGCTTCCCCCTCCCCTCCACCCCCTCCCCTCGGGGAACGGGGAGCGTTTCTCACGGATTGGGTGAAGGAGAGCCTTACGTCTGCCGCGCCCTGAGCGCCGATTGGCCTGGCGCGGTAGAGGGGGCGGAACCGATGCTGCGGAAGGGTCCAGAACGCCGTACCGCAAGCATAGCCCAACATCCGGGGCGTTGAGGGCGGGAATTCTGCACACCGGTCCAATCCGAGAGAGCTCGGGCGCTTGCGTAGGGCGGTGCAGAGGGCGGGGCCGGGAGCCTTAAAGGGACCGTGAAGGGGCGAAGGCGATGAGGTGGTTTGGTCGGTGGGGGGCGTGCGGGGGGCGGGCGGCCGCCGCCTGGCCGCAGCGGCAGGAAGGGGCGGGCGGGAGGAGGAGGAAGAAGAGGAAGAAGGGGAGGAGGCGTGGTGGCGGTGCCGGACCGGACCGGGGCATGGAGCTGTGCGGAGGGGGCTGAGCGGTGCGGGGGGGCGGTGGTGGGGGTCTGAGAGAGCGGTTGGGGTGCCCGGGGGGGGGGGGGTCACTCACAGCACTGTGAGCTCCTGGGGGTCTCGGGGGGGAGGGAGTTACCCGGTGGGGGGGTCCTCTGGGGGATGTGGGGTACCGGGGGGGGGGTCACAGCACTGTGGGGTCCCCGGGGATGTCCCGGGGGGGTGTGGGGCGCTCGGGGAGGGTCTCCGGGGGAGTGTGGGGTGCCGGCGGGGGTCTCTAGGGGCTGGGGTGTGCCGGGGGGGTTGTCTCTACGGGGTGGGGGGTGCCGGGCAGGCTCGGGGCTGTTCAGCGTGTGACACAAAAGATTTGCCTTTTTTATTTGCCCCCTTTGGGCAAAGAGAGGGGTGGGGGGGCTAAGCGGGGTCTCCCTTTTTGGGGATAGCAGGGTCACCGTGTGTTGTCGTCCCCGTGTCCCCCCCACCGCAAGGCTGTCCCCCACGGACACCCCCCTGCCTCGGACATCCCCGTGACACGCTGTGCGGTGTGTGTCCCCCCCCCTCCAGGGGGGTGCAGGGTGCGAGGGTCCCCGTCCCCCCAACCTGGGCCTTGCTCTGCAGGAAGCACGGCTGCCTCTGACAGCTCTGCCCTTCAGGGGTGTCCCCTCGGGGTGGGGGTCGCTGCCGGGGGGGGGCATCCCGGAGAGGCGAGCCTGGGCTGTCCGTGGGATCCCGTTCCCCCCGGTCCGGTCTGCTGCAGTCCTGACCCCAAAGGGCTCCAGCAGAGCCACAGTAGAGCTTCCCTTTTGCTTTGCTTTTATCCTGCAAATAAATCCGCTTCCCCCCAACTCGCAGCAGCCTGTAGAGCAGCGGCAGAGCCCAGGCGAGGGGGCTGAGCTGTGTTTTCCATAGCCCTTGGCTGCTGAGGTGGGCGCAGCGCTGGCAGGGATGGTCCCTGGTGCTGGAGGGGGTGCTTATGGTGCTGGAGGAGGGGGGTGGATGTGCTGCCTTGGGGCAGCTGCCCAGACTCCTGCCCTCGCTGGTAACTGGCTTCTGAGGGATTGTCTATAAATCGGATTTGTTCTGGAGCCTGCACGGTGCCTTGAGGTGAGGCAGGGATCCCGAACTGCTCGCTTGGAGCAGAATGTCGCAGCCCCTCGTTTGGGCTGCTCGGTGGCCCTTGTCCCCAGGCAGAGGGGAGCCTGCTGGGATAGGAGAGGTCGGGGCCCACCGCGGAGAGAGGAGAGCTCGAAGGAAGACGCGTGTGGTGATCGGGACTGATTTAACGTGGCTCTGACCCCGTCGGTCTGAGGGCAGCTGGGCTGCGGCCAAGGGCGCGTGGGAATGTTAAAGGATGAACAGCCGTGGCTGAGGGCAAGAGAGCAGCCAGCGAGCGTTGGGACCGAGCTGACGGAGAGCCCTGAGCCGGAGGCAGGCTGCCAGGCTTGATAAACTGCTTGTCCCAGCTTGCCCGACCTGATGAGCCACGGCTTTATTGTTGTGCAAGGTGCAGGGCTTGCAAGGTCCTGATCCTGCAGCCGAAGTCTTGCCTGTAAAGGTGCTGAGCGCTCGGCTGGAACGGTGCTGGATGCGGGGCTGCGGCGCAGTCGCAGCGGAGTGAGGACAGTGCCGTGGGTGGTTGGGGACGCGGTGGAGGAACCGCAGCTTGCAGCAGCATCGGCAGGCAGCACCCAGTGCCCTCGCTATGTCAGCGCTGTCCTGCGCGGCAGCTCTGAGCTTAGCCCGGGAACGGTCTGGATAGATGTACCCTGCTGAAAAAAGCTCACGTGCCTTTCCAGCCAAATCGGTCTTGCTGTCTGCAGCACAGTGTGGGACGTCCCACTGCCTGCACGTCCTGCTGCCCACACGTCCCGCTGCCCGCTCCTTCCCGGCCACTGCTCTGGCCCTGCTCCCTGTTGCACATGAGTCTCGGGCTTCCTGCGTCTCCAGAACAGTGCTTTCGTCTCCAGAACGGTGCTTTCGGCTGCCTGTCCTTGATGCCCGCCCTAGGGCTGTGCGGCTGTTAAACACGGGTGTGAGAGGCCGTCTCTGCCAGCTGTATGTGTGCATCCCTGCCCAGGGCTGTTTGGGGCTGGACCTTGCAGGATGACAGAGAATCCCCATCAAACATTCGCTTGTTTGTTTGTCTTCAGGTCCATCAAGATGTTACAGGTACCGCTGCCCCTGGATCGAGATGGGATCCTCTTCCGGCTCCGTTTTACCACGCTGGCCGTTGGGACTGTGTTTTGCCCACTCTTTGGTTTCCTTTTCTGTGTGATCTGGTCTCTGCTGTTCCATTTCCAGGAGACGACAGCAACCCATTGCGGGGTAAGCGACTCTCTTCAGCAGAATGTTCTCCAAGTTTGTGGCTGCTTGGCTGGGGCAGCTGGTGGGGTGGCAGGGGTCCTCTCTTCTTCCAGGCTTTCCCACCAAAAGTGTTACAGGATCTTGAACAAACTGCTTTATTTTAATGTACTTGTGATGCCTCGGGACTGCCAACTGAGGTTTCAGCTTTTTAAAAGCAACCTAGGGAAGTACAGACTGGTCAGGCTGATGTCTATACTAGGCACATTGGTGATGATTACGGTAAGGAATAAAACTAGTAAAGCTACAGATAAATATACTGTCTTGTGGAAGAGTTAGCCCAGTTTTTATAAAAGGAATAGCTGCCCCTCAGATCTGCTGGAGTTCTTCAGAGGAGTCACAAGCACATGCCTGGGGAGCTGGGGTTGAGAGGGATTGCCTGGATTTCCAAAAGGGATGAGATCGGGTTCCTCCCCAGGGCTTTCAAGCAGCCACGGCACAAGCACGGATAAGCAGCTGGTTACAAGCTGAGAACAGGGCAGGAGTCATTCTCACACCAGCAGGAGATGACCCCAGGGCTTTATGGGGTCTGTGTTGTTCCTCATGACCGTACGCAGTGGAGTGACACAGGCTGATGGCTATGCTGAGATCCTGGAGCAGGGAAGGCGAGGCAGGCTGCCGAGGGGGGTGATGGAGCAACAAAATGCTAGGGCGGTTTGATTTGGAGAGATAAGTAATGTGCACACCCAGCCTGTGGTTCTGTCCCCTCCTCACCACTCAGGTGTATGGGGCAGGGCAGCAAGGACGGTGTCACGCAGCTCCTGTTCCTGGGGTGGTGAAGCGAGGGCTCTTCAGCTGCGCACAGGAAGAAACTCTGGGCTGAGAGTGGGGAGAGGGGAGACGGAGACCTCTGAGGTTGTGGCTGACCTGGAGACGGCAGAGAGGGATCCACTGCTCGCCCTCTGCCAGTATGAGAAGTAGGGGACGTTGTATGGAGGTGGCAGGTTCTGCTTGAGGAACCAGCTCCTTCTTGGATGCCTTGAGAGTAGCTGATCTGGGGAACGCCTCTCTGCAGGATGCTGGGGATGCACTGTTCTGCGTGGGCTTCAGGGGAGACTGAGCAGGATCGTGGAAGAGTGGATTACCCGGTGCACAGAAATCGTGGCTGGCTTGGGAAGTCCCTGAGCTGTGAAACTCTGGAGGTTGGGAGTTTATTCTGGGGCTGTATTGATGGTGTTCCTGCTTTTGCGTTCCTCCCTGAACATTGTCTTTGCCTGCTGTTGCTATCAGTTTTCTCCGTTAGAGCTGACCTAACAAAACTGTGCACCCTTCTCTCCTCTCTCCCCAAACCTGGGGGCACAGAAGACATGGGGGACCATGACTGAGTAAAGGGAAGTAATAAAGGTCAAAGGTATAAAGCTTAAGAAACCTGAGCGGGACCATGAGCAGGGCACCCCAGCACCTGGGGACTGTCCCAGCAGGGCTGGGGGCTGCGTGGTCCTTGGGGATGAACCAGGGTTGCCGCCACATTACGTTCCTCGGCTTTTGAAATAGCAATAAACTTATTTAGGAAAAAAACCCCAAAACCCCAGTTTTAGAGTCTTGGAGGGCTATAAATACAACAATATGACACGCTCCCGATGCCTCTCCCCACGAGCCGCTGTTTCTCTTCCAGGTCCCTAACTACCTCCCCTCCATCAGTGCCGCTATCGGAGGCGAGACTCCCCAGCGTTACGTCTGGCGCCTCTGCATCGGCCTCCACTCGGCTCCCCGCTTCCTGGTGGCAGTCGCTTACTGGAACCACTACCAGAGCTGCCACTGCTCGCACCCTCGCTACCTGCGCTTGTGCCACTTCAACCTGCTGCTCAACCTGCTTGAAAACTTCGCCCTCCTTATTCTGACGTACGTGTCCTCGTCTGAAAACTATGGTAGGTGTCTCCTCCCACGCTCTGTGCTGACCGTTGTGCTGGTGGTCTAGCTCGTGGCTGCCGAGGCTTTGCAGAGCTCTGCTTCACGCCAGTGTTTTGGAAGTATTCAGTTTGGAGGGGAAAAAACTTTAAAAAAAAAAAAAAAGTTCTATTTAAATTAGTATTTATAGAGCAAAGTTATGTGCAAATAGCCGTGTTCTTCCCAAAATTCTGGGTTGCTGATAACTGGCTGAAACCGTAGGCTGCGTTTTTGTATCAAGCCTAGGATCAGACTTTAGTGCTTGGCTCCCACTTGTGTGCCGAGGCCATGCTTAATGTGTCTCACCTCAGCTGAGCAAAGGCAGGTCAGCGCTCGTCCCTGCTATCCACTCTGTCTCCACTGCTGAGCTTTGGCTTTGGCTCTGAGCTGGCTTCCAGCCCGCGCTCTGTTCCAGCTGCATTTTAAATACCCTCCCACAAAACTCTCTGGGTAGAATTTCTTGTGTTGACCTGAAAACAAAATCAGAATTTTTCAGGTTAAATCAGTGTGTGCAGAATACGATCATGGTAGGCTGGGAAATGCCCTTCTCCCACATGGTCTCATCTGAAATTAATTTAAGTGCCAGTGATGATATCCAGCCACTGTTTAATCCTAAAATCTGGAGAAGGCACTGGGGATTGACTTGGCAGGACTCAAATCCACAAGCCAGCAAGGTGGTGCTGTTGCAGCGGAAACAAACCCAGTTCCGGGACTTTCAGCAGGAGAGTCGCGTTTTGGCTGTTCCTGCACACAGTTTGAGGTGATGATGATGGATATTGTATCCGGCTGTGGGAACACACTGGAGGATGTAGTCACAAGGTCTCACAAAGAGACGCTGGGCCAGAGCTCCAAGAACAGAGGGTTTGGAGAGGTGCTGATGAGGGGAGGTTGACAGAATAGAGTTTGTCTCCTCGCAGCAAGGGAGGTGAGGTAGGGAGGTGGGAACGCGGCTGATACTGTACTGAGAGTATCTTCCTACTCACAATGGGTGAGGAAAACAAGCTCTCGAAAGGCAGATGTGGTGGGGATCAGGAAGCCTTGCAACTGCTTAAAGCAGCAAACTGGAAACAGGCTATGGCCACCGGAGCCCTCCAAGAAGGCTGGGAACATGCCTGTGGGGTTGATGGGTCCAGTCCCAGTGCAGAGGACCAGGTGGATGATGTCTGAGGCTCCCTCCAGCCCACTGCTGCCATCGGAGCAAGGTTTCACATTGAAAGCGCAGAGCAGAGCAGTGCAGGCGCTGTCCTGATTCTCTGTCAAAGCAGGTCTTTGGAGACATTGCATCTTGCCCACCAAAACGACAGGCTGTCCAGGAAAAACAGCTAACAAGTGCATGAGCCCAAACACTGTTCGGGCTGGTGAGACAGCTGACAGCTCTCTGCTCATGCTGCTTATTTTCCTGCTCACAGATGCTTCTGTCTTTCACAGTGCAGTGGTTATTGCCTTTCTGCTCACCTGCTCATCTCTCGGGAGCCATGCCCAGAGCAGTCTGTGCTGGGGCCTGTCACAGGCACACTGGCTGTCCGTCTGATGAAGCTTCCCCCGCTTTGGGTGCTCACTGGCTTCCACTGGGCCTTTACCAGTAAGGCTGCTGGCTTCAGGGCTGCGGTGTCATGAACGGAGTCCAAGGACCTCCCCAGCCTTTAGGGTGAGGATGGAGATCTGTCGTGGAGCCCAGTGACCTGGAATAGCTGGACATGAACCTCCAGCTGATGGAGGTCTGTGGTCTAGGGGGTGTTCCTGTCCAGCTCACCTTCCTTGTCTCCTGCTGGCGCTCCCTGTCCCCTACGGTGAGGCATCGCATTGCCACCCTGCCTGCCTCTGCCGGTGTCCCCAGCTGCCCCCACCACAGCAGGGGATTGCAGACCGACCTGATGGCAATGCTTCTCAAACGTGTCAGGGCTGGGAGCACACCCTAAGAAATTCAGATGCTCTTTTGGGGTTTGGATACCTCAGAGCACATCATCACCTGAATGGCTCTGCCTGCCTTGTGCAGAGCTTTGCGAGGAGGAGACTGAAATGTGGCAGAGTGGCTGGGCAAAAGCCGCACTGAGAGCTGAGGCTAACCCAGCTATCTCAGATCCTTATTACAGACTGATCTCAGGTTTGTGGGGAAAGTTTCAGACCTTGGCTGCCATGTTGAGATGAGAGTGGGCTCAGGTTAATCGTCTCTGCAGGACACGGCTCACGTCTTCACCTCTAATAGCTGCCTTTACCATTGCTCCTCGTGTGGTTTCACTTCCCCTGGAGTCGAGAGGGGAAGCAGGGAAGATAATTTCTTACGTTCAGGTGGTTGGGAATTCAGCCTATGGTTCAGTTCCTGGAGAAGAGGCTGGGAAACTCTTACACAGAAGCACTCATCTGAAAATAACTTACCTGAAGTTGCATGGGCTTTGTGTGTGGCTTTGGGGTTTTGTGGGCTGCTCTGGCTTAGTGTTGCTCCAGCTGTACTTCCAGCCTGACTCTAAATCTGGGCTAGTTCAGTGACACATGAGGTGGCCTTGGTGCTGGTGATGAGGCTGATGACAACTGTTAATTGGCAGTCAGATAATGCAGGAAGCCAGAAGGTGGCCCTTTCTAGATCGTGGGCTGGCTCACTCTGCAACTCCCCCCCCACCCCGTGCCTCCGTTTCCCCATCCCTAGAACAGTAGTGGTGATGCTGAGCTGCTCTCAAGGGTGCCAGAGGCTTACAGCCATGTGAAGCAATGGAGACTCTCAGACCGGGTGCCAGAGCACATAAACACCCTCCTGGCACCTTTGGGATAAGTCTTCCTGCAACTCGAATCCCCCTCCAGCCCCAGGCTTACAGGGAGCAGCGAGGCATGCACCAGCAGCTTTGTTATTAAATCCCCCTTCCCCTTCTCTGCGGGGGGTGCGGAGCCATGCTGTGCCTGTCTCCTGCAAAGACCCTGGGTCCCTGGACTGCTGCTCATGCTGGGGGCACAGCATCTGCTGGGTGCTGGGACTCCCAGCAGGACCGCATCCTGCAGAAAGCAGTCTTTCACCCTCCCAAAGCCTGTCCTGCGTTCCCCTTGTGCTCTTGGCTCAGATTTAACAGGAAACCTGTTGTCTTGTTGATTCAGCAATCCACGAAAATGCCTTCATCGTCTTTATCACGTCGGCTCTGGGCCACATGCTTCTGACGTGCATCCTCTGGAGAATGACTAAGAAACACACAGTAAGTCCCGAGGTACAGAAACTTTCCTTTCTTCTCTCCGTGCAGTGCTGGGTGCTGGGGAGGGGGCTCTCGGCTGGCGGTGGAGGGCTTCAGCTGTCGCTCACTTGTGAAATAACCATAACTGGGTGCTAAAGGAGTTAACACCAGCAGGTGAAACTGGGAAAGATGGTCACCAAAATTCATGGTTTACCAAAACAAAGTGGGGAGGAATCTTTTAATTTCCTATTTTCTGGTTTTCACTTAGAGCTGACTTTTGAAAACTGCCCCACTACTGTCCCCGTGGTTCGGGTTTGCTGACCCCTTCTCCTTGCCTGAGGATGCCTGTTTCTGAGCTGAAACTGGCTTCTCTGTGCTGGGGAACAGGGAACCTGCTGGTCCTGCAAGCTGGGAACAGCTGCCAGCAGTGGGCAGCAGATGTTGTGTTATCCCTTTCCTCCAGAAATCGGTGCACTGAGCAGGCTGGCTGTGGGTCTTGTTCTCTGTGAGGGGGCCGGTGGGCTCAGGGACTCGCTGGTCGTGCGGCAGGTCAGGCAGAGGATCCAGCCAGGGCCTTCTGGCTCCATTGCCTGGATGCAGCTTTGGTGCCGTGCTGGTTTGTGGCATGAGTGCTGGACCGTGGGCACCGGCAGAGCCTCAGGCAGGCAGGGCAGGACATTCAGCTTTGAAACTCCGTATGTAAAAGCTCCTTCTGCGCATGTGTGCCTCTTGTATGCTCAGCTTTGTCTGGGTCTCTGGGCTCCCTGGACCTCTCTGTCCTTTTCTCCTCGGTGATGTGTCTTGCTCAGCTGATCCCCAGTCCAACCCTCACCATCCCCAGTACTAAATGGGGAAGGGTCCCCAGGGCTCCCTGGACTGCATTGCCCCAGGAAGGTGATCGCTTTGCAAAGCAGAGACCTTTAGGGGAAACTGTTGGAGGTGTGTGCCCTTATCCTGGGGTCAGGAAGCTGGCGAGGACTGGGAGCAAGCGTCTTGGAAGGGACTGTGTACAGGGATACAGGGCAGGATGGGTGCTGTCCTCAGGGTCTGCCCAGATGAGCTGACTGCTTACGGAGCAGGGTGGGTGCTGTGCGTGGGACCTGCTCAGACACGCTGCCCATGTATGAGCAGGATGAGCATTGTGCGTGGGGTCTGCTCGGACAGTTACAGAGAGCGCCTTGCTAAGGTTCCTGCTCCATCACGGCTGTTTATCATCCCCTTCCGGCAATTCACCGAGCCCATCCCCTTGCTGGCTTATTTCAGACACTTGGAAGAGAAGCTTCCAGCAGTTGTTTGGCTGCAAGATTCCCTATGAAAGGGACTTTTGGGGATCCTGGGGTTCCCCTCTTGCTGGGAAGTGGTCTGTTGTCTCTGGTGATATGGGGATTAACGGGAGCTCAGCAGTCACTCCTTGGTGGCTTTCCCGTGGAATTCTTTATTTATTTCATCTTTTTTGGCTTGTCTTGTTTTTTTGGTTTTGGTTTTTTTTGGCAAGAACTCCAAGCCCCTGCATCTCTTCCCCCAGCACTGCACCTCAGACAACGGCTCCCCAAGCAGCGGTCACCCCTGGGGAGCTCCTGTCTGCAGGTGATGCACCTTTGCAGACTGTAGCATTGCAGCAAGCCCGTGAGTTTTGGTTGCAGTGTGTTAGCAGCAGCGCTAGTCCTGCTGTCAGCTCGTGGAAAGCAAAAAAGCAGATGCTGGCTGTGAGCTGGGCATGGTGGCCATTCCCTGGGCTGAGCTCTGAGCCTGCATGCCCCGATGGTGATGGGTACACGTCGCTGCGTGTAGCAAGGGCTGTGGGCAGAGAGCTCTGGTGTAACGCATCCCTGATCCATCACAGCATCAGAGCCAGAGGATCGGATCAGGGAGGTGAGCAGCCTGCCTCTAAATGTCTGGCTTTTCTCTGCTGGTTATTCAGGTGGGTTTCTCCCAAGTTCGTGTTAGGGAACACCGTGAGCAAAGTCCCGCCGGCGTTTTGACCCGGTGTGCCCTGCCGCCATCTGCCTGCAGGTCGCCCTTCTCTGCCACGTCACCTGCTGGGGCTGGTTCATTACCTGCTCCCGAGGAGCTGAGGAAAGCGGGTGGGAGGTGCTGGCATGGCTGTCCAGAGCCCATCCTCTGTGTTTGCGTGTCCACAGCTGGTCCGTGAAGCTGCTGTGGGATGGGGGCCTTGCTGGGGCTCTGCTGGGGGAGCAGCCCGCACCCACAAAGCCTATGGGCTCGGTGTCACTGGGTGCTGTCCCCTGGGCTCTCGTGCACCCACTGGAGCAGCCTGTGCATCTGCTCTGGTGCTGCTGGGTGGCTTGTTTTGGGCACGGGGCGAGGGGCACAGCGAACCTGCCCCCTGTCCTGCAGGACTCGCTTGGGCTGGGGGCTGCTTACCCTCTCCCCGATGCTGCAGGGCTCAAGCTGTGCTGGAGCACTCCTGTGTCCTGGTGTACGTGCCCAAGCCCAGCAAAGGAGCATTTGCCCCCTCTGAGGACGTGTCGACCGCAGCACATCCCTGGGTGGAAGCGCAGGGGGGCACAGCGGTGCCCTGGCTGAACGTGCCACCCCCCAGCACGGTGCCACCACCTGGCACGGCTTCCTCCTCCCATCTTGGAAAGGCCCTGCTGATGGAGGGGAGCTGCCTGCAGGGTTGCGTGGTCCCCCCCACGGAGAGAGGACCCCTTTGGGGTCAGCCCTGACCTGGAGCCAGGGTTTGTCCCCCTTCCTGGGAGTGCGGCGTCCCCCGCACCAGCTCCCCGCGGGGCCACGTGTCGGCAGATGGAGCTGTCGCCCGGGGAGCGAGGGCGGCGGGCGAGTTCCTGCGGAAAGGAAAGCGCTGCGGGGTGGTGGCACGGCCGTCAGATTGGATGTGTCTGGACGGAGCGGGCCAAGGGCTTGGCACGCCGCTGGGCACGTGGCCGCGGGTGGCATCCTTCGATAAGTGGGCGCTCGCCCTTATCGGCGCTCTGCAGATGTGCTTTGTCGCTCCATCGGTGTCCCACGGTGTGCGAGTTGGGCTCCCGTTGTGAATCACTCCCACGGGACCGCGGCTCCTCTGGGCCGGGCGGGGTCTCCCCGGGCTTATCCCGCTATTTGAGTTCCTCGAGCTCCATGCCAGCTTTTCGGGGCTGGTGGCAGCAGGGCTCGGCTCCTGCAACACCAGCGGCTTGCTTGGCTCGGCAGGGGAGGGGCGGTGGGGCCGCGGCGAGCGCGGTGCTGCCGACGCCACATCCTCCTCGCCCCGAGCCGAGCGGCCGACGGGAACTGCCAGCCTCAGCAGGAGCAGGGAGAAGTTGGGCAGTTGCTGAGCTGGCCAGGCCGGAGGCTTGCCGGGCCGTTTTAGGGCAGGGCGCAAGTGATCTCTTCTTGCGGGTCACGGCGTCTCGGGGCTGGGTTCTGGCTCCGTTCGTGTTGGTTGTGGGGGCTTTTTGTTCACCTTTGGTACCCTGGGCCCTGGAGCCGGTGGTGGCAGAAGGGGATGGGTGCGGGGGATGACTCTGGTCCCACGGTGTCCCGTCCTTCCCTCTTCAGCTGAGGGTACCGGAGCAGAGGAAACCACCGAGGGTCCCCAGGGGGAGGTTAAGGTTCTCCGGGACCGAACCTGGGGACATCTCCAGGACAAACTCCATGTGAGGAGCTGGAAGGCCGGACCCAGCCTTCCTCTTGCTCCATCTGGAGGAGGGAGCAGGGGGTCTGTGCACAGCCCTTCTCCGGCCCTGTGTCTTGCACCGCTTTTTAGCACTGCCGGAGGGGGAGAAGCTCCCCAGGTTTGCCGGAGTTTCTGTGCGTGAGTGACAGGAATTGGTCTTGCAAAAGCCTCGCGTTCATCGGGGCTCGTGTTGCAACTGCCTTTCTGCAAGGGCAGGAAGGTGCTGAGGAACTTGTTCGTAATGGGGAAGTACAGATGGTTTCCAGTTGCAAGGTGGCAAATAGTGAGAGAAAGGAAAATAAAGCTCTGCGGAAGGGAAGAAAAAGCAGGCTGAGAGGAGGAGGGGAAGGGGCAAAGCAGAGAAGAGAGCTCAGGGGAAAAAGGGAAATGGAGCCAGAGAGCCTCCAGCTGCGGACTGATCATAGCGGACTAGAGGCAGTGCATCCAGCCCTTGATGCTTGGCCACGGCTGGTGTGGCATCGCCCTCCCTGGCTGGCATCTCTGCAGTCATTCTCTGCTCCTGGCCAGCTATGTGCCCTTTAAAACCCTCCTTCCACAGCTGGCTCTGCCACAGCAAAGATGATGAGCAGTGCAGCAGAGCAGAGCAGTTTCACTTCTTGTTTGCAAACATATTTCCCCCCTGCCCCAGGGCTGGTGTCACTAGTGGCTGCGTTTCAGCCAGGAGACGCTCACACACCCGCACGGTGGCCGCCGGGCCGGCTGCTTCAGGCCCATCACCGGAGCCGGGTCCCGCTGTGCCACTGGCACCAGGGCTGTGCCCCGCAGCAGCCCAGGCTGCAGTCAGCCTGTTCCGCAGGGCATGCAGGCTGAGCCCGGCCCCAGGCGGGCAGCTTCTGGAAAGCATCTCATTCAGCAAGTGTGAAAGCAGAGGTGCTGCTCGGCTGCAAACCCCGGCTACGTGAGCATGGAGGGGCTGACCGGTGCCTGGCTGGCAGGCGCCCTGCTCGCTCTGCTGCCGCTCCTGTCCCGCTCGGCGCTGGTTAAGCCATTTCTGCTTGCGCTGCCCGAGCAGGACAGCTGAGCTGAGTTTCCAGCTGCTGCTGGAGCCGTGCACAGGGTACCACAAAGGCGGTCGGTGAACACGCGTGGTTTCAGCCTGACTCCTCGGTAACACCATCGCCTAGCCGGCAGTCTAGTGACAGCAGCCCATGGGGGTGGTGGCGGTAGGTCACACAAGCCCTCTATAAATATCCCATCACTGAGCCCTCAGTGCTAGGGCAGTTTGTCTTTGGGTTCACCGCAGAGGAGCCAGAAATGCTCGAGGGGGAGCTGGGACCAGTGTGCAGCACAAAGCCTCCAGGGTGCTGCTTGTCCCCAGGAAGGGACAGCTCCAGGAGCAGAGCCGGTGCTTGGGAGGTCCCAGGAGAGTGTAGCTGTTGCGTTTTGAATGAATGTCACTTTGCCATTGCATTCCCTGTCCCCATCAGCAACTGGGGTGTGAATTCTGCAGGGTCCATCGTCTTCCTCTCCAGAGGCAGTGGAAGAAGCAGGAGTCTCTGTGCCTCCTTGCTGGTGTTTCCTACCTGCCTGCTCACAGCAGCCATCCTCCAGCCCTTGGAGCTGCGTTTGCAGGGCTGGGGGCTTCCCCGGGATGGGGGAAGGAGGCACTGGATGCCTTCTGCAGGCTCGGAGCCGCATAGGGCAGTGTCCCGGGCTGGGGCTGCAGGGCTAGCCCTGCTGGGCTGGGTTGGTGCAGCCGGTCTCTTCTCCTCTCCCCCATTGTCTGGCCTCCGGCTCCTGACTCACCTTCGTGTGCACGGGGAATGTGCCTCAGCTCAAAGCCTGCAAGCTGCCGGACTAAATATAATTTGTCTGTGGTTTTCTGGGCCAGACACACATCCAGCTACGGAGGGCTGGGTCAGGGTGAGGGGCTGCATGAAACCGGAGTGGCTTGCAAGGAACACCAGGTGCCCCAGTCTGTCTTGGCAGGAGGAAATTGCGAAGCCGGGGTTGGCAGCTGAGCGTTGCCAGCTGCAGCTGCGCCAGCCCGGCAGCCCCAGCAAGGGTCCGGGGAGAGCCTGAAACCGGCTGAGCTCGGAGTACCCCATGCCTTGGTGGCCGATGCCTGCTGCCTGCGCCAGGCATGGGAGTGCCCTGGCAGCATCCCTCTGCCCCAGCAT
Organism: Harpia harpyja; assembly: GCF_026419915.1. NCBI lineage: Eukaryota > Metazoa > Chordata > Aves > Accipitriformes > Accipitridae > Harpia > Harpia harpyja. The sequence continues at coordinate 715,289 of NC_068956.1, read as the reverse complement.
CCCTCTGCCCCAGCTCTGCAGGGGAGCAGGTTCTGTACTGCACCGCGCTGGGTTAAAGCTTAGGGTCAGGTTTAGGCTTAGGGTCAGGGTCAAGCTTAGGGTTAGGGTCAGGGTTCTTCCCTCCAGGGGAAGGAAGGGTGCACTTCTCTCCCTCTGGGTTTGCCAGGCTGTAAAACCATCTTCCCCGCCTCAGTGTGTGTCCTGAGCATTTCGCAGTCGCTCGTTCCGCGTCCTTGGGATTTTCTTATCCCTCTTTTTCATCTCAGGTGTGGAGGCTTCAGCCTTCTGCCAGGCTGCTTAGAGCTGCCATCTCCCCTGCAGGGCACTAACCTGAGGGTCTCCTGCCCCTGTGCTGCCCCTCGTCCTGCTGCAGGACCCCGAGGGTGTCTCCATAGGAGCAGCCACCCCAGGCTCACGCCGTTGGCACCCTGACCCTGCACCTCTGGGTCCTCCTGGGTGGAGAGGTGCCATCTCTGCTCATCCTCTGCTTCTCCCTGGAGGGCAAGTCCCTGGGCTGGGCCCAGCCTGACCGGGGATTATAGAGGTGAGTGGATAATTAGGTGTTAATCCCTAATGCCAGGGCACGTCCAGCTCAGCCCAGCGCCCCGGGGGATTACGCCTGCTTGCTGCAGGGTGTCCCCAGGGGTGCGCGGGGCCGGGAGGCGGCACATGTCGTGACAGATGCCCACGATGCTGAACAGAGGTTTCTCAGCAGCCGCTGGCTTGAAACCTGGCACCGTTCGCTGGTCCTCAGGGAAGGTCCCTGCAGCAGCATGGGCAGCCTGGACAGGACAGCCGGCTGCCGCGAGAAGGAGCATGGAGATGTGGGAGCTGGAGCGTTACCCCCTGCCTTGGTGCAGGAGGAGGAGGCAGGGACCGGCATGCCTGCACTTCAGGCGGTGTGGTGGGAGCTTTGGTAGTTGCTGGTGCCCAATGGAGATGAGCTGCCTGTCTGCTCACCAGCGTGGACTACGCCTGCCGCTCTGCTTGTGGCTCGGGCAGCGCTGGTTGCTGTCACCGCTTCCCGTGGCCCTGGCTTTGCTGGGGGTCCCCCACCTGTGGCCCCTCAGCCTTCGGCCGCCAGGAATCTGGGGGTGCCTTAAATCCACTGCACGCAGCAGCCTCCTGCAAGGCGTGGATTCGGGGGCCGTGCAACGCGATGCGGTGAGGCGCTGCGTGATACAGTACAGTGGCGTGGTGCAGCACGGTGCGGTTCGGAGCCGTACGGTGCCCTGGAGTGCATCGCGCTGCAGCGCCGTATGATGCAGTGCCGCGTCCCAGGGTGCAGCCCGATGCAATGCAGCGCAGCACAGCGTGGCACCGTATGAGACGGCGCGGTGCTGCGCAGGGGAGCGCGGCGGGGAGCTGCCGCTCACCTTGCTACGACGAGCGGGACGCAGCCGCCGCTTTGTAGCACAACCGTTTCCGCTGCCGTGGGACCTGGATGAAAACAAGGCTGTTTTGTGACCCGATTTTCCGGTGTGAAACTTTACATAACGCCTCAGCCCCGGCCGCTCATTGTTATTTAACTCCCGGGTTGGCACCGCTGCTCACCCCACCCCGCGCCGCTGGCCCCCCACCCTCACGGCTGAGCACCAGCCGCCTCCTCTTTCCCGGTGGGCAGGTGGACGGGGGCTGCAGGCAGGGCTGCCTGCTCCTGCCTGCGGGAAGCCCTGCTCCGGGGGGCCTCTGGGGAGAGGGACCCTTGTCAGCCCCGGTGGGAAAGGACCTGCCTGGGCCCTGCGGGGCGGAGGCGGCATCTGCGTCGGCCCCACGTCCCCAGATGGCGAAGGCAACCGTGAGGCCGTGCTTCCTCTCTGGGTTTTCCTCCCTGCCGTGACCTGTTTGTGCTCGTAGGGTGGCTGGCTGAGCCTGCCGGCACGCTTTCCGGGGGGTAATGGAAAGTGTGATGGGGCAATTTAAATTTTCCTTATTCTCAGCAGTCCCTGAAAATGGAGTTTTTGTCTCAGGTGAAACATCAGACGAGGGGGAAATTCCCCACCCACCCAGAAATGGGAATAACAGCCCGTGTCTGGGCCATCTGTGGCATCCCTGGTCCCCTCGTATGGGGCCAACCCCCTCTTTTCCAGCCCCCCTGCCCCAGGGCTCCTCCACGTGTTGGCCGCCCCGTGCTGGGATGGAGATGCTGGGGTCTCCCCTGCGCCCTCCTTGGCGTCCACCTGCGGTTTGGGGTTCCTCTGCCACGGGGGCTCCCTGCTCACCCCAGGGCTTTAGGTTTCTTTATCCGTGATGCTCAGCCTGATGGGAGAAAGAAAGGAAGGGGGCTGGAGCTGGTACCCACCGCAGCCCCATGGCTCCCGGGGGGGGCCACTGCACCCGCAGCCTCCAGCTTCGGGGGGTGCTGGGCAGCCTGCAGACTGGACGGTGGGTTTGGGGAACCCATCGTAGGGGTGGGGGCTGGCCCCCTGGGCTGCCCCCTTTGCTGGTGTGTGGGGGGGGTGGACTCTGCTAGCACAGAAGGAGCAAGCCGTGCGTTGCTGGGGGCATGGGGGGCTGCTGGCAGCAGCCCTCTGCTCTGCTCCCACCCGTTGCGCTGTCGGAGGTGGTGCTGGGGGGGCAGGATGGGGCCCCCCGGTGCCAGGGCGGCTTGTGCAACGTCTCCAGCATGGCGCCTGCCCCAGCTGCTGCCCCTTCATGTGGTTTCCTCCTCCCTGGCGCAGTTGCGAGCGAGGGGGGTGCAGCGCCGGCTGCCGCCTCCTGCACACCGCCGGTGAATTCCCCGTGCCGGGGCGGTTGGGCAGCACTCGGGGGAGCCAGGGCCACCTGCAGCCGCCCTGTCCGCAGCCGGAGGATCTACCGTCTGGTAGAGCCGTTGGCCCATCTTCAGAGAGCTGCGAGGGCCCTGTGTGCCATGCGTATCCCAGCACCACCACGGTGGCCGGGTGCTCCTGCTGCTGGGGTTGCCCACGTTCGCCGGGAGCCGCGTGGCTTGTTGGTGTCAGACTGTGCCGGAGGCCCCCATCGCTCCCATCGCCCCTTACTTGGCTGCAGCAGCGAGTCCCCGGGGGAAGAGCCGGGTGGGATGTGCTGGCATGCCGCAGCCCCCCACGGCAGTCTGCCCTCGGGGGTGCCGGGAGCCCGGGCAGCAGCTGGGTTTATCTCCACATAGCTGTGATCCCCCCGCGTGTCCCCAGGTCACAGCCCAGCCAAAGCAGCCGATGCGGCCCATGGTCCTTACCTGGACGGCTGTGCCCAAGGAGCCGGGGTGCAGAGGGGCTCCTGGTACCTGCCCGCGTCCCCAGGGCTGCGGTGGGGCCGGGGCAGAGCTTCCCTGGGGATGGGGGTGGCTGCTCTGGCACCTCCAGTGTCCGCAGGGGCAAGGGCTGAGCCGCTCGTGGCCTCGGCGGGTCCCTGCCGTGCCGGGAGAGAGGGATGGGGCAGGCACCGGGGGACCTGCTGGGGCCGTGACCCAACTCTTGGCCTCTTCCAGGAGCGCAAGTCATACAAGTGGAAGCAGCTGTTCTTCTTCTTCACCTTCATCACGTTTGCGTTTGCCGTGTGCGTCTACTTCCACCACAACTGGTACTGCAGCCCTGGAGGTAAGGGGGCTGGGGCAGGGCTGTGGTCCCCCCGTGGCTCGGCTGTGCATGGGGAAGGGGCTGGGGTGACACCTTGCCTGCCAAATCCCTGGACAGAGGCAAAGACAGCTCCCTCGCGAGAGAAGGTGCCTGGCCGCCCTTCTCCTCCCACCTGGGTTCAAGCAGGGGATGAGCCCCCCTGCTGCCCTGGAGGGGTGCCTCAGGAGATCCCCCAGCTCCCCGGGGCAGATCTGGCTGCAGGCTCCCCTCACCTGCTGTGTTTCCTCTGCCAGTGTACACCCCATCTTCGCCTTCCTGGAGTACCTGGTTGTCCTCTCCAACATGGCCTTCCACATGACTGCCTTCTGGGACTTCGGCAACAAGGAGCTGGTGGTGAGCTCGCTGCTGGAGGACAAGCATTTCTAGCCGGCCTGGTGCCACAGCCGGCCGTGTGCTGGCCGTGATGCCGGTGCCAGGTGGGGGCTGCTCTTCCCCTGGGGGAGGCAGAGAACTTCTTCCCTCTCCTGCTGCCCCCAGGGCCGGGGCTGGAGCGTTTGCTGTGGAGCTGCTGCAAGGATCATCCCGGGGTCCCGGACCCCACAATTGTCTGTACATGGTCCCTGGCTGTGCCTGGAGCTCTCTTACAGGGGAGCTGGGGGCTCTTGCTGAGGACCCTCGAGGCCAGTACTCCCTGCCCTTGCTCCCTGCTGCCTACCGGGATGGGCAGGAGGACAGAGGAGAGGGGCACGTACCTGCTGACTGTTTCTTTGGAGGATGCTCCGGACAGAGCAGGATTCTGCTCCCAGCATCAGGGCACGGGGGCGAGTCTTGCCCTGCCCCTGCTTTGCCTGGGTGGTCTCATGGTTCCTCCTCCAGGCTGGGGGTCCTTGGCCAAGGTCCTCAAAAAGGGCTGGTGGCCTTTTTGGCCTCGAAGCTTAAGGCAGCCTCAGGAGAAGGAGCACTTTCTGCCCCTGCATCTCTCTGGTTGCACTCCCAAAACGGAGCAGCCTGCAGCCTTGTCTTCTTAGAAAGCCTTTGCTGCAGGGCTGGGGCTGGGGCAGAGCCGGGCCCATGCTGCGAGCGCGGTGCTTGGGGCTGGGTCCGGACTCCTTCCGAGCCTGGGGTGAGCACGGGAGCCGCGGCTGGGGGCTGGCCCCGGGCACTGCTCTCCCGTCCGGGGCTGGGGCAGGGTCCCGGCTCATCCGTGCCTGTGTCGCTGGGAGGGCAGCGTCTTCGAACGTACCAGCCTGTGCACAGACTGTACAGGAGAAAGGCAGGAGGGCGTGAGCGCAGGGGTGCACGGGGCACAGCAGATGCTGAGAGCATCCACGCTCTCCTGCTCTGCCTTTCCCAGAAGCCCCCTCCAGCAAGCAAAGGGTGCTCGCAGGGGTGCTGGGCTCTGGTTCAAGCCCAGTTTGGGGAGGAAGGGCGAGTGGACTGGTGCTGGAGGTCTTCACTCTGACGTCCGCACGGCTTCCCCAGTGCCGTAGGGCTTGAGCTGGGAACTGTTGGGGTCCAGCGGTGCTGCTGCTGCCGCGGGAGGAGGGTGCTGGTGGTGACCCCCCATCTGCGGGCTCTGGCTGCCAGGGCATGGGGCTGACACGGCGGTGGTGCCGTCTGGGTGGGAGCTGGGATCTGGCAGCGTCCCCAGGCTCCTCTGCTCCTCCCCGTGCACAGCCGGGCTGGGCAGCACTAGTGGAAGTGGGCTGCTGCTGCTCTGGCTCACGGGGGCCACGGCCATGACCCAGGAGGGCTTGGCCGCATCCTGCACAGGGAGGGACCGGGGAGCCGGTGCTGTGCTTGGAGAGGTAGCACAGGGCTCGCTCCTAGAGGCTCTCTGGAAGAGGAATGGGCAGCGATTGCAGGCAGGGGGAGAGGGCTGAGCCTGTCGGCACCAGGAGCCGTCTGGAATTTGGCGAGCTCTGTGCTTGCCAGGGCTCACCCTGCGCTACGCGTGGCCACGAAGGACCGACGTGGGTTCCTGCAGCCGCCCTTCACGTGAACGCAGCCACCACCAACGGTCCCCTGGGATGTCCCCCAGCGCTCTGTCCCTGCGCTCCCGGGGCTCGGGCAGAGCCTTCTCCAGCAGGAGCTGCGGCACCCTGGCCGGTGGCCCTGGCTGAGCCGGGCCCGGGCTGGCCTTCGAGCGGGTCCTGCCTTGTGCGTGTCCATCCGTGAGTGTTCCCACCGCACCGTGCCGGGTTCCATCCGTCTCCCCTGCCTGCATGCCTGTGGTGTGCTGCCCGCCGGCAGCGTCTGCGCCTTGGTTTTGAGGTTGAAATAAAGCACTGAGTATTTTTGTGAGCTCTTGGCAAAGTCTATGCCGCTTCCACGCAGCCCGGCCGGTGCACGGCCAGCGGGTCCCGTCCCTTCCTGGGACCCCAGGTCCGGGTGGGGTCTGGGCGGGGGTGCAGGATGCGGATCGCTGGGGTGTGGGACGTGGATCCCGGGGGCTGGGGCTGGGGTGCGGGACGTGGACCCTGGGTGCTGGGCGAGGCTGGGAGCCGACCAGAGAGCCGGGCTGGAGGCACAGCGCTCCCGGGCTGAGTCCACCCCACAGCTGACAGCTCTGCTCCCCACCCAGCCCCGGGGGCCGCCAAGTTGGCTGCGGGGGCCAGCGGCCAGTGCAGCCTGGGGGAGCGGAGCCCGGGGCCAGGAGGGCTGGGGCGGACGCAGCTGGTGTACGGGGCACGGTGCTGAGCAGGGGGCAGGGGAGCTGCCTCGGGCCTCGGTTTCCCTCTGCCCCGTGCTGGGGGCTCCTGCTGGGGCGGTGGGGCCGTGGCGGGGCCCTGACCTCGCTGCAGCTGGGAGGAGAACAGCCATGAGCTCATCCCGCTGCTCCGGGGCCAGGGCAGGGCTGCATCCCGCTGCCTCTCTCGGCATCCCACCCCGGGGTCCCCGCCTCGTCCCAGCACCCACTCCTCTGCCATATACCCCACCGGGGTGGGACCTCGCCCCCCCGCGGGGGCTGCAGCCCCTGCCTGCACCCTGCCAGTCCTGAGGATGGGGGGGTCTGTGTTGGTTGCCCTGGCAGGAGACCTCCGGCCAGCTCCTGTCCCGGGCACAGGGACATCCCTGCTGTGGCACCCCGGGTGTACCGAGGGTGCCCCCGACTGCGCAGGGCGTCCCGGCGAGGGAGGGGGGGCCCCCAGCTCTACCCTGTGCAGCCCCACACCGTGGCACCCACGGCTCTGCCGTCCACCCTGCCCGTGGGAGCTTGTGGGGTGGCACAGCCCCTCGGGTGCCGGTGACCCCACCTGCAGCTCTGGCCCCAAAGGAGGGGACTCACCCCCCCCCCCCCAGAACAGCCCCCTCCGGACAATAGTAGGGATGAAGGTCAGCTTTTGCTGCTGCGGTGGGAGCAGGATACAACCCTCACGGGACCATGCAGTGGGAGCAGGACATGGCCGTGGGGATCCCCCACGGAGGGAGCAGGATTCGGTGCAGCCGGGACCTGCAAGCCCACCAGCACGCAGCCCCCCGGGGCCATGCCGGTGTCGCAGGTTCCCAGGCTGGGGGTCCGGGGTGGGGGCCCACGCTTTACGCTGGCCCCCGGGAGGCCGTGGGACGGGGACGGGGATGGGATGTGGCCGGAGCCACCCTGCCTCGCGGCACCGTCGCCCACGCCGGCTCCCTGGCTTTGGCCGGGAAATGGCAGCGGGGAACAAAGGCGGCTTGTGGCGGGTGCCGGGTCTCTGCCCTTCCTGCAGGAAGGACCCGGGGCCAGGCAAGGGGCCCAAGAGCGCGGCAGCGGGGGCCCTGCCAGGCCTGGCCGGATCCGGCCGCCGGCCAGCACGTGCCGGCAGCCCGCTGGGGCTGGCAAGGGGGTGGCGAGCGTGGCCGAGCAGCCGGGGCTGCTGCCGGTCCCTCGCCGCCGCCGTCGTCGTCAGCCTCGGCACTCGGCCGCGGGACCCGAGGTCCCACGGGACACCCCAGGCACGGGGACGCGGGGCTCTGGCCTCTGCCTGCCGCTCCGGAGCGGGGCAGGACAGGGCAGAGCCGGAGCTGGGGGGGCTGGAGGGGTCCCAGGGAGAGAACCTCGCTCCTGCGCCCACCCCTGCGCTGTCCCCATGCGCAGCCTCTGCAGTGTCCCCGTTCCTATCCCTTGCAATGTCCCCAAGCCCGAGTTCAGCGCCGGCCCCGAGTGGTCGTGGGGGTAGCCGGGGGTCAGGGCTGGCCGTGGCAGGGGCACCCCGAGCTTCCCCTGGCCAGAGACCCCCGGCAGGCAGCGGCACTGCCGTGAACGCCCTCGGCTTGGCCCTGGCAGGGCAAGAGAACCCGGTCCAGCTTGGGGTGGGGGCACCCATGTCCCCCCCCCCGGGGTGTCCCTGTGCTGGGGGAAGGCAGGGGCGCGCGGGAGAGCACAGGAGACGGGGAGCCTGGGCAGGTCTCTTTATTTCAGGAGAAGCAACTCAGGGAGCGGCTGGTTACAGGCGAGTCCCACTGCCCCGTGGAGCCCCGGCACCCCACGGTGCAGGAACACTCTCCTCCGGCAGAGCCCATCGGCAGCTCCGACGCCGCTCTCGCCAGGGCTGGACTTCCCCGGCGCTGGCCCCGGAGAGCCGGCGATGCTGTGCCGGGCTGGGCTCACCCCAAACACCGGCCCAGGATACCCCCGGCACAGCCGCCGGGACCCCGCGGCAGGATGGGGCCATGCCAGTGCCGGGGCAGCGGGATGCTCGGAGGTGGCCGAGCGCCAGCGCTGGCATAGAGGGGCTGAGGGCCTCCCCTTGTGCCCCCCCCCCCAGCCCCGCTGGTGCAGGGGCTGGGGGTGGCGGGTCCCCATGGGGTGCTCAGGGCAGGAGGCAGGTTCGGCCACCCCGAGCATCCCCTTCTCAGGAAACGTTGGTCTATGCTGGGACCAGAGAGGTGTCACCCAAAAGCGAACGCTGACAGCCAGGGCTGGGGTGGGGGTCCTGCGGAGCTGGGGGAGCCCCGCAGCCCCCCAGGGCGGACAGCCAGTTAGTGCAAACAACGTCTATATTATTAAAGCTGGCGGCTTTGGGCTGGCGGCCCCGGTCCCGCCATCCCTGGGGGGGGCAGCGAGGCTCGGGGAGGCACCGGGGTGGGCAGGGGGGGTTTGGTGGTGCCAGGCAGTGTCTTGGGGGGCAGCGGGGCAGGGACAGGATCGTCTCTCGCTGGTCGCCAGCAGCCCCGTCACAAAAGGACGCAGGGCTTCTTGGGCTTGGCCGGGACAGGGTTGAGCACGGCCCTCACCGCCTCGGTGAAGACATCCTTGATGCCCTCCTGGTTGAGCGCCGAGCACTCCAGGTACTTGACGGCGCGGATCTGCTTGGAGAGGCTGATGCCTTGCTGGGTGGTGATGGGCGCCTGGTTCTGCTCCTTGAGTCGCTTCATGGTCTCAGGGTTGTTTCTCAGATCCTTCTTGGTGCCGACGAGGAGGATGGGCACGCTGGGGCAGTGGTGGCACACCTCCGGGTACCACTTGTGCTTGACGTTCTCGTAGGAGGGCGGGCTGGCGATGGAGAAGCAGATGATGAAGACGTTGGTCTGGGGGTAGGAAAGCGTCCGGAGGCGGTCGTACTCCTCCTGGCCGGCCGTGTCCCACAGGTTTAAGTTAATAGTCCTGCCATCCACCGTGTTCTGGGCGCTGTAGTTGTCGAAGACGGTGGGGATGTACTCCTTGGGGAAGGCGTTGGTGGTGTAGCAGATGAGCAGGCAGGTCTTCCCCACCGCCCCGTCGCCCACCACCACGCACTTGATGCTCTGCATCCCCGCGGCTCGGCGTCCTTCGCGTCCCCCTTCAGCAGCCTGTGGGGAGGGGAGAGGGTCAGGGTCAGGGGACATGGTGGAGCTGGGGTCACCGTGGTCCCCCTGCTCGGACACCCGAGGCCGGAGGGTGCAGAGGGGCAGGTCACACTCGGTTCACCCTCCATCCCGCAGTCCGGGTGAGCTTCCCGGCCAGGCGCGTCCCCCCGTGCAGCCCCCACGGTCCACAGCAGCCCAGAGACCCCCCCGATGGGGAACCGCACCCCCTGATCCAGGACAAAAGTGTGTGCCACCGCGGCTGCCATGCTCGGGGACAGCATCGTCCCCAGGACGGTGCTGCCAGGACAGCCAGGCTGCTGCAGCACCCCGTGCCGTGCCATTCCACGCTGTGCCGTGCCTCCATCCCGGTAGGAGATGGAGGGCAGCAGGGCATGCAGCCAGGGGCAGATTTGGGCTGTGGGAGCGTGCGGGCTGCTGCCGTGTGCCCCAGCCCTGGCGCCCGGTGCCACACACGCCAAGCGGTGCTGGCCCCGGCGGGGCAGAGGCCGGGCTGGTGCCACGGCCAGGCCGGAGAGCGGCCGCTGGCGCGGCCCCTCGGGGCTGATGTCCGCTCCGGCAGCTGTGTTTATCCCCGAGCCCAGCGCGTTTCCCTGTTTGCCTTCCTCAGGTTCCCTCTGCAATTGCCATTAAGGGCCGCATCCTGCTCCCCTTCCTGCGGCAGGCTGGAGCCGGGCGCTGCCGAGCCCAGCCCAGCCGAGGCGCGGGGGGCACCGCACGGCGCCGGGGCGAGAGGTTGCCCACCCGTGGGGCTGGGCCAGCATCCCCTTTCCCCACCGGGATCTGGGATTTGTCCCGTCGGGAGGGTTATCTCGGCCGGGGCAGCGGCTCACGTGCCGCAGCGACGGGGCGGCAGCGGAGGTGCTGGGGTGGAGGAGCCGGGGATGCCGCATCGGCCCAGAGCCCCGGGCTGGGGCGGGGGGACACACAACCCTCTTCCCCAGAGACCCCCGGGGCTCTGGGGAAGGGTGACGGGGCCGTGGCCCCCCCCCCGAGCCAGACCCTTCCCCTTCCCCTTCCCCTTCCCCTTCCCCCTCGGATGGGGAAGTCGCTCTTCCTCTTCCCGCCCTGACACCCGGCTTCCTGCCTGCAGCGGGACCTGGTGCGACGTGACCCCCGCCCTGCCTGGCTCCCTGCCTGCACCGCTGCACCCCCGGGTACAGGCAGGACAAGCCGGGGGGGGCCGGCCGGAACGCCGCTGAAGCCACTGCCTCAGTTTCCCCACTGCAAAAGTGCTTCCACGGCGGAGGGTCGGGGGGGATGCCTGGGTCTTCAGCTCATGAATGGGGGGGCCGCAGCACCGGGGCCGTTGCAGGCAGCCCCCCTCTATCCCCCCCCCCCCCTCCACCGCAGGCAGCGCCTGCCCGCAGCAGGAAGCCTGCTGGCCACGCCGGGGCTGCTCGCACAGCGTGGGATCCCGGGCGGGTCACAAATAAATACCCGGCCCCTTTGGCCTCGATTTTTCTCCCCGCTTCGGTCACGAACACAGCCCGGAGGGTTTCCTCACACCAGGCCGTACCGGCCGGGGTCCCCCACGGCCTGGGGGGGGGGCTCAGCAACGGTGCAGGCAGCAGCAGGCAGAGGGGTGGGAGCAGGATCAGGGCAATGGGTGCAGGAGCAGAGGGAGCAGGAGCAGGGTGATGGGGACAGGAGCAGGGAGATGGGGACAGGGAGATGGGGACAGGGAGATGGGGACAGGAGCAGGGAGATGGGGACGGGGCGATGGGTACAGGATCAGGGGGAGCAGGAGCGGGGCGGGGGGGGAGCAGGACAGCGGGAGAAGGAACTGGATCAGGGCAACGGGAGCGGGAGCAGGGCGATGGGAGACCAAGCTCCCTCCATGGCCACGCTGGGCCATCTCCAGGGATGGGCAACCTCTGTGGGGCTGTATCTGCCACCCCGCTGCCCCATGCTGTCACCGTACAGCGCTGGGGAGGGAACCCCCGGGGGTCCCGCCTGCCCGTGGGGGGCTGCCCCGCTCAGGCCAAGCATTAACTGCCTGGGATGCCCAACACACCCTCATTTCTCATCAGGTGCTGCCGCCAGCTCCTCGTCCGCCACCCCCCCCAGCACCCCCAGTCCCTGCCTGGCTGCATCGCGCCCAAAACACCCCTGCACCAGTGCCCAGCCCTGGTCGCCCTGCTCACCCCCAGCTGCCAGGGACTGGTGGGACTGGCGGGACTGGCGGGACCACGCAGACACAGTGGGGCCACGGGACGTACGTGGCACCCGTGCCCCCTCCGTCCCGCAGCCACCCTGGCTCTTTGCCCAGGGCTCCCGGCGCTGGGGGGGGGGTACCCCGGGGCAGTCCCCAGAGTGGGATGAAGCCACCCCCATCGCACCGTGGCAGGGACCTGGCTGAGCTGGTTGGGACCTACCTGACCCAGCTTGGACCTATCATCTGACCTGGTTTCAACCTTTTTCCCCCCCCATTGTCTGTGAGGCTTGGGGGGCACGGGCACCCTGCTCCCCCTCAGCCCCTCCAGGGCAGGCGGCAGTGCTGCAGCAGATTTTTTTTTCCTTTTCTGATGAGATCGGCTTGAAGAAGAGATGGCAAAAACAAGAATTTTCCTGGAAAGCCATTTTGGTTCACATTTTAGATTTAAATTCTCTTCTCTTCCCAAGCTGAAGGCCAGCAGGCGCTGGGTTGCCAGGAGCTGGAGCCAGCCGCTCTCCAGCTGAAATAAACCCAAACTGGGTTTTGTTTTGTGAAAAAAAAAAATCCAACGTTATTCCTAAATGCCAGCCTTTGGTTTTCTTTGCAAAACTGTCCCCCCCACGGGGCCTTGGGGAGCAGCTGTGTCCCCACGGACCCCACGGGGCAGGGTGGGAGGTGCACCAAGCGGCACTGGGCTCAGCTGGGCGGGGGGAGCGTGCGGCGGGTTTAAAACCACCCAAACCCAGGGGTGCAGGAGCTGCAACGGGCGGGTGCAGCATCCCCGCTGCAGGGATGTCACTGGGGGGGACCCAGCTGGGGGTGCAAGGTGGCGTGGGATGCGATAGATGGGGAGGGCAGGGGACAGCATCCCAGAGCAGGAGCCACCTCGAGGCATCGCGGCACCTGAGGGTGCCCCATGAGCCCCTAACGAGGCATGCAGTCCCCGGCACCCGCAGGGTCCTGCTGTCCCCATGGCCCACGGGCACCCCAAGGTCCCCATAGCTATTTGCATGCTGGGCAGTCATCCTGCAGCCCATGGTGGGGCTCGGTGGAGGGTCCCCGCTGTCCCCCAGGCTGGGGTCCCCCCGCTGCCAGGACCAACTGGCTGGTGGTGTGACACCGGGGCATCCCCCCCGGGCTGGGGCTGGGGCAGCGGGTCCCAGCAAGGGTCACCCAGCTGAGGTGGGAGTGAGAGGGGTCCCGCAGGAGCCCTGGACCCCAGATCAGGGGGGCGTGGGGGCAGTTTACTGCCCTGAGAGGCTGCCGGGGGCACCCCAGGGAGTACTGGGGTCCTGGGGACACCCCGTCGGCAGAGCGGCCGGAGGAGATGCAGCCAGAGCCGGTCGCTGCCTATAAATACCCGGAGGGGTGGGAAGAGCCGCCGGAACCCAAGGACAATGTCGGCAGCAGAACAGATGGGCAGGAGCCGGCCCCGGCGGGGGACGCGGGGAAGCCGCTGCGGCCAGAAGTGGGGTGCGAGGGGCGGCTGTCCCAGGGCACGGGGACGGAGCGGCGTCCCATCCCTCGGGGAGCGGGGCGGCCCCTGAACACCAGCCACGGCCCCGGGACCGTCCCGCAGCGGGACACGGCGTGGACTGGTCACGCCGAGCTCAAACCCTGCACCCCCAAACCGGCCGTGGGGCTGCGGGCACCCCGGGGTGAGCTGGCACCCAGCGGGCACCCATCCGCATCTCGGGAAAGGCCCGGGCTGAGTCAGCGGGGTTGCTAAGGAAGGGGACAGGGTGCAAGTGGAAATGCTCGTGCCCATGAGAGCATCACTGCTATGGGGAAACGGAGGAGAGGAGGAGCAGGGAGTGGGCAGTGGGCCACTTCTCCACGACCCAGGGCCCCTGGGGCCGTGAAACCCCAGCGTGGCCCGAGGCTTGCCACCGGCAAGAAGCAAACGTGGGCGTACGCGCTGCCCGTGGCGGGGCTGTGGCAGGACCCGGGCGCTCGCGCAGGACCGTTTTTGCTCTCGCCATCGCTGGCACCACGGGCACCACCGACTCCGGGTGCGGTGCCGCGGATGGTGGCACGATGAGGGGACCCGCAGGCACGGCCGTGCTACCTGCGTGCACGGGGCAAACTGCTCACCGAGGAGGGGGCTTGGTGCGGATAAGACCCCTGCAGCAGCCAAAGCCCCAACCCTCCCTCGGCTGCCCGGGGAGGACGAGGGGTGTTGCGGGGCCACCCATGTCCCTGACCCGCAGCCACATGGGCTCTGACCCCCCTGGCCCTCCCTGCCCCCCCGCTGCAAGGTGACAGGAGGGGAGGTGGGAACCGTGCCGAACGGGGGCCGGGACGGGGCTGGGGGTTGCACGATGGCATCCCCGCGGTGCCGGGCAGGGGCCGGAGGTTGCCCACGGTCCCTGCAGAATCCCAGAGCCGTGGCACCCGAGGGTCCCGTGGCACCCGAGGGTCCCGCAGCCCACGGCCACCGGACAGCCTGGCCACTGTCCTGCGGCGCCTGGGGACATCGGGCGAACACAGCCCCTGGTGTGCCCCCCCCCCAGAAATGCTGGGGCACGGGCAGCCTCGTGGGGCCGAGGGGCACAGCCTGCGTGGGGCACCGGAGGCGCCTGCCCCCCCCAGCCCGACTCCCTGGCCCCACAGGAGGGGAACTGGAGGAGGAAGAGGAAGGGTCGGAGCACTGAGGGGTCTGCATGGTGCCTAACCCTGGGACTCAGCACCCCTCACCCCAGCAGGACCCTGGCCACCCTCCGCGCCGCTCGGCCGGGATTTGGGGTGCTGGGGAGAGGGCATGGGCGGGCGAGCGGGGCTGTGGGTGACGCACCGCAACCTCTGCCCCCCCCCCATTGCCACCCCCCCTGGATGGGAAAAGCGACTCATCTCTTCTTCAGCAGAAAAGGGAAGCAAAACCCGCTCGCCATCTCTCACAGCCAGGGCATCCCCCCCGCTGGGTTTTTCCGCTGGGGGAGCGGAGCAGCCGCCCCTGCGGGCTCCCCTCCCGCTGCCGGCCTGGCGGTCCCCAGCCCCACGGCACCTAAACCTGACAAACCAAAGCAAACCAAAGCGCGCCGCGCAGGCTGTGCGCCGTGCGCCCTGCACCCCACGCCACATGCACCCCACGCCACATGCACCCCACGCCACATGCACCCCACGCCACATGCACCACACACGGCGCACCCTGCACCACAAACCCTGCATGGCGCGCCGCGCGAGACAGCCCCCGCATCGCACACGGCGCAGCCCACGCTGCGCCCCACGCCGTGCACCTCGCACCCCACCTTGTGCACCAGGCGCTGCGCACCCCACTCCCCACCACAGGCACCCCACACCGGGCACCCCACACCGGGCATCCCGCGCGGTGCCGGCAGGGAGCAGAGGTTGCGGCCGGCACGTCGCTGCCCACGCTCACGGGCCGGGCGGTGTGTCCATCCCGGACAGACGGACAAGCCCCGGCCGACCCAGGGCTGGGGGTCAGCTGCCATGATCTCCGGGGTCTCTCCTGCTCTGCGGGGAGAGCAGCACAGCGCGGCCCCCCCGGCACTGCCATCGGCTCAGCAGGCAGAAAGAGGAAACTAATAAAATCTATAAATACCGAGCAGGGACCCCATGGGGCCAAGTGTGCCGGCCCGCCACCGGCACCGGCGTGGGAGCGGGGTGGGGGCGGTTTCTGCCACGACTGTGGCGGGGACCCGGTGCTGGTGCGGCCGAGACGGGATCCCCGCTCTGTGGGACATGTCCTGAGGGGTGCTGTCACCGGCACCCCCCGCTCTGCCCCGTGGCCCTGCTGTCACGGCTAAAATAACTTCCATGCTGAGTCGAAGGATTTTGGTTTTTCCTCATTTTCCAGCTGCAGGCTCGTCGTGACTAATTTCCTCATTTTATTTCCCTTCCAGGTCGGTGAGCTCCGCCACCGCGTCCCGCTCTGCCCCTTGGCACGGTCACGGCTGCTCCCTACCCTCGGTCTCCCGCTCGAGGCGCTGCCAAAGCCGGCACGAGTGGCCCCTGAGCCGGGGCCAGCACTGGCCAGCAAACCCCTGCCCCAACCCCGCAGTGGGACGGGGCCAACATTGGCCGGGGCTGCTCCCGGTCAGACACGGCCGCCTGCATCGGGGGGATCCTGGGATGGACGGAGGGGTGGACGGAGGGATGGTGGGTGGGTGGGTGGGTGGGTGGATGGATGGATGGAGCCAGCCAGGCCAGGCCATGCTCCCTGGCCTCAGGGTGGGAAAACAGCTCACACTGTGGAGGCAGGGTGCCCAGCACACCAGCACCGGACCAGTTCGGCCCCTCTTGACTCGACGGTCAAACCAAAGCCGCGGGTGCAGGATGCCCGACCCCTGCTCCCAGCCACGCAGGGCACACACCACACCTACACCCGCTGGCCGCCACCACTGCTGCCATGAGGTGTGCCGGCCTCGGGTGCCTCCTGGCATCGCCAGAGACACGCCTGCACCCACGGATGCTCCCAGCTACCAGCACCCCACGGTTCCAGCACCAGCCCCGCTGCCCACCCCAGCCGAAAACATCCACCACAGCTCAGCCCCAGCGGCAGGGCTGGACGACGTCCCCACGTGCCACTGCCGGCGCTTCGGCAGCTTCTCCTTCCGCCGAGGAAAGAGGAGTGAGCCCAGCGGGACCCCAGCCTATGCACCCACCCACAGAGCCATGGCCACACCGTGCCCCTCCCGGGGGGGGGATGTCTCCCCCAGGCACTCGGAGACCCACGGGTGCCCCCGCTCTGCAGCGAGCCAGCAGCGGGACGGCATCGAGAGGCGGCGCAAGCCAAATCGGGAGCTCGTGTTTGGCCAACGGCACAACGCATCCCACCACTGCCCCCCAGCACGTCCCCCCACTGCCCCCCACCAGGAGGGGAGGAGAAGGCAGGGGAGGAGAGGGGAGGGCAGAGCTCCCCGAAGCCTCACCAGAGGTGACCCCAAGCCCAGGCGGGTTTCACAAAAGGAGAGTCACGGGGCTGCGGCACACTCACCGTCTGCCCAGCCCGGGGGGCCTGGGGTGGCCCAGCAACAAACACCCACCACAGCCAGACACCCACCCCGGGGCCAGCCCTGCCACACAGCAGAGCTGACCGCGCTCCCCTGCTGCACCGTGCCACCCCTGCACCTCCCAGCACTCTGACGTGTGCGAGCGCATGGCCGCGTGAGCACTGCAGCGTGCACCGTGGCGTGCGATGGGCACGGCAGTGGCAGGGCTGCAGCGTGCACCGCAGTGTCTGCGTGGTGTCTGCTGAACATGTGTGGCAGCATGTCTGTTGCAGCGTTGCGCTGTGTTGGGGTGTGTGATAGCGTGTGCGAGTGACGTGCGTGTTGCAGCGCGTGCAGTGTTGCAACGAGCGTTGCAGCGCGCACGGGACGTGCAGCGTGTGTTGTAACGGGCGTGTTGCAAGGTGTGTGCAGCGCGGGGCTGTGGGCAGGTGTTGCAGTGGGCGCAGTGGCTGTGTGCAATGATGTGCGGTGCAGTGCGTGCGCAGTGTCCCGCAGTGTGCGGTGTTGTACCTTTCGGTGGGTGCAGTGTGTGCAGTGCAGAACCCTGCAGTGCATGCACTGAGTGTTGCAGTGGGGTGCCTGGTGTGCAGCAGGTGCGGTGGGCAGTGCAGTGGGCACAGGGTGCAGTGGGCACAGGGTGCAGTGCAGCGGGCAGAGTGCAGTGCAGCAGGCAGTGCTGCGGGCAGAGGGGGCAGTGCAGCGGGCAGAGGATGCAGTGCAGCAGGCAGAGGATGCAGTGCAGCGGGCAGAGGGTGCAGTGCAGCGGGCAGAGGGTGCAGTGCCCTCTGGTGTGCAGTGCAGCCCGTGCAGCGCCAGGCACGGCGGGTCACGCTGTGCAGTGCCTTTCCGTTCATGCAGTGAGCGGTGCGGCGTGTGCGGGGTCAGTGCAGTGGGGTGAGTGCAGTGGGGTCAGTGCAGTGGGGTCAGTGCAGTGGGAGCAGTGGCAGTGGGGGCAGTGGGGGCAGTGGCCGCGGGTGCAGTGCCGGTGGGGGCCGAGCCGGTGCAGCGGCCCCGCCGAGGGGGTCGGGCCGGGCCGGTTCTGTCCCCGCTCTGTCCCGGCAGCCGCCGGCCCCGCTCCCCCCGGGGGCCGCTCCCGGGCTCCGCCGGGCGGCGGGGGCCAGCACCCCCGGCACCCCGGACCCCCGTTACCCCCCGTCAGCCCCCGCCCTGGCCCCGGCGGGCGGCTCCTCCCGCCGCCCCGACCCGCACCCCGACCCGGACCCGGTACCCACCCCCCCGCCCCGGCAGCGGGACCCCCATCCCTGGCCGGCTGCCGCCGGGTGCCCCTGCCCCGGCAGCGGGACCCGGCCACCCCCCCCCCGACCCCCGACCCCCGGCCCGGTCCCCCACTCACCCCGGGGCATGGCGCGGCGGCTCCGGGCGGCGGGCGCGGGGCCGGAGGAGCAGCAGCAGCAGCAGCAGCAGGAGCAGGAGCAGGAGCAGGAGCAGGAGCAGGAGCAGGAGGAGGAGGAGGAGAAGGAGGAAGTCTGCGGCCGCCTCCTCCCGCCGCCCCGGGCGGTCCCGCGGAGAAACTTCCCTCCGCCGCGCCCGGCCCCCGCCCGCCCCGCCGCTTCCTTCCTCGGCCCGGCCCGGGGGCCGGGGGGGGCCTTCCCTCGGGAGGGTACCCGGGACGGCGCGGGGGGACACACACCCTGAGTCCCCCCGGCATCGCCCCGCCGCCCGGCCCCGGCCCCCCCCCCCCCCCGCTGCCCCTCGGAGCGGGCTCCGGGTGCCAGCCGGGCAGCGGGGAGGGGGCGCGGGAGCCCGCCCCGTCTCCAGGGCCGGGGGCTGATGCAGAGGCTGCAGCAGGTTCGGGTTGAGGGGGGGACCGAGGGGGACCCCCAGCACCCCGGCCGCCTCGGCCACAGCTCCGGGACCCGCCGCAGCAGGCGGGTGGGGGGGGGGGGTGTCCGGCTCCTGGTGCCGGAGCTGTGCCCGTTCCCACGGGACCACCCACAGAACAGGGTGCTGCAGCCCCCCCCCCCGCCCCCGGCTCCCTGATACCCACTCGCTCCTGCCCTCACCCTGCCCCGGGGCTCGGGGCAGGGTGAGAGGTGCCTGGGGGTCCCGGATGGCAGAGATGGGGACAGGGATGGGGACAGGGACAGGCTGGGGTAGCCCGCTGCCAGCCCAGGGGGCTGGGAGCTCTGGGGAAGTCTTACATCAGGGGCAGGGGGCTGCATGGGGGGCCAAGGAGAGAGGGGAGCCCACACCGGCCGGCCGGGGCTCCCTGGGGAGACAAGGGGGGATGGCAGGCAGGGGAGATGGCAGCCCCTGCTATCGGGGTGCCACCGGGGTCTCGGGGGGAGAGATGGGGATGGGATGAGGGGAGAGTGGGGACCAGCTGCCTGGGGAGGGGAACCGGGGCCACCCTGCTGCACCCCAAGGGGGAACAGCAGGGTCCCAGGGCTGCTGCAGGGGCAGAGCCCCCCCAAAGCACGGCCTTGTCCTGCTGGGTCAGGGCCAGAGGAGACCCAGGCGCTGTGAGGGTCCCTGCAAGGGCCAGGTCCCCCAAGCTGGGGGTCCCCGTAACGGCCAGGTCCCCCCAGCAGCACCCACAGCCCATGAGGGTCTCTGGCCCTGGGGCAGAACGGTGTCATGGGGGGAAGGCGGCTGCCCGGGGATGGAGGCGAGGCTGTTCTTCATGCCTGTCCCCATCTTCATCCCGGGGCATCTCAACCACGGGGGCTCTGCAGGCATGGGACCCCTTGCCCGCACCTGGGATCTTCCTCCACACCAGCACAGAGGACTGGGGCTGGGACCCCACTGGGAACCCTCTGCCTAGAAATCAGTCTGGCAGCTGCCTGTGGCTCGGGGTGCTGCCCGCTCACCTCCGTGGCCAGCCCTCTTTTCCATCCCAGGCATCCGCCAGGGCCGGGGCTCCCCACGCGACGCCAGCCCTGCAGCCTGGTCGTGTCCCCCCCATCCCGCATCCCAGGGCGGCAGCGTTGGGCACTGCCTGGCTGATGGGTGCCTGCTCCAGGAGTGAGGGTGATGCCTCTCAGGGCAGCGGGGCTGGAGCAGGATGGGACTTTGCTTCCAGGCCGGTGGCCACGGAGCTATTCTGGGGCCGGATCCGATCCCTGCAGGGAGCTTTGCTTTCAGCCCCGGTGCCGAGGGAAAAGGACATGAGAAACTTTAGCCCCTGACCTTCCCGTCCGCCACCGCGGGCTGGTGGCCTCCGGGTGCTGGTGGCTGTGGGCCCCAATGGCGCTGATGGCACCGGTTCAGCACCGGTGAGCGGCGATGCCACCGGGAGCATGTGGCGCTGGCAGGGTGTTGCAGCTCTCGGGGGGGGGGGGGGGGGGGGGGGGTGCCGAAGCGTGGCAGCTCGGGCTTGGCCGCCAGCAACCACGCGCTCAGGCGTCAAAACGGGTCTGTCCCGACAAGTCGGGATGCTCTGATGTGTCGCGGCGCTCTGACAGACAAGCCGGGGCTCGAGGCGGGCTACCTCCAGTGAGGTCACCCATCCAGGCGTCACACGCAGCCACCTCTGCTTAGCTTCCGCGCCGCGCCAGCGCCCCGCGCCCAGCCTGGGCATTCCCGCCTGCGCCCGCCAGAGGCCGCTGCGGCTCAGCGGCGGACGCGAGGAACCCGGCGGAGGCGGGAGGGAAGGGAGGGGGGAAGAGGAAGAGGGAGGGCGTGGCCACCTGCCCGCCCCTGATTGGCCGGGCGGCGGCGCGGGGCGGTCCCGCCCCGCGGAGGGTCTCGCACGGCGGCGGTTGGCTCCGCCCCCTGTCAGCGAGCGTGTGGCGGCGGCGCCAGGGCCCGGTGCGCAGCGGGGCGCGCGGGGGGGGGGGGTGCCTGGAAGAGACCACCGCTACCGGGGGGGGGGGGCTGTCCCGGGAGAGACCGCGGTGGGGGGTGGAGAGGGGGGGTGTCCCGGGAGAGACCGCTGCGGAGGAGGAAGGTGGGGGAAGGAGCGTACCGGGGGGGGGGGGGGCAGGGTTGTCCCGGTAGAGACCACTGCTGAGGAGAGGGGAGGTAGGGCTCTCCCGGGAGACACCACTGCTGCGGGGAGGGAAGGCTCTCCCGGGAAAGACCACTGCGGGGGGGAGGGGGGGGGCTAGGAGGGCAGACCCGGGGGCGGGCGGGGGCCGGCGGCGGTTCCCCGGTCCGGAGTACCGGGAAATAACCCGCCGTCCCTCAGCCGGTGAGGGCCGCGGAGCGCAGCCGGTGCTGCCCCGGAGCGCGCAGCCCGCTCCCGCCTGGCCGAGGGGTTACGGCGGAGCCGAGCCGAGGCGAGCTGAGGTGAGGTGAAGGACCGGGCCCAGCGCCGGGGGCCGATGCCGAGGAGGAGCTGACAGCGGCGGGGGAAGCGGCGAGACAGAGGCGGAAATGGATTTACGGTCGGGAGTGGCCCTGTGGGTCCTGTGCGGCTTCCTCCTGCAGCAGGGGCGGGGGGAACGGCCCCCCGGCTCCCACCTGGACGAGACCGCCATCGCAGGTGAGAGCGGCCCTCCCGCCGGGACACCCCCGCCCCGTTCCCTCAGAGCCGTTCCCGCGTTCCCCGAGGCCTCTCTCTGCCGCCGGCTTCCCAAAGGATCCGGGCCGGCGTTGAAGCCTCCAGCCCCGGTGGTTTGGGGGCAGGTTTGCTCCGGCCAGGGGCGGCGAGCCGGGTTAGGGCACTGCCAACCGGCCTCGGCTCCGTTTTGAGGCTGCTCCCCGGCTTATTGGATAAGTGGTGCTGCTAACCATGTCCCGGCCCTGGTTGGGAAACCCACAGAGCTCAGGGCAAGGGTCGAAGGACCAAAAATAATCCCTGTTTATTTTTGCAATGGACTCCAGCTATTTGCTAATGAGTGTTTTGGATCGTGACTCGGTGTGTTCAGAACGTGCCAGTGTTTAATTTTTTTTTTTTTTTAAGGACGTTCCCAGGTGGGCAGCCTGGCTGGGGAGGCAGCGGGCTGGGGGTGAGGGATCCCAAGGGTTGTGTAACCCTGGCATGCCTCCTGCCCTCGCCCTGCTCCGGGGGCAAGGTTTTCCCACCTCTCAGCCCAGAAGAGGAGAGGTAGCAAAGACCTAACAGCCAGCTATTCTCTCTTCCACCATATTTCCCTCCCCTCTGCCCCAAAAGCCAACAGCCCAGCAAAAAAAAAAAAAGAAAGGAGAAGCCCAAGTCCCTCTGGACTTGGGTGGATTTTTCCCCCAGGAGCCAGGCTTTGGTGGAGTTGTTCTGCTGCCAGAACAACTGCCAGAGCCGGCCTCGGCGGAGGGGCCGGGAATTGTCAAAACCACCGTGGGCACTGGTGTCTGCTGTGTGTCCTTGTGACAGTCCCCGAGGTCAGAGCTGGGAGCCTGCTCGATAAAATGTGCTTTTAGTTGTCAGTAGTGAAACAGAAGTCCTCAGCTCTGCCCTTGCCTTTTCATTGCAGCAGCGCTGAGTTCTTGCATGCTAACAAAAAGAAAAAAAAACCCAAACCCCAGTGAGTTGTGTCCTGTGGGCACTGCAGGTGAAGAAATAGATTGCTTTCTGAAGGGGAAAACTCCCACCGAAGCTGAAGCACTACCGGCCTGGGTGCGGGCCAGCCCGTCTGAGCAAGACTTTCTGCTCAGCAGCGAGCAGAGCTGTCAGCATCTTGGTGGTTCTGCACCTCCACCGCCATCATCCGCAGCCTGGATCCGCTCCGGAGGGTCCCACCTGGCACAGGTTTCCACGAGGGATAACGTGCCGGTTCGGGGTGGTAAAAAAGACGGTGAGCAGCTCTGAACGGTAATTGTGGTGGGGAGGTGCTGCGTTTGGCGCTGTGTGGGTGCGAGGCTGCTCTCTCGCCCAGCTTTACAGGCTGATGTGTTAGCAAGGGCCCGGGGACTAGAGGTCACGGATGGTTTTTGGCTACAGTGGAAGGTGCAGGTGTGGGCGTTCACGTTAATACAGATTAAAGTTGCTGCAGCGGCGTTGCTAAGAAGGCATTTCGCTTTGTGTACAGAGCTGGTTGGTGAGAACAGGGCAAGTCCCTGGAACTGCAGTATCAGGCAAACGATCAGGAACTCGGCGTCTGATTCCTGGGCAGGCAGATTGTTTCATCTCAGCGACGTGATGATTTATGTGGCTTACTGGTTTTTTTTCTTAATACTGACCACATGCTAGCTGTTCTGTAAGAAGTCTCTTTTTTATGTTCTTTATACGTGATCCTAAATCCTTAGGCCAGTTCACATCCAGTCTGCTCCATTAAGGAAACTGGATCTCTGCAGTCCTTCTGATGAAGCAAGGTTTATGCCTCCAAGGAATTTCCAGATGAGTTATTTTTGGAGGCCCTGCAGAAGTGTGGCAGCCCTGGTGATTCAGCTGCTGACTTGCTCTTCTCTCTGAGCAGAGGCAGAGCCAGGGCAGGCAGGGAGCAGTCCAGAGACTTAATCTCTTTCATAAAATTACCTACAGGTGGGCTTTTCCTGCAAAAGAGCTACTTTTCATTACTCTTGGTTTTTCACAACTGGTATGTTCTGTTACTTCTGGGTTTAAAAACCTGCAGAGCAGCCTGTGGCACCTTGCAAGGGAATAGCTGGTTACAGGTTGAAACCCCAAATGTGCAGATGAAGGTGGTCAGTAGGGGATTTGTTTGCTCCGAGTGTGGGTAACTCACAGCGTAACTGCACCGTGTCCCTTGCTGGGGTAGCTAGGAAGTTCGGTGGTGCTCGTTGCACTCTGCTCATGTAGCTGAAAGCTAATGCGTCCTCTGAGATCACTTGGCCATTTGCTTTTTAGCTTTTAGAGCTGTTGCTCGCAGTTCAGTGCAGTGAATATCCTCAGATAGCATATGACACTTTTCCTTACGTGTTCCCTGGAAGCAGAAAATGAGGGTTGTGTTGGCTGCACACAAGTCTGCGATAGCACAGGCTCTTACTGTGGAGCAGAGGTAGGTGTTTGATGGATTTTTGAAAGTGAAAGTATTCATTTTTGATGGATTTTTGAAAGTGAAAGGGCTTTTTTTTTTTTTTTTTTTTGACATGGCTTGATTTTAATGATACAAAAACCTGACAGCACCGGTCACTTTTCTGTGGAACAGTGAAATTTTTCAGGAGATGCAGGGAAGTGGTGTTTGTAGAGAGCAGAAGCATGAGTTTTAGCAGTGTTTGCTCGTTGGGCTTGGTTGCTTAGATTCCTGTGCACACTCAAGGATGCATCGGCATGCTTTATTGAGTATTAGTATATGTTTCTTATTCCTAAGATTTTTTTTTTTTTTACATAAGAATTCGAAATGGGTAGTTTTATCCATGGAGAAGAATTAGAGTTGGTGACTGAACTCCAGGGAAAATCAGATTTTCTCCTGGCTTTGACTTGTTCAAAGGCAAGCGTTTCTAGCAAGTGCTTAATCTTTAATCTTTTCCTGCCTATATCAGATTTAATTTTGGTTACACTCAAAAGCACAGGAGCCATTTCGCAAGGCATAGGAACAGAGGTGGTGTGTGTTATAGAGCCAAGAAGGACAGCCAGTCCACAGTCCGACCCCCGGAGTAGTGCAGACCCCAAAAGGCGCTCGACCTCCCTCATCTCCCAGCAGTCTATTTTTGTGCTAGAGCACATGTTTCAGAAAAACATGGTGTCATGAAGAAGGCCGGCGGCTGGTCCCCCCGCTGCTGCGCAGGATGTGCCGACAGTCACCCTGCCGTTATTGTTTTCACCCGCTGGTGGTTATTTTTAGCATGAATTTGTCTAGCCGAAGCTTCCAGCCCTGGGATCTTTCGTATACCCCCCCCTAAAAGGGGCAAGAGAGGCTCCTCGTGGACGTTATTAGAAATATTACTTTCAGGTGGTAGATTTTCTTTTCTTTCCAGTTATTTGCTGTAATCTGTCAGTTGCCCAAGTCTAACCTATTTAATGCAGGTTTTGTTCAGTTTTCTGTTGGCAATAGTCCTTATCAGAGCGTTGTCTGGGGTTATGTCAAATGTTTTACAGAAGTTTTATGTGTACCATCAGGTGTTTTGGTCAAAAGTTTTTACATTTTCTCTCAATAAAAATAGTAAGCTTTCTCGATAGCCTGTGTTTCATTAAATTGTGTTAACTGGTATCAGTGAGGCTGGTCTTCTTAATTTTTTTACTTGATTGCCTTCTGTACAGACCAGCATGGGTGGACAGTGAAGTGTCATTGCTGCTGCTTATGCTGGGGATCTTCAGGTTGGGCTTCAGGTGTCTTTGTAGGAGATCCAAGGAAAACTGACTGTGAAGGGGCCGGGCTTTGGATGACTGGGCTTCATTCCTGGTTCCCTTAATTGTGATACCTTTCATCTACTGCTGTCTGCTTTGCTAGATTAATACCTGCTCCATCTTCATACAATAATGTGGAAATAGTACAAGTCTGCATTCCCCAGAGCCTTATTTCATTTCATATTGAGATTGTTTTCTGTGATCTTGGATCCACAGGGATGTGGGGCCGTACCTGCCACGCTCTGCCCGTGCTGGAGGAGGCCTGGGGTCTCGTTTGGGTCCCCATTCTGGCATCACTGAGACAGACTAGGGATCCTGGTGTGGATTTTCTCTGTCTGTCTTTCCTGCAGCAGTTAAAAGATGGGCTCTGGCTAGTGTGGTGAGACTGACCCATTCTCTGGGCCCCATGAACCTCGTGTGCCCAGGCAGCGCTGTGCCCGGGAGCCAGAGCCCGAGGGGCTGGACCCTCTGGTGCGGTGGTGGCACAGGGCAGGGTTTGGCATTTACTCGTGCCAAGGCACAACAACTCCTCTTTCCCTTCCTTTCTCATTCTCCCTGCACCTGTCTCCTGCTTCCCTGTCTTGATTCCTCTATCACTAGATTTCTGGAGTTGTCTTTGCTCTTGTTCAAGTGGTGTTTAACACGTGGGATTCTTGCTGCAGCTGGGGGGGTTTGGTGCGTTACCAGAACACAAGTTATAAAAATATTAAGATGATAATAAAAAGAAAACCTGAATGCATACCCTCAGAGTTACTATGTTTGTCTGTGGCACTTTGAGCCTAAGCTACACATAAAAACATGGAACATCAACGTTTAACAAAATAAGTGTGATGAAGGGGGGCTACAACCACAAGCTTCTAACTAGTGATTAATTTGATGGGGGGAAAAAAAAAATTCTGGATGAGTATGCTGTGTTGGAGCACTGCAGTTGAGAGCTCCTATACTTGTCATTTGAAGATGCAGGGTTTTATTGAAAGCTAATCCTTTGCTAAAAAATCTCTAGCTAGGACAGTGATTGGTTTTGGACTTTGAACTTGCAGTGAAATCTTTTGACATATGAAGAGAATGTGGACTTGGTGTCTTTTGAAAGCTTGATGCAGTAATCTTGCAAGGTGGGAACACAAATGGATGGTTACTTCTTTACCAATTTAAATGGTATCATCTTTAGTTGCTTAGTTAATGAAACATTATGTTAGTGCATTTATTTCATGCTGCTGAAGTTTATGTCACCCACCGTGATGCCAAACTCTACATTTGTCCTCTATTCCTTTGCCAGAGCCTCTGATTTCATCCACTGCAGCAAGTAAGTTGCTTTTATGAGTTGCCTTTAGAAAAAGTCTTATCTTTTGAAGTCAGGAGATCAGCATAAAATCAGTGGTGGTAAGATACAAGCAGCTAATTGAGACACCATTGATCTGGCTGCTCTCTGATGTTTGTTAACCTCTCGGTGCTGTGTAAACAGAACCACTGCAGGATTTCATCCCCCGTATTAGTGTGCTGGAAACCTCCAAATCCTTCTGTAGCCTACCCTGGACTGCAGCCTCGAGGAGGTACACGACCCGGCTTGTCAGAACGCACCTTCCCTGCAGTAACTCTTAAAACCCCGTCTTTCCCACAGACCTGGAGGAGTTCGTGAAATACAATGACCTGCTATGCTTTTCTTGCTTTACGGTGAAATGCTTCTTAAAGGAGTCTTTGTCTCCAGGACTAGAAGGATTTTGCTACTGTGCCTTTTGCTTTAGCTGCAGTTAAGTCTTTCTAGGTATGCGCTTTCACCGAGTAGAAGTTGCACATGTGAGTGGCAGTTTCAGGCTGGGCAAGGCAGAAGTAGTTCTGGGAAGTACTTGGAAAACTCTGCCAGGAAATAGTCAATGTTCTTTACCAGTTTGATTGGAAACCTCAGTGGATTGCACAGCCTTTATGTCGTTTAGGAATGAAACTCATCTCGAGGAATCACCATTCTGAGAGCTGGAGAAGTTACTGTCTTTTGGCATCAAAAGTGCAGCCTTGTATAGAAGAGGAGCGGGGCTGGATGGGCATGTGTTCGGGCTGATAGCGCTGCTGGGGAGCTCCTGGCTCCTGCCTGCTGATTCTGATCCCTGTGTTGGCCCAGAAACTTGGAGAGATGCTCAGCTGGATTAGAGTGTGGATTTTTTTCTTTTTCTGAAATTTATTTATTTATTACTTTGAAAAGCAATTTTCTTCATGCCTGGTGTGCCTCCCAGGTACTATTTTCAAATGGGCAGCATTGCTGGTGGAGCTCGCAGTGCTGCTGCCGGGATGCTCTCTGCTGTCGTGAGGCTGGAGCAAAGAAGTGGCAGAGGTGAGCTCTCTGGGGTATTTGTTTTCTTGGGAGTTGTGCTGGTGCAAGTACATATAAAGCTTGTGTTCAGACTTTCCAAGCTACTTATGGCCTTTGCCCTCACCACATCCCAGTGGGAGAGAAAAATGTGACTTTAACTTTGACAGCCTGGAAAGCGCAGGTGGGGGAGGCTGAGCTGTCAGGGCACAGACCTGAGCATTAGAGCAGGGATCTGGGTAACTCAGCATCTTGCCCAACCCCAGCGGCCCGGAGATGCCTGGGGGAGAAAACAGACCTTGCATGTGACTGGAAACAGAGGCTGAATGGGGTTGTTGAGCCTTTTTGGTGTCTTCATTGCCCAACCAATCCTCTTTTCTCAGGACCGTGCCTCACAGCTGTGCCTTTTGCTTTGGCCTTTCCTAAGGTGAGGCAGGGATACATGTATACACGTGCTCACACGCGGGCAGTCCAAAGCAGCAATCCTCCTGTCCTTCCTTTCCTCTCGGAAGGGAATGAAACAAATGTGTGATGAAGCCTTCTGACATCCCTTATGGTGTGGCCGGCAGGGTCTGTGATGCTTCAATGGTCGTGATGAAACGGAGTGTGCCTCACCTGAAAGGGAGTAAGAATGAAAAAAAATTTGCTTTTCTCTTGCCTGCTCGGTTTGTGTTTGGCTCCTGGGCTACTTACTTGGTGTATATTAGTACATCGTTAATTCTCTTCTTGCTAAGTGCTCTCACCTCCACTTCCTCCGGGCAGCGGACAGATGTCTGTCTGGTGCACGCTGTGCTTTAGACTGGTACTGCAGGGGGAACTCCAATAGCGTGCCCTGAGTTTTGTTTCAAGATCTGCCTGGTTTTTGGTGAGGGAATGGAAGTAAAAGGGCATGCTGGTGTAATTCCACGTGGATTTGTTTGTTAAAAGGAGGGTGCGTTAGCAGCTGATTGAAAAGCAAAAGTTTTCCATGTGGTTATCCCTCTGCTAAAAATTCTGCTTCTGCTTATTCAACATGGAGGCTTTGCTGATTAAAAAAAGGTGTTGGCAGTGGCACTTGTCCCCTTGTAGTTCTCCAAGCCCAGATTCAGTGCCAAGCTTGGTTACCCTTTTGCTGCCTTCAGCTGCTTGAATGTAACCAGCCTTGCATTTTGTTTTTGAAAGGCCTAATGGCACAACCTATTAGTGTTGAAAAAACAGTTTACTTCGTTAATTACCTTTGCTTTAAAAAGAAAGCTATATAGGGAAAAATAAACTCCTAAGCAGGCAGAGCAAGCCAGAGACTGGGCCGTTGTGGTTCTTACTGGGGCAGCTCTAGGATTCCTGCTGGAATGAGCCCCCTTGTTACCTGGTGGGGTACGTTTTCCCTGCGTGGTCTGGCTGCACTGAACCGCACTGCAGATACCTGCTAAGGCAGGACTATACGCTGGAAACGGGAGACAGGACCTTAACTGGTGTTTGGGTGAAGGTCTGCAGCGCAAGCTGGGAGTCCCTCCGGTCCGTGGCTGGAGAAGGAGATTA
The DNA here is from genome assembly GCF_026419915.1 of Harpia harpyja. Classification (NCBI taxonomy): domain Eukaryota; kingdom Metazoa; phylum Chordata; class Aves; order Accipitriformes; family Accipitridae; genus Harpia; species Harpia harpyja. The sequence goes on along the minus strand of NC_068956.1, from coordinate 686,869 downwards.
GATCACCCTTCATTATATCGTGGTCAAGTGCTATTAATAACGTGGCTTTTTGGCCTCTTTTATGCTCTCTCCCTGTTACAGAGTACAGCCTTCGGGACCTTCTGTTTCCCTGCATCCCACCCTGAGGACTTCAGTTTGCTTCTGGAGTTTGAGAGATGTGTTATGCATGTGTAGGCATTGGCTGCCTTGCTGACCCGTCTGCCTTTGCTTGTGTGATCTGATCCAAGTGGGTCCCTCTGGCAGACTTTAATTTTTCCTTTCCCTTCATTTTAATCAGCCCCTGCAGTTCTGCGTGATTAATTTTCTGGCACCTTCGTAACTCTGGTTCATATTTTAGCAATTGATGGTGGTCCTCAGGCAGGCGTAGACGATGGACTCTCTAATTAAGCCATTGCTCTGTTACTCCTGCAGCACATGTGAGCCTTGAGAAGCTTCTGCCTCAAACTGTGAGCCTGTGTGTTTAAAAACCAGCATTGTGCCAGTGTGGCTCACCTGGGAGCTGAGTGTTGGGCACTGAGGTGGAAGTGGTTTTGGTGAATTACTCTTTTAACTTACTAAAACTAAATAAATATCAACCTCTTAGCTGCCAGAGTGGAGTCGGTGCAGCTGTGTATTGAGGTGAGCTTTTCTATGCTGTCCCTGCTGTGGGGATGGGGAGCCAGGTGATAACCGGCGCGATGGCACGACTGTGCCCAGTTGAAATATTTGTTTTTACTGGCAGTGACAGGATGAAGTACCCACCTCTACAATCGATATGAAAATCATCAGAGGAACATAAGGAAGTTATTAAGATAACTGCGCATGTTTTTGTACATGAATTGTCTATGCTTGTTTGTTTTATCTTTATGAAATAGTATCAGGATGCTTGTTTGGATTATGGACCTATTTTTAAGTAACCTATTTTTTCCACTTTGGAAAATGCATTAGCTCGCTGTGTATCACAGACATCTGTGCAGGCTGAGTTTGGGAACCACCAAGTGTTCCTTGAAGCTGCTCTCTCACCAGTGTAAGCTGTTGCCTCTTTGTCTGGCAAGTATATATATGTTGCTAACCTTTGCTATAAGAGATGTCTGCAGGATCCAGGCAAATGCAGCGCTTCTTTGTAAGTGCACTTTATCCTACCTACCAAGGAGCTCTACTATGTTGTTTTAATTGCACTGTCCCTTCACCTCTTCCAGGGCTTGGAAATCACAGGCAGCTTTACCGATCCCAGCCAGCCTTCAGAAAGCAGAAGCAGTAGCAATTGGATGGGAAACGGTTATGTTTGTTAACAAACACATGCTCGTGCCGCACGTTTTGCAAGAAAAGATGCTATTTTTGTACCTAAGTATTTTTTACAATTTTCCCTGAAGGGCAGAGTTTTAAGGTCAGTTTAATTCATTCCTTCAGGTTTTGAGCTCTGGTGCCTGAAATTTTGTGATTCTCAGAGGATAGAAACATAATAAACACGAGAACTTTAAGAATGTTCCTCGTCTGAATTACAAATGAACAGCTTGCTTGTTTGAATGGTCTGCCCCTTTGCTAGTCAAGTTAAGCTTTGTATTGCAGGAAAGGGAGAAATAATTCAGGATTAAAGCTGCTAAGCAATGCGTATGTTTAGATTTGTAAGAGTGCCAGTACATAATTAATGTGTGAGTAAGGCAAAGAAAAAAGGTTGTTTTTTTCCTTGATATAGACAGACAGATGCAGGATAAAACCTGATTTTTGGGGGGGGCGAGAAATAATTTCTGAAAATATTATTTTGCAAGTAGCTGCTATTATTAATGCTGCCCGAGTGTTTTTTCGTTCTAGCTGCTTTGCAGTTTTAAGGCAAAAATCAAAGTATGTCATCTTGTGCTGGCCTGGAGGACTTGTGCTTATTATTGAAAAGCTCCAGGGTTTCAAGTATGGTGAGGATAACCTCCAGAACAGTCAGCCTGTTGAAGTATTATTCCTTCTTAATCTTGCATGCAATGGCTCTCCCTACCTGTTGAGGATGTCAGCCAGCACTGAGGACTAGTGGCGGTTGTTACAGCTTATTGCTGAAGGAAAAAAGTGATGGTGTTAACAGGCTGTGCAGGTCCTCATGGAGCCTTTAAGCTCTCTCCTCTTTTTGATATTTCTACAGCTGGATCAGAGTCTGACCCTTCATCAGTGGCATTAAGCTTGTAGGAAGTAAAAATAAATCAGGAATAAAGCGTTTATGTGAAAATGGTTGATTAAAGATCATCTCTGAGCGTTTTGGAAAGGAGACAGCAATTCGGTATTCCTTGTTATTTCACAGTGTATATGTTCTTTAAACTACAAAATGAGGAGTGGAAATGTTTTTTCTTTTAAAACCGTGGAAAAGATCAGGCAAGAACAACTTGTCTATGCCCATGCTGTTAGCTGCGTGATTTGTGAACCCTTGCACATCTAGATATGACCCTCTGCACAGGAGGGCATGGGCCGGTTCCTCCCCAGGGCAAGCCCCAGCACCTTAAAACCAGGACTGAGGCACAAAAAGATTGCAGCTTGGTGAAACTTGGCAGGGATTTGCTGGTGTAGGATCGCGCTGGGCTTTGCCAGAGCAGCCCCCATCTCTGCATTTTAGCAGATGCCCAGGGTCTCAGAGGGCGAGCGTGGCTTTTTAGGTTCCTGGCTCCCCCCCTCCCCGGAGGTGACCTGGGTTGCCACTGGTAGCCATCGCAAACCTCAAGGCAAAAGGTGTTGGAAACCCTTTCTGCCAGCTGGGCCATGTGGTGGGGAGCCCCCAGGCTGGCTTTGGCTGTGGGTGTCCCAAGAGGTGTGAGCTGCAGCCCTCTGCCACCATGCTGGGAAGATGAAGAGGTTCCTCAGCCTCCAACAGAAGTGGTGGCTTGAAATGGCACTCCTGCAGCTTGGCTTGCTTTAGGAAGAGTCGTTTAATTAAGCTGTGTCCTGGAGGCCCTCTGAATAAAGGAGGAGCTGCTCCAAGGAGGTGTGAAACTGGGGAGTGTGAAAACTAACTTTGAAGATGCTGACGCATTTGTGGGAATGGTGATGGCAACGCACCTGGCAGCCCTGCAGGCAGAGGGACCTCTCAGTGGGGCAGTGATGGGTGCTGTCCTTGCCCCCCATGGGGTGCTGTCCTCCTGGCCCTGGCAGAGCACAGAGGTGCCAGGGTCACCTGGCCATGGCTGTGATCGCTGGAAACCAGAGGAGTGCTTCCAGTCCTGCGGAGCCTCGGTATGTCTGAGAACCGTGGGAGCACCAAGCTGCTTGTGATTTCTTTCAGTGCTTGCTGAAACTGCTCCTGGAGGTTTGTCTCCATGCTGGAGCAGACCGATTCGTTCGTTGTCATAATGCAAACCTTTGGAAATCATTCAGCCATCCAAAAAGCTCTCAGCAGCTGCTGAGAGGGCAGTGGGGCTTCTGCAGTTGTGAAACACGCTGCCCGGGCTGGAGCGGCAGGCTCCGTGGTCTCTTTGTGCAGCCGGAGGAGACACAGGGCTGTGTCGGATGCAGGCGCAGTACCACGGCTGCTGAGCATCCCGTGGCATGGCACACCCAGGATGGTGCTGCTCTTGGTGGTTTCTCGTGGGCCATGCCGTTTCCTGAAGATTTGTGCTCTGTGTTTTGTAGATAAACAGGTTTTCCTGTTTCTCATTTGTTTTAATTTGTTGTATCATTAAAAAAGAAAAGAGGTGGAAAGGAATATTTGGGGGCACTCAGTGCACCTCTCCGATGCTGCAGACAGCAGGAGGAGTTCTACAAAAATTTTGCTTACAGCTGTTGGTACGAAAAGTGGGAGGTGGGATCTCTTGTTACTTTTTCTCCCACTTCCCACCTACCTTGGGAAAGGAGAAGGAAGTTTCATGCTTACGTGACTTAGTAAGGGTGAGGTTCAACCCTTTGAGTTTGTCATTTAGAAGCTGTATCTTAATCTAAATGTCTAGTATTCCTGTGCCATCGCTGCAGAGATGGATATCTTCAAATGGTTGTTTCATCTACCTGTGTTAGGTGGAGGAATGGCTCTCCAGAGGTACCCATTCCTTTCCATGGGCTATGGAGGGAGCTTAAGCAGCCGGCACTAGGTGAGATGTCCCTTTTGTAGCGACAAGTGGCATTGTCTTCTGACACCACTCTGGAGCTCCATGCACCGAGAGCTCAAGTCAGAAGACAGCTCAGTTTTTGTCCTGCACCCTGCCTCCAGCTTGCTGCTCGGTGTTTGCTTTAGCATTATGGTTTGGATAAGTTGTCCAACTGGTTTGTTTTTCATCTTGTGGCTATTTTCAGCCACTCAGCCTAACAAGGTGAAATGTCTGAGATGCTTCTCTGTTCCCTGTGACTGTGCTATAAGGAGGTGTACCGCTTGCCCCAGCAGGCTCCCCAGTGGGGAGGGGCTCACCCCAGCCTTTCCTCTTCTCAGTAGCCTTTGGCTATTTTCTGGTCTGGTCTGTTTGCACCGCTTAGGTCTTTTGTTAGAAAAGCAGTCAGTCTCTGCACAGATACCCAGAGCACAGAGAGCCCCGGCATTACGGTTGCCCTGTCACCCTCCTGAGAAGCTGAGGCCAGGAGTGCGAGGAGGATCCAGCACCTTGGCTAGAACCGGCTTCGGTGGGCTCTGTGTAGGAGGAGCAGCAGGAAAGCCAGTGAGTAGTGTGGCCTCGCTGGAACTGTGGGGATGTGGGCTGTACCGCTCTTGGTTCATGCCGAGAGCATCTGTACCGGGGTGGAGGTTGCCCGAGACGCGAGAGGAAGGGGATGTTTCACCCCACCTCTTCCTTATTCCAATCATATATATGTAATTTGTTCACTTGCAATTGTACTTGTGATTCCTTTGGGGTTGGGAAAAGCTCTCAAACTGCCATTCACTCAGGTAAGATTAGTTTTTAAAACAAACCCAACTCTTGCTCCTTGGTTAAAGTCCAGAGAGGACCTGTGAGCAAAGGTGGTTTCTTTCCAGTCTGCCAAACAACTGCACTGGGAATGTCACTTCAAACTCCTCAGAGTTCCTCATGGTCTCTAGTATATTTAACCTCATAATACTGTAGGATGTGGAAGCGCTAGTCTTCTTACTTCAATTGAAGGATTAAAATGCAGAGATATCATTGTCATGCAGGAAGTCATCTGGCAGAGCAGGGACTTGAACCCTCTCACAAATGTCAGCTTGGTGGCCCAGCCTGTGGGACATCCATCATTTCCTGGGCACGGCTACGACGCGATTTGTAATGGGGGAGTTCATGGAAATCTGGGTTGGCTTGTAAAGTAAATTTAGCACCTTGATGTGAATCTGTTTGTCTGCTGGGTCGGCTACCTTCACAGAATCTCTCCCACACCTTCAGAAATGTATCCAGATGGAGAAGCAGCAAGTGGTTGTGAATAAACGCTTTCCCCAGGCTGTGCTCATGGGGGGAAGTGACATGCTGTGCCTTGCTCATTACCCTACATTTGAATTTCACGGTGGGGCCGGGCAACATGCTGCGTTTCTTTCTGGAAGCTGTCACTAGTGGCATTGGGCATCTCAGACCCACTATATTTATGCTAATCTAGAAACAGAATAGAAACCCAGTATTTGAACCTTAATAGCCAAAAGTAGGCTTCTTGTCCATGATGGTTCAGCAAATCCCTTTGTTTGTGAAGGCAGAGGAAAGGTTTGGTTTGGGATGCAAAGTGTTTGTTAGCCAGCAAGAAGGAAAGGGTTGCCAAAGGCAAGTTCTGACTGACAAGGTGGTCAGCAGCTGTGTGTCCTTTCAGGATGCGGATTTCTGAGAGGAACGTTTTCCCTTTGTTTTGATGACATTTTCGTGCCTGTTTTCTTGCTCCTTCATACGAAGAGGGTTTGCAGAAAACAGTTTGTGTTGTGGGTTTGAGCTTTGCAGAGCTGCGCAGCTCTTCAAATGTGCATCTGACAGCCAGGGTGTTTGATGTGACTGGTGTGTGGCCTCCCATGGAGGTACAGCTCAGCTGCTGTGTCCAAGGAGGAAAATCCAGTGTTTCTGATATAATTTTTTATCTAAGTTCTCGTCCATAATAGCTTTAGCTGGTGTGTCTGTGGATGAGAACTGCAGGAAAAGCCAATGGGCCTTTGTTCATACCTGCTGCCGAGGCCACCCTCCCTCCAGTACGGCAGCAGGGATGCTCCTCGCTCACGGCATGCAGGTGCCTGCCTCTGAACGTACGTGGGCTGTTGATCGGGTGGACCGGGAGATTCCTGCAGCTGGCACACATCCAGAGAAGGTCCTCACTTCTCACTGCTCTAGACCTCTCCTGCAATTAGGCGTGAGAGCTGGCTGGTGCTGATACCAGTCCCAATAAAGATTAAAAAAAAAAATTCCAAAGAATTGTAATTAATGCTAGAGAGTGCATTCTCTTCAATTGCATTACTTTTAATTGCAGTCATCTTCCAGTAGCTTGCCATTATTTATTCAAAATGTAAATGAACAATAGTTACTGCCATTATAAACCCATTTTACAGCGGCCTTGTCTCCATGCTTATCTCCACGTAGTGTTCGCATGGGAACAGTGTGTGCGGTTGATGTGAGGTCTCCTTTTTTTGATATTGCCTAAATTCTTCTGAAATTACCAAGCTCCTAATGAAGGTTTGCTTACTTGTGGCAAACCAGGTATATACTGCAAATACAATTATGTTGTTTCTTGGGCATTGCACCAGAATACAATATCGTAATAAAAAGAGAAAATTTGCATCGGAAAGAAGGAAGCAAAAGGTTTTATCGTTCAATAGAGTCTTCATGTAAGTATTGGTAAAAGGGCACGTGAAGGCTTCAGTGCAGAACGTGAGAAAGGAGACTTTTTAGTGGAGGGGACTGTTGATGCAGGATCAGGAAACTGCAGAAAAATTGCCCAGTTTGAAGCAGAGGAGGAAAGCTCACGGCACCTTTTCCCCTTTATGCTGATGCTGGAGGTAGTATTTTCTGCCTGAAGAGTTAAGAGGCTAGAGCATCTCTTCTCCTAGTACTAAAAAAGATTTAGAGGAGTCCGGACTTGTATTCCTGAAACACCTATGTATTTGTGTTAGGATTTGGCAGAGAATTTTACTGGTAGCCAAAGTTACGCCTTTTGTAAACAGAATTCTTTAACTTGAACGTAGCTGATGCTGAATAATGAATCAACGTAACCCTGATCCCGTACAGCAGAACAAAAATAACCCAGAATTTTAAGCACTGATAGATTTTTTTTTTTTCCAGTCTAACGTACCCGTGTTACTGCTCAGATCCTGGTGCTGCTGTTCCTCTGTTTCCCACAGAGACAGTGCCTCTCCGGGAGAGCTGCAAGGAATTACCACTCACTGATGATGACTTTAAAAAAATCAGATATAGGGTAAATGTATAGTTCTTTGTAGGTCATTGTAAAGCGAGCAGTCTCTTTCCAGAGCTCCTATCATCAAATACAACCGCTTAATAAAAAAAAAAGAAACTGTATTTTCATCAGACAGCCAAAGGGAACAGCAGCCTTGGCCAGCTGAGAGTAGGACGTCGCCCCATCAAAGACTGTTTCAGGCTGGAGGCTGCACAGAGGGAGCGCAGCCAAGCTGAAGATGCTCCTTCTCCCTCAACGTGTTCCTGTGTAACGAGGCAAATGGGTTGTGTGTGCGATGCAGGGGCCTGAAGATGAGCACTACAGCTCTTTTCCGCTTCTGTGGATGCCATAATAGCTGGTAAAAAGCCCAGAGAGTAAAAGCTGCTAAAACTGGGATAGTTTGGCTTTGCTGGTGCTTCTCAGATGCTTAATGATCTGCTGCCTTCAAGGTATGGCTCTAGAAGATGAAAGGGACTTAGAAGAGATTTATCAGTAGCCTAATGATTGCTAAACTTAGTCACTTGTTTCCTAGCTCAGAGTGTGTGGAAATGCTGTAGAGGTGATAGTTCTGATCTTGGGAAATAAATATTGCCAGCACATCCAGTGGCAATGGTCCTGTGCTTGTACCGGTCAAAAGGCTTTGACAGGACAGAGTTTATAGGGAGAAACACAATACATCCTTTTTTTTTTTTTTTTTTTTTTTTTCTTTACAGATCACCTAATGTAGCCAGAAAAAATAAGGCAAACTTTTTCAGCACAAATGCCTTTTTCTCCCCCAGTGAAGTTGCCAAAAATTTGGCAAATTGAGCTTCCCCATTACAGCACCAGCCTGGTCAGCCCCGTGGCCGGGTGAGCTGGGGAGTGGGAACGGCTGGGATGGGTTGGAGGGACTCTGCTCTCATTCAAACAGAAATACTGGCTGATGAGCGGCAGTTTTCCCCAAAGGAGAGGCAGATGGGTGTCTGCTCAGGTGCCCGCCTCTGTTATTAATCTCTTGCGGCAAACTTCAGAAGGCAAATGAGGGCTGTGAGCCTCCCCTTGGTGGGCACCCACCATCAGCGTGTCTGGGGGGTTTGCCGACCGGTTGAGCCGTGGCGAAACTAAAGAAGTATGCTCAGAGGTTTTTCTGAACTGTGGCTGTGCTGAGCAAAGCCAGCTGCTGTAGCAGGGGCCCCGCAGCCTGGTGTTAATCAAAGTTGGGGTTAAGATTTCATGCGTTTCTTTCTTTTTAAATGCTGCCTGGAGCACAGACACTGATGAGGCTGAAATCTTTGTTTTAATAGGACCAGAAGCCAGTTTTGCTGCAGCTCCCCCATAACTCTCTAAACAGAGTGGGTATGTTTTCCACTGAATAGTCCAGCCCCATATCCATAAAATCTTCATTCTTTATGGATGAGAGCAGGGCAGTCACTCGCACTGTTGGCCATGTCATTGTAATTACCTTCTTTGTGTCTCTTTCAAGAAGAGACCAGATGCATGTTTCTGTTAGGATTTAACTATTTCCAAGCTGTCTTTGACAATAATATTGTTCTTTTAGTCTCTTCATGTTTGTGCAGTAATCACAATGTTTTTATTTTTAATTTGGATACTGAAAGCTACTGTCTTTCTTGAGTTTTGTGGTTTATGTCATGCAGAAAGTCAAGGTCCCTCCTGTATGTGTTTTGGAATAATAATTTTTTAAAGTAAGTCACGACTGTTTTTTCTAATTTAGAAGTGCATAGCTTAAATAGCCTCTTCTATCAGTGGAAGCTGTAGTAGTCTATAATTAACTTAAACATAAATTAAGTGTTCTGTTTCTGAATGCAGTTAATGGACACTGAAGGTGATTACTCATGTTGGTCATAAACTGTTACAAGCTGCTGTTTGATTCAACTTGAAATTTATATTCTGTCTTTTCAACACTTGAAGTGCTTTGCCTTAGGGGCTTTAAAGTTCAAAGCAATCTCCTTGATAAGAATATAGTTGTTCTAATAAATGATATTCCCATTAAAGCGTAGCCAGCCCCTGGTACATGTTGCGGCTGCTGCTGGCATGGCCGGGAGGACGCAGAGCACGGGCACTGGTGAGGAGCAGGGTCACCCTGCCAAGAGCATCTTGCCGTGGCAGCGAGCCGGCCTCGATGACCACATACGTCTCTTCCATTTCTAATTTCTGATTCAGTGGCCTGCCCGCTGTAAGCTGCACTGCAGGCACCCACACATGTGGGAAGGTATGTGAGGGGGAGGGAAAATAATTTCTGTAATCCCAAACCAAATATAAAGTTCTGCTGGGAATCATTCCTTAACCAGAGGCTGGTTAGTGCTTAGCGATGCAAGGGTCTTGTACCGTTGTACCTGAATTGTAAACCCTTCTGCGTGGAGAATTTATGGAGTGCCGAAGAACAACTCCACTTAATTTATTTTTTTGCCCTCCTTGTGCTGCTCTGCACGCCCAAGCACCTGCTGTGCCGTGGAAGCACGCCCGGGCCGCTTGCTTCAGGGACCAAAGCTCGGGCATTTCTCACATCAGACTCTCCTGTTCCTTTCCCAAATCATACATGATTTATCCTTCTCATTGAAACTCTGTGGGGCGCGTTTCTTACCGAATAAATAGTTATGGAAAAGATACTGTTTGTTCAGCTGAAATAATGACGAATGGGGTCAAACTCAACTCCGGTCTTCTGGCTTTGTGCCTGGGGTGGCTTTGAATGGCACTTTCTATCCTTGGCACTTAGAAGTAACGAGGAGAGATTGATCACATAGTTTCTGTTCTGAAAGCTAGCTGGGAGTTCAGGAGCTAGTAAGTAAATTAACCATTGTGCAGGTTTAAATAGCACATCTAACACCTATCGTACCACACGTGTGTGGTAAGGGTTCACTTTGCCAAGGTGCAGTAAAATGTATACATGCATGTATTGCAAAGCTGTAACAGGGATAAAACGTATTAGTAATGCTCAGCCTTTTGGGAAGGTGAAAAGAGGACTTCTCCGCAATACACAGTGTTTGCTCTGATGGTCTGTGTTGCCTGTGAGCCGTAAGACTTGTGGAGAAAACAAAAGGTAAAGATAAATAATGATTGCTGCGTGGGGTTGTGTGGTTTGTGTTGCCGAACCCCTGAAGGTTGGAGATGGTCTGAGTCTGAGGTGGTGGTGGGACGCTCTCAGTCCTGGGGGGCTTCAAGCCAACTTCATGAAATGCCCTGGCTACAGTCTTTGGCTAAGGCATCTCTTGCTTCCTCTGGCATTTCCTTAATTCATGCATCTTCTCCAAATTACTGCCAGTGCTCTGTGGTCAAATGCAGCAGTAATGGCTTTTGGGCTGTGCTGCGCAGTGTAAGCCAAATGGAGCCTTGGTCTGGATTAAAAGCCCTCGAGCACTGCGTTAACGTGCTGCCCTGTGGTTGTTGGGCTGTTGCAGTCTGATGCCCCAGCTGACTGAAAATAGCCTCTCTCTTCTGCTTTAATTTAACTTAAAACTGCATCCTATCTGCACATCTCTGCAGGAGCGTCGCTGCACTTTGGACAACAGCGTGTTGTAAAACCTGTGACGTTGCCTCTCCAGTCTGCTTAGTGGGAAGCAACAGTGCAGACAGCAGCTAAATCATGGCTTAAAAATCATGGGGAAAAAGGTGAGCTGCCGTACTGTGGGTGAACCCTAATATCTGGTCAAATGTACAAGGATGGGTCATATTTTCAGCAGCTTCTACACTGCCAGGTTGCACTGAAAACATATGTGCAGGGTAGGCTTTGGGTAGTCTCAGGGAGGATTAAACAATGTAATTTAACAAAGTCAGTGGAACAACAGCTGTGTTAGTAACAGCTGTGCTAAGGAAGAATTCGGCATTTTCTGGTCTCTTCCATGTGTTTTTTACTTACACAACAATGTTGCTTTAAAATGCTGAACATTAACATGGATTGCATCATGCTGAAACTCTTCCCTGTGTGTAGATGAGGACCACATTGTCCAATGAGTTGTCAGCTTGCCTTTTAAAGCCATTTTATTACTGCAGATAGCCTTGAAGATTTTTGAAAGACCGTCTTGGGGGAAGGAGCAGAAGTGGTTTGTGATCATGCTGCTGTTCTGGAAAGCGCTAATGGCCATGCTGTCCTCTGATCTGCAGGCAAGCCAGGCTTGGGAGCTTGCCCCTTGGAGTTTCAGTAGCGTTTTTTCAAGCTAAGGGCGAGGTTTCAAAAGATGCTGAGCTGACTGAATAACGGCTTGCCGTTGCTGAAAAGCATTTCCTCCTTCCCTCCTGGTTTTGGCAGCGCCTGCTCCCATACCCCTGGCAGTTTGGTGCTCTGCAGAAGCAGTCGGTCTTGCATGGCCCCGGGGCCACGGGAGGTCTCGGCGTGGTGGTGGTGGTCTGTGAGCCGGCTGCTGGTGTAACGCTGATGAGGTTTGCTCGGAACAGCCGGCTGAGGTCTGTGTGCTTGGTGTGGATGCTTGATCAGGGAAGCAGCCAGCCTCGCTGTGCTCTGGTTTTATAACTTAGAGGTGGTGGCAGCGGCAGCAGTGCAGGCATCTCCTGAGTTGTGTGTCGCCTTCTGCTGCCCCAGGCAGAGTGCAGTCAGCACTGCTGGGAGCCCTCCAGAATGAGGAGCCTCATAGTTTCAGTGCTTTTCTTAGTCAGCATCCTATTCTATAAAGTTCCTCTCTCGCTGGTCACCTACAGAAAAAAGTCACTTTATTAAATGTATTATTTGTCAAAGTGCTTTCCAGGTGTGAATCTCCCCACTCTGTCCTTCAAAGCAGCATTTCCATTTTCCAACATAGCAAAACGGGGCATAAAATATCCAATTTAACCCATGTTCCTCAATGAGTCATTTCAAGACTTTTTTTTTTTTTTTTTTTCGCTTGAACTGGGATGGTTTTTTGTTTTTTTGTTTTTTTGTTTTTTTTTTCTCCCAGTAACAACCTTTATTAGTGAGGTGGCATCAGCTCAGCTTCCAGCCGGGCAGGCCAGATTTACTGACAGCGTGGTGGCCACGCTCGGCAGCATTGTGCCAACACATGCCTTCCTGCACCTATGCAGCAGTACTGCTCAATGCGGGGGTTTAATTTTTTATTTTGCCTTTGTATTCAAAGATAGCAGCTCTTACTTCGGGGCAGAAGAATTATAATTTAGGAACGCCTGCCTCTTAACAGCATGCTTAGGATTGTTCCTGTTTGCAGGTCACATCTGAGAAATGCTTTTCTCCTGGATCTACTCGCAGCATGTCATGTCAGGGCTACTTGCTTGTCATCATCGCTGTGTGTATTTTCATAATCCGTGACTGGGTTTTTAAGGAGGGAGGGTGCACCCAGGGACAGGGAAGCATGGCTCTGCCTCCTCCCAAGCTGTCTGTTTTTCCTGCCAGTCACCAGTGCAGTGTTTTCCAGCGGTGGATCGCTGTCGGTAGGAGGCCAGGCTGGCAGTCGGCTTCCTCCCTCCCTGTGTTGCTTCCTCTGGGCGAGTGCTGTTCGAGTTTATGGGGAAGCTGGCGTCGGAGCTGACGTAACCCGAAGTGCTCTTTCTTTGCTTGAGTAACACGTTTGGCTGATGGGGGGGGGGGGGGGAATTGTTTCCCTGATGCAAATAATCTTTACCTACTAATAAAGAGATTTATTTTAATTTTTGCCACTGTTGCTCCTCCTAATTGCTGCTTTTTATGTTCTGCTGTGCCGCATACTGAGCATCGTCACCTGGCAGTAACTAGTCACAGGGGAAGTGAAGTACGCAGGGGTTAAGTGGATCCTTTATAGTTACAATCAGTGGAAAAAAATGCGCTGGGTTGTCCGGGAAGAGCCTTTCCCCTACCCTGCAGGGCTGCCATGGGGAGGTTGGGATCCTCTCACGGGAGGGGAGCTTTGTGAATGCTCTCCTGCAGCTTTTCATGCAGAGTGGTGTCACTTTCTTCTCCATTTACCTTTATCCTTTGCTCCTTTTGTTGCTGTTTTAACACGTTAACTGTGAAATCTGGTAGAATTGCATTGCTAAGAGCACTTCGTAGGTAGTGCCTGACTCTTGTTCTTGTACTGGGGTTCCCGACTGTCACCATTGGGTGTGTAAAATTGAATGGCTCTGTGAGCACCAAGAGTAACGAAACTTGGGTTTTCTGCAGATTCGTGTTCTTTGTTCATGAGCTACTTCCTCCTCTTCGTCCTCTTCCTCCTGCTTTCCTCTCCCCACCCTCTTCCCCTTCCTACCCCATGCTGTCAGCTTTCTCCTCTACCATCTGCTGGGACCATGGGTAGCCTGTGGGTGCCTGCCAGCCTCGGGTCTCCCCTTCACTGGTGTCCTGATCCTCACGGAACGTGTTAGAGAATTATATACGAGATGTTTCTTTGGTTGAGTTTGGGGAAGTAGGAGGATAACAGGATGACCAGGAAGGGTTTTTTTTTTCCTGAAGAAGTCAAGCTAACAGTTGCATACTATTCTTGAGGTCTAATAATTAATGTGTGTTTTTGCAGAATGGCATTTTCCTGCTAGGTCTGCCTGTGAGCACTGTGATGGCGGGCAGCATCTCGAGATAGCATGGCCTTGCTCTGTTGAAGAGTTGTGTTCTTAAATGGGAGAGAAAGACTTTGCTGCTTTCAGGAGAAAAAAAAAAAGTCTCGTAAATGAGAAAATGTTTTAAACTACAGGAATGTGTTTCCAATGAGCTTGCTGGATGCAACAGTGCAGTTATCCCACATGGTGGTTTATTTGCAAGCAGCAGCTGATTCCTTCCCGCTATAGAAAAGGCACACAGAGGGGAGTGTATGCTATCTCTGAAAAGGGCACTGTGAGCAAAGGCTGTTGTCACCGTGTTTTCTGCTCTCTAGAGTTTCTGTGAAAATTTAAATCATCAGTTCTTGGTGAGACACACAAGGGATAAATAAGGTTAAAATTGGGAGAAGCTGTCCTTGTATGGCAGCATGGGAATGGTGCCGCTGTGCTTGAATTAATTATGCAGAAGCTTGTCTGTGAAGGGACTATAGGGAGTCCTCGATTCCTGGGCTGTTGCGAGAGGAGGAGGACAGGCAGTGCATGCAAGAGGTCCTTCTGGCTTGTCCGCTCGTGAAGCTTTTCCTCCTGGGGCAATTTGCTCCTTCAGCTATCCTCTGAGTCTGTGAAGACAACATAGATGGGATTTTGGCTCAGGGGCCGGGAAGTCTGGAAGGAAGAGCAGAAGAAAAGGACACCACTGAAAAAGCCCCTATAAAGCAACCGTTTCTAGAAACTTTGCTTTGGTCCAGGTATTGAGTATTGGTGAGATGTAGCTGATCGAGACACTTGGGATGTAAGCCTGGCCTTTGGGTCAATTCTGTGCTATCCATCTCGTAAATGTATGAAGGTAATTTCAGAAACTCTCCACTCCCACACTGCTCTTATTGGAAATCTCTTTAAATTCCTAAGGAAACTCCCCAAAGTAATGAATAGAAAATTCAATAAAACGTAATGGGAATATATTAGCGTGAACCGTCTCTGGCCAGAGGAGCTGTTTGGGTCTGAAGTGCTTCGCCATTGAGATGTCAAATCTTGGCAGAAATCAAGCCTTGAAAGAAAGGCTTGGTTGGAGCATTAGAGCTGCTGCCTGCAGATCTGCTTGCTAGCCTAACCAAGGAGAACCTAGATTAAAGGGTTTCGTCCTCCAATTACAGTAAGTGGGCTCACCTTTTCCTACCCTTTCCTTTCTCTGCAGCGGGAAATGTAAGGCAGCAGTGCTTTGGACTGGAAGCAATCTGTCAGCGGTACGGTATGTGTGCACCCGCTGTGGGCTGTGTGTGCTAAGGTTGAATCCAGCAAGGGGTTCATCTCTGAAGCAAACACATTTTACTTAAAGTTGCTTTACATCTTCCTCAGCACCTTTAGTTTGTGGTACCTGCATGGGCAGGCACAGTTGGCTTTTAGGAGAAATTCACGGCTATTTTCTCTTCCTGAAGTTGTTGTCTTTATGGCTTATGTGCATCCAGCTGTGCAGGAAAACTCTGCTTTACAGGCTGCTCAGGGTAGCTGGGAAAATGGGCATCCACTTGCAGGTGCATAAACCTAAGATGCTGCTTCTCTTATCTCTTTTCACATCCTGTTTAAAAAACTAAGCGAGAGGTAAGAGAGGAAGAATAAAAAGATAGTTTCTATGGAGTGGGTGATTTAACTACTTCCTTCCAGCTTTATGAACATGATTTACAACTCCTCTCTGCTAGACTGGGAGATGCCCGGTCCCACTAACTGCACAAGCTGAATGAAATACTAATAAGCAAGAAACCAGTTCAGCCTTGAAGTGCAAGTCCTTTATAGAAAGCTCTTGCTAAAAAGGATGATCTTTTTCCTGTTAGAAGTGATTTTAATTTTGACAAGTTAGGATTAAATACTTTAAATCGTAAAAGCAGGTCCCTAATTTATGCAATGGGAGGACAGAGAGAAAATGGAGTGAGACTCTTCTCAGGTTTGCAAGGATAGGGTGAGAGGCAGTGAACACAAATCACAGCAGGGGAATTTCTGATTAGATATTAGGGATGCATTTTCATAACAAAGGTAGTCAGGCAGTGAAACTGGGACTGAAAGAGGTGGTGGAACCTCTGGCCTTGGAGATACCAGAACTCAACTGGATGGGGCCATGAGCAAGCTCATCTAAGTTGGCCCTGCTTTGCTGGGGAGGTTGAAGCAGATAAACTCCAGAGGCCCCTTCTGCTGAAGTTGCTGTGGTTCACATGGCATATGTAATTGCTATAAATAGAGCAGATTTTTGCATGGTGTAATTACTGCTCATCTGGTTATGCCCATATCCTACCCTTGCTTACTGGTATGTTTCATTAGTTGCAGTGTCAGGGTGACCATTAGAAATGCTTGTCTGGATCATCTGAGAAGCTAAAGGGAGAACAGGAGCAAGAAGCTGTTTTCAAATCAGTGTTGCAGTTTGGCAGCACCTCTGGAGGCCATGCTCTCCAAACCCTGCTCATGGAGGGTGACCTGCAGCAGGTTGCCCTGCACCAAATAATGATGCCCCATCTTGTCTCAATGTCTCTTGATGCCTCTTAGTTGTGTATAAAGGACAAGAGCAGTAGGAGTTGTATGCATGAAGATACAAGGGAGTTAGACACCCTTCAGTATTCAAATAGTAAAATTATCCAAGTATTAGAAATACAAGTAGCTGCAATGCAAAAGCTGCTTTTTGTGCCTAAGCTTGCTGCTGCTTGCAGCTGCTTTTCCTGGTTAGACTGATGTACGTCTACAAGGAAGCAAACACTTTCTCCTGTGAACCCAATTACAATGAATAAAAAGCCTCCAAATTTTACAGATAACTTTTTGAAGTAGTCTTAATATTAGTAATAAGGATCACATTTAAAAAAAAACAAACCCAAAACAAAAAACCCAAACAACCATCAACCAAACAAGAAAGCCAAAACACCACTATTCTAGCTAAAGCCAAAAATCATGGGGTAGGATGCATTTTCGACCTGATTTACTTATGTGTATATTTTTGTACTTCAGAGTCAGCCGATGTAATCAGTCAGGCTGCGTCACCATGGGGGTGACATAATTCAGGAGACAACGTTCAGCTCTGAAATAGTCTGTTTGGAGGAGAAGAAAATTGAGTTAGGAGCGTGAGTGATAGCGGAAAACGTTTACTTTGGAAGAAATCTGTGTTTGGAGCAGGCTGGCTGCAGGAGAGTGCGTGGTCCTCCGTGATGTGAGCTACCGCCTGTCCCAGCCCCTGCCTCACAGTGCCCCTCAGACGCTCTTTACCGAATGTCCCACGGGACCTGAATCACTTAGCGCTTGGTTTGTAGTTGGTATTTTTTTAAAAAATGCATAAGCAAGGGTGCCTTCCACAGCCCTCGGGAGCAGTGTCACAGCCACTGTGGCCAGCCTGCCCCGTGCCAGCTCCCTAAAGGTGCCGGTGAGTTGTGGGGCTCCTTGGGAAGCTGCAAACCTGGCGGGGGTCTTGCCAGGGAGCGGAGCCAGCTGCTGACCCCCTCGTGCTGTCTGAGTGTGTCTGTGGGGTGGTTGCACGGGCTGGTCCGTGTCGTGGCCATGGTGGCAGCGAGGGCTGGGTAACACCTGCAGGAGACCCTCTCCAGGTACCCACGCTGCTTCCTTGCCTAGGGCCTGTTTGGTCTCTGTAATTCTGCAAGTTCTTCTGTCACGCTTTTATTTGACTTTTTGGAAGTAGCTGGAGTAGTACTGACTTGTGTTTAGGTGGTTGCTGGTGGTGGAATTTCATTTTGGCTGAGCATAAAACAGAGTCCCACCTCCATGCTGCGCAGAAGCCCAATGGCTCAGCTTCGAGCTGGTCTCCAAAGCATGTTGTCTGCTTTGGGAGACACAACCACAGCGTTGATGTGTTCCTTCATAGCCTGCAGAATACTTTAGACTTAAACTCACCATAATTTCTTAGGTTCTTTGAAGTGTTGGATCTCCTTTGATCCTAGGGTTGGCCTCCAGAAGAAAGCTGCGATCAGGGTGGATGGAGCCAGAGTAGTTCTCAGCGTTGTTTCTGAGGCTCACGGGTGGACGGTGCTGTCCCCCCGTCCCCCGCCATGCCTCTGGCATTACTCTGTGCCTTTGGGCAGCAGCACAGTTCAATCCAGGAAACAGCCGAATGCAAATGCTGTAGTCTGTGAGGGTCACTTCAAATCACAGGGAGTGTTGGAGGGCAGAGGTGTCCCTTGGAGGGACCCGGACAGGCAGGAGAAGTGGGCTGGCAAGAACTTTTGTTAAACCTGAAGTTTAACAAAAGCAAATGTAAAGTCTTGCATCTGGGTTAGAACAACCCTGCTGAACGATATGGGCTGGGGGCTGACTCTCTGGGAGGCAGCTTTGCAGAAGAGGATCTGGGGATGGTGGTGAAGAAGTTGCCCCTGGACAGAGTGCGCTTGGTTGAGGGAGGCAGGAGGGGGCCCATCAGGTCCAAGGAGGAGGTCCTCCCCTTTATCAGGCAGTTGTGATGCTGCACCTGGAGTACTGTGTCCACTTTGGGGCTCCCCAGTACAGAAGAGGTGTGGACGTGCTGGTGCGAGTCTAGCAGAGCCACCGCGGTGGCTGGGGGGCCGGGGTGGTTCAGCCTGGGGCAGAGGAGGGCACGGGGAGCCCTCACTGCTGTCTGCAGCCACCCCATCGCAGTGCCCAGAGATGGAGCCAGACCCTTCCCAGAGGTGCTCGGTGCTGGTAGGAGAGCAGCACACACAGGCTGCAACACAGCGAACCCTGACCAGATGTAGGGGAAAAAAAATTACTGTAAGAGTAGTCAAATACTGGAGGGGGCCCAGAGAGGTTGTGGAGTCTCCACCCTGAGCAACCTGATCTGATTTAGAGCTGCTTCAGGCAGTTGAACCTGGATGAGCTCCAGAGGTCCCTTCTGACCGACGTTATTCCATGATCATGATTTTATGATTCTATGATTCTGTAACTTTAATTGACACCTTTATTGTATAATGCATTGCTTTGAGGGTAACTTTCACTAGCCTTGAGTTAAATACTGTTCTGTTCTGGTCTTGCCTGAATAATAAAATTAGAAATGTGTTTGTATTAGGTGTTCGGCATTTATCAATAAATACTTTCTGAGAGCAAGAGGGGAGCTATATATTACTCTGCTACCTTCTGAAAGCTACCAAAATTTTTGCTTCCGTTTGCAACGTGAAATTATGTATCTCGAACTCTTCTTTCTGCAGTGTGTATCATGTACCAGAGTGCCAAGAGCTGGGGACTGGAAATCCTTGGCTTTGGGCAAGCACTGCTGCAGTAACGGCTTGCTTGGGTCAAAGACGATGAGATGGAATGGTAGAAAGACTCTGGGTTTTTTCTTTGATTTCTTCTTAGCTTTCTTTGGCGTCTCAAATCTTTCAGGCAGGAATGACTCACTCATCCATTATGTGGTTTCCTGACTTTTAGCAATTTTTCTTTCACTTAAAAAATAATAATTATTAGTTTTGCATCACCGTGCACAGCAGCCAGCATTCAAAGCAGCGTACCGTGGGCTGTGGCTGACTGGAGTGGCTGACTCATGTCTGTTACAGGTTTTCAGATTGACGTTGATTTCTTCCCACCCCTCACTGAGTTTCTGTCTTCCAGAATATCTGTAAGGCTGGTTTTGGCCATGTAATGTTCCTCCTGTCTCTTTCCAGAGCAGGAATGTTGATCCTGGGTCCTGGAGAACAGGAGCAGGCGCTGCAGGGTTAGCCAGCCCCCTCGATTCCCTCTGGTGCAGGGACTGCGGTCCTCCTGCACAGCCCTCCAGCTGCACCCCACTGCGCCTAGGCACTGCATTTTAATGGTAGGCACAGTAGGTTTCTGCGTATCGTTCCCCAAAACATCACCTTACATGAACGGAAGGTGCTACAAAATGAGGTGCATGTCAAGGGTTAACCCCTGGATTCTGCTGCAGCTGGTGGTGGTTTTCCAGCTTGCGTGTCCTGCAGCTGCCTCTGACCCCACCGGGCACTGATGCCTCCTGGCATTGCAAAGCAAGTTTCCTTAACCTCTGAAAGCACTGTTGTTCATGGCATACGATAAGGCATTTGAGAGATATGTATCTTAGAAGGAATATTTACCACTAAAATATTTCATGGACTTTAAACAGTACTGGGCACAGCAAGGTTGTGTGCGGGTGTGGAGCGCTGCCTGGCTCAGCGATGTGCTTCTGTGAGCCGCAGGGAAGCCGGTGACCTCCCACTCGATGCCAGTACAGGACTGCTCCCCTGGGGGCTTTTCAGCTGGGAGTAAAAAATGGTTTCTAGATTTTCAGGCTGTATTTCTGAAATAATTCCTGGTTGTGATAGAGTGCTTGGGATCTGTGCAGCTCAGGGGTGCCGTGGGTCCCAGTGGGTGCTGAGGGTGGGTTCCGGAGGAGGGGTGGTGGTCGAGTGGTGTGCAGCCGCTCCCCTGCCCAGCCTGGGGTGCGAGTGCTGGTCCAGCACCATGTCAACCCAGCACCTCCACAGCCGGTGGGATGTCAGCATCCTTCCTGCTGCTCCCCACCGGGCTTGCGTTCCAGCGCAGTGCAGTCACGGGCCAGTTCCAAGGAAGCCAGGGACAAGTGTCACTTGTCAAGCTCGGGATGCATCAGCAGATGGCCATGGGCTTTTTCCCCCATCGTTCCTTTCCCACTGTGATTTCGGAGAGGAGAGCTGTTGTTCTGTCAGCGCCTGGTGCTCAGCAGCTGAGAGCATCCAGCGTGGTGGGTTGCGGTCCCAGGTCCTGGTGTGGCTTCATCTGTGCTGCCGGAGGTGGGGAGGTGGTTGGATCTGGCATGGAAAAGGGCTGGAGCTCCCTGGTCTGGGGAAGGGGGTGGGGGCACGATGGGCAAGGGAAAAGCTCAGTTTGGTCTCTGGGTGTGTGGCCGACACTGCGGTCTGGAGAATGACTTGAGAAAAGTGGCCATTTCAGAGCACTGGTGGAGAACTGCTCTTGAGAAATCCAAGGAAATTGCTCCTGCCTTCATGTGCCCTATACAGCTCTGTAGTAGGGAAATGGAGGAATACTGCAGTGCAAAAAAAGTAAAGGAGTGATAAATCTCTTACACGTTCTATGAATTACGTTTACAAATATACCTATAATTCTAAAAATATTTTAGGAATTATTTTTTTGTGTGTGTATACTGGAATGCATATCTTGAGCTGGATCTGTAAAAGACAAATCTGTGCAGTAATGTCTTGGGTTTTGTTCTTGCATTGGCTTTGGAGACGTGGAAGTTAGCAAGCACTGTAAATCAGAAGTTGTGTTCAAAGACATGGGGAGAATGTAACCAATAGTCAGAAAAATGCTTGCAAGTCTGAAAAACCATCATATATTCATGCCATAAAGCAGAAGCTAGACAAAACCCCCAAACTGTGTCTGGTAATATTGTTTTCTCCAAGAATTGCAAATTATGAAAGAAAAAATCTGATCAGTTCCTCAATTAAATCCACTTTCCGTGCAGTGATCGGGAAGTCCTGCTCTCTGCACGGGTGCTGACCCCAGAAGCTGCTTCTGCAGGGCCAGAGGGTGAAGCATGTGGAGCAGGACCGCAGGAGCTGGGAGCAAGCTTGTCCGACTGAGGTGATGAATGGGATGGAAAGTTAAGAGCTGGCTCGTCCATGTGCGAGCATTTGAGATCCTTCCCAGTGGAGAGGTTTATTACTCACTTGGCAGGGGGCTCGGCTGAGAGAGTTTGGGTTGTGCAAGGGGTGCGAATGGGGGAGAGCTTTCAGAGACGGACAGTCCCAGTGAATACATGGGAAGTGATGCTTCCCAGTGAGGTCTTGTGCCTGAGATTCCCAGTTCCCGACTCGGAGCAGGCTCAGGCAGTGCCTCTCGTGAGCATCGCCCTGCAGCACAGACCTCTCGTGCAGCCGCTGCCCTTCGCTGGCACAACCCCTTGCTCTCGTCTCGGTGAAGCGCCCACAGCGAGTCTGGGGAGCCAGGCAAGCTTTCCTTCCTCGGAGGATTCATTCTTAGGCGAATAATTGTTTGCGCTTTGTATCTCTTCAGGAGTATGGGTAGAGGTTGCTTGCGGAAACTGTCACATCATTGGAGCATAAGAAAAATTGCTGCTGTTCTTACTTTGATGAACTGCAGATGCATATAGCCAAGGGTGGAGGAAGGAGAGGTTTTTATTTAGCCAGTGACTAGTGTTTTCTGGTGTTGGTATTTGCAATGCCAGTAGGTATCAGATCTGTATATCAACAGTTAGCTGAATTGTTGCAGTTTTCAAATTACCCACAATATTAACAGTTTTAAATTAATTAGTGAAACTTTACCTGTCTCCAGTGAAGTTGCTTCTGAAGAACATCAGCTGTGAAGGGACAGTCGTATTGAGTGAAGGACGTCCTTAAAGTCAAATCTGGGTGGTCTTCACTGTTTGGTACAGTTTTAGTTATTCAATTTTGTTCAGCACAAAAGAGAAGGAATGTGTAAGCAGTTCGATTACTTAGTTTATTATTATGAAGTAACCCAATCACTAGTTATTTAAGCTCATTAGAACTTTTTCCTGCCTGTGGGATATTTTGGCTTTTGCTGCTCGTCTTGCAGAAGGACTTGACGTGGTATTTTCTAGTTGACTCTAGGCAAAACTGCTTTGCCTTACAGGGTGGTACTAAAACAACATTTGCTATCTTATTTAGACAGCCCACCAGAAATATTACGCAGTCCTTGGGCCTGAAGAAAGCAAACAAAAATATCTCAGGAAGGAAATACATGAAATTGGCACTTTGAGGCCAGAGCACCCAAGCAAGGATGCTGAGATCTGGCCTGGAGAGGTTTGAGAGTAATGGGGAGGGCAGAATCATACCCAAATACTCTGTTGGTGGTGAGGGCAGGAGATGGGATGATTTCTCATAAATAGAGTAGGGTGTGTGTTGAGGCAGCACAGGCAGAAAGAGGTGTGGGCACTGTTAGGACAGGCAGATACAGGCCCAGGGTGTGGGATGGGGTTGTTGGTGGGTGCTCCCCACCCCAACAGCAGGAAATAAATTTGTTTTGTTGGGGGTGTGGGGGTGTTTTTTAATGGGCTAGAAAGAGCAAAGCATTTGAAGAGGAAGAGTGGGACAGCAAAGGTTTGTGGTGGAGGGGATTGGGTGGAAGCAAGGGTTAAAAAGTGCTTTGCTGCTGGTTGCAGGGAAGAGTGAGGATGTTTGAAAGAAATAGGATGAAGCTTTGCTGGTACTAAATCAAGTACATTGTTGCATGGAGAAGGCTAATTGCAATCAGTGATGAGGGAATTAATTTTAGTAAATAAATGCTGAGCTTCTGCCAAGGAGAGAAACCCATTTGTGGAAGAAATTTTGATTTTTTAATTGAATAAGAGCTAGCGGCTGTACAACAGTGTAGTTTTGCTGCTTAATTCCTTCCTGTACCTGTCTTAAGCTGATGGTGGTGACCTGAAAAAGAGAGTGTCTGTAGTGCCAGGAGTCTTGATGGATCACTGAGGGCTTTCTCCAGCGTCTGTTTCACCTTGCACAGCTCTGTCATGTTGATCCTGGGAGATCAGGGGATTTTCCAGGAATGGATGGCTGCCATCAGAATAAGGGAGATGGATTTGGCCCCATGAATTCTGCATGGCCTTTTTCTCTGGATGCTGTTATTAGATGGTTTGTGAACATCTTTAGTTGGACCTTCCAGCAGAGGCACCCAAAGGCATTGTTACTTTTCTTTAAAAGTCCATCAGAGATCAAATGGTCTAATCGCTGGTTGTATTTACATTTTTTTCTAGACAGTTTAATGTGGGTTAGAAACAGGGGCTTTTTTGCATCATGCAAGCTGTTTCATTAAAGGAAAAAAACTATCTTTGAACTCCTGCTAATACGTACTTAATAGTTGAAGGTTTTCAAGTAAGACTCGCGGGTTGGGTTACTTGTGCTCGGGTGAGGAACCAGGGATCTGTGCTGCAGTAGTGGTTTGCAGCGCTGCTTTTAAAGTGAAGTGGAAAACGAGACGACTTCAGTGAATTTCCATTTAACTGTCTGCTACAGCCCCCACTGTTTCAGAGGTGATGATAGTTTAACACAGCAGCAAGAGGACGTGAATAATTTAGTGTGTTGAGCGAGACGCTTGCTTGAATTCTCTCCTTTGTCTGCTCCTGATGAAACTCCTTTCAGCTGGAATCTTCTACCTACAAAAACCTCTATGAAAATAATCAGTTGGAGTTCCTAGGCTCTAAGGGGGGAAGATGGATGAGGTCCGTGTTGGCAATGCCAGTGAGTTGTGTGTGACTCCTTGATGTGACAAGAGTCGCACGTTGCTGCCTTCTGGAGCAAGACTGTGTGCCCTGCCTCTGCACCTCGCAGGGAAGGAATTTTACTGCCGAAGGAACTAGTTCAAACAAAATAGGGAAACGGGCATGTGTTAAAATCCCAATTCTGTTTGACAAATTCACCTAAAAAAAAAAAAAGTTTTATGGTTTTATGTGTGAATTTTCACATGCATTTGTGGATGAATACTACACGTTAAACATGGAGTAGTGGCTAACAGTTCTCTGTATAGTAAATAATATCCAGTTGTGCAATGTAAACTTCGAGTATAAAAATACTTTGAGTACTTTTATGACAGTGGAAAAGGTTGTATACTCTCATAACTTTGTCAGGCTTTATTGTTTGGTAATTAGAGCTGGAAACCCATGATTGCCCTTTTTTGCCTTGCTCACCATGCTGCTGCTCTGTAGCCTTGCAAGATATTTAGGTTCCCTTTCATTTTCCTTACCCCTCCAGGGGGAATGGTAATTTCTGTGTACGTTCTTTACAAAACCGTTTCATGCCTTTGTTAAAATTTATGAAGTTATCCTTGGCATTTTTTTTTTTAATTGAAAACCAGAGTTTTAGGCGAGGAACCCTAAGCAAGGAAGTTAAACTGAGTCCTTGTTTACATTAGTAAAATATGTAAACAATTCTTTTACCCCAAATATAAAACTTTTTTTTTTTTTTTGGCTGCTATTCCAATGTTTGTAAAAGCGAGTTATGTAAATGACAATTCTTACAATTAAACTGCTATCTAATCCTATCCTGATGGCTGTCCTTGCTATAAAGCTCAGTGCTACTGGGGGCAATCGGCTGCGATGGCATTAACACAGCGTTTCAGCATTATTAAAGATAATGGGACCTCGTAGAAGAAAATTGAGAGAACCTGAAATTAAACAAACAGAATTCTCATTAGATAAAATCTCCCGGGAGAAAGGAAAGATCTGGAATAAAATACTTTGGTGTTACAGAGTCACTGGGGCTGGCAGGGGCCTCTGGAGATCGTCCTCTCCAGCCCTGCTCAAGCAGAGTCTCCCAGAGCTGGTTGTCCAGGGCTGTGTCTCCGTGGATGGAGACTCCACAACCTCTCTGGGCAACCTGTGCCAGTCTTGACCACCCTTAGAGTGAAAACGTCTTTTCTGATGTTTAAGCCAGATTTCCTGTATTCCGGTTTGCGAGGCAATTGCAGCAGAAGGGGTAGGACTGGAAAGCATCATTTCTCGTAAGACGTGTCTTTCTAATCTGTTCACAAACCCAACCCAAACTGCTTTGCATGGTAGATGTCACTCCAGCTCTGCCTAGTCTACTCCAGCACTTAGGCCTAAGTGTCTGTTGATGCTCAGGGCCCCTGAGCAGTCTGCTTGTAGGAGATTGCGAAATACCTTTAGTGGGGGAGAGCCAGCCCCCAGGGCGACGTGGGTGGGTGGGAGCGCAGAACAATGGCAGGAGAAGGGATGTAAAGATGGTATGTGTTGATAGTGCCCAGGTGAGCAGGACATCAGCGCAGTCTATCAGGACACCCCATGGGAGGGGAAAGGGACTTTTTTTTCCCCTGAAAGGAAGGACAGATGGTAGCTGGTAAGAGATGATAGCGGGGGAGATAAAGAACAGGACTGGAGGCACAAAACAGCAGGATGGAGAGACAAAAGACTCCTGATGACTCAGAGAGCTGGGGTGGGAGGATCGAGTAAAGATGATGATCTCAGCTCCTAAGGGGTCCAGGAGTCACACCCCTAAATCCTGGTGTGGCCTGCCACTTCTCCCAAGTGGTGAGGACCAGACAGCAAACGTCAATTTGTAGAAACTGCTGTAGCAAAAATCAGTGCTAGGCCTTCTGGAAGAGGAAGATGTTACTTAAACAAAACCAATTTCACACTCATTTCAAGGCTTTCAGTCACTGAAGGTGCCACGCATTGTGTTGGAGTGGCCTGAGATGGAGTGTCATTGCGTGTGACATGGAGAGCAAGGCATGTTGGTTGTTAAAGCCTCATTGCATTATCAACCTGTCAAGAGGAACCCAAGAGATGACCTGGCTTTTGGATAGGTCTTTTTTGTCTCCCTTTAGGAGACAAGGGTTATTATGGTATATGATCTTTTTGCTTAATCTTCCATAAATCTTAGGCAAGGTCACTAGCCTTGGTCTTTGTTTCTTCATTTGGGGTATTTTTACAGCTGCAGCCTGTCTTCCCGTTGAGGTAACAGGG
This sequence comes from Harpia harpyja, assembly GCF_026419915.1. Classification (NCBI taxonomy): domain Eukaryota; kingdom Metazoa; phylum Chordata; class Aves; order Accipitriformes; family Accipitridae; genus Harpia; species Harpia harpyja. The sequence goes on along the minus strand of NC_068956.1, from coordinate 660,756 downwards.
AGGGGAATGGCCCATGCCCTCTGGTGAAACCTCATGACAGTTCTGTTATCAGTGCAGGGTCTTCTGCTGATTAAATCACTTGTTCCCTTATTCAGGCTTTTTCTGGCCTTCATGCAAACAACAAATTCCTCCCTATTTACTAGCTTGATTGCCGGTGACTGTGTTATCAACACATGCCAATTCCCGCAACGATGCTTTATTGCTCTTTCTGTTACTTTCACAGTGGTGCTTCATTCTTAGCATTTGTGTTACAAATACCCATGGGTCCTTGTGGTTGCAAGAAATCTGGGCAAGATCAGTTCAATACACCTGTCTTGTTGCCTGAATGCTGGCTGGACCACTTGGATAGACAAGCTTTGGGGCTCAAGAGTTATGTGGTTATGAGAGTGTTAATATGAATAAAACCACTCTTGTTTTATAATAACATGACCTTTCCTTCCTATAATTTGAACTTTACCAGAGTGTTGCTACATTCATTGCTATAATAATAAGCACAGACTCAGAACAAGATGATCACGTAATATTTTGGGAGGTATTTTTTAGCCTGATTTAATTTTTCCTTCTGAAGTCAAGTCCAAAGGCGTTACAAATACAATGACCATCCTGTGTTCTTGCTGTCTGTCATTGAGATCAGCATGACAAATCATTGCAGAAAAGGCCCAGCCCGAAGTTCTGAGCTAATTTTGCAATAACTATGAAGAAAACTCTTGCAGGGTAGGAGAGGAAAACTAAATCTGGGCAAATCAATGTTAGGGCATCCGGTAATATTTAAAATAATTCTGCCACGTTCCTCTCCCTTGCCAATTAAATTCAACAAAAATTACACAGACAAAAAACTGCTTCACCTTGGTTGCTGTGAAGTACTTGGACAATATTGTGGCCGCGCTATGCAGTGCCGTTAGTCACTCTTCCACCTCCTGCTGCCCCCAAAGGTGTAATGGAAGAATGGAGGCTTCCTGGCACCCCCGAGCAGGGAAACGCTGACTTCGCCTCCTGAACTGCCACCGTTTCTCACGCCCTGCCTGCCACGGTGTTGTCCCTGGCTCCTGCTTTGGTTGCTGTGTGTGGCTGTACCAGACGTTTTTCCCAGGTCCAACCCAGGCTCTGAAAACCCGGGTGTCCCTTATCTCCACCAGCTTCCTACAGCAGCTGGCCGTGAGCAGTGTGGGGTGAGAGGACAGCCCTGCCATGCCAGAGAAGGGAGAGCGTTCATGGCTTGTCCAAAACCAGTGAGTGAACACCAGTTTATAGGGCTGCTGGACTCTTCTGGCCATATGGAGATCCAACAGTTAGCGCGGAGTAAACTTCCCGAGGTTTGTGAAGCAGCAGGACACCAGCCCTGCCTCTTCAGGAGCACACAAGTAGTCTCTGTCATTGTTCAAGTCATCTTGCCATATCTATTAGGAGTAGCAGCATGTTCCAGTGCTTATTTTCTCTTCTTCAGCTGGTGAGTGCAGAAAACCAAAACTTTAGACGCAGCCTACTGAGTAGTGCCCCAAGCGCAGTATTTGTCATGCTGGACCTAAAGGGAAAGGTCTTGTTTAGACTCTGGTTCAGTCATGGGAGCTGGTGTGGGGACACAGCTCTGTGTCCAACAACTGGGGCACAGCGATGTGCCAGTGGAGGGAGGAATCACTCCTTTTATGACATTTTTTGAATTTTCTGTTTCTAACTAACATTTTACGTGTAGTGCTCTCATAGGTAAACTTGAGAGAATCTGATTTACTCAATTCTGGATAATTTTTTATTTTTTTAAACTTAAGTCAGCAAAGCTTGAATGGACAGCAATAGGCATGTGAGGTGATTTGGACTGGAGAGAGAGAAAATGGCTGTTAATGTAAAGTAATTTGGTAGAGATGGTTGAATCTTTGCATTTGGAAATAAAGCAGCACGTAGCCTTTTAGAGTACGCTGCTGCAGGGAGGCATGGTGGGTCTGTTTTTTCCAAAGCTAAACTGTTTTGCATTTTCTCCTGTTTTTTTTTTTTTTCCCCACAACTAAACAAGGAGGAGATTGTGCCTAGTAGTAGTAGTAGTAGTAGTAGTAATAATAATAATAATAATAATAATAATGATCTTTCTAGATAATGCAACTAAGCCTATAAATTCAGCCCAAATTATGCCAGTTCCAGGCCTGGCAATACTTGTAACTCGCAGAAGAGCTTGGGTACAAAACATGCTGTTGTTGATCACAATGTCCTAAAAAGAAGTCACCAAAGAAAACCTGACCCCAAGCACCGCATGGCTGGATACAGGGGTGGGTGGAAGAGCAGGGTGCTGGGCGGGGGTGGGTTATAACCCAAGGGTGTGGAGCACGGCTTGGGGCTTTATTCTGGCTGTGGCATGTACGCCTTGTGTCAACCTGGTGGGTGAAGTGTGGGTGAGTCTTGTTCGTTACTGCGGACTTCTGCTCAGCCAGGTTTACACAATGGGGAGTTTCTTCTGGTGAGATCTACATTAAAGCATCGACAGCCATTGATAATGTTGGGTGAAGCCAGCCAAGAGCTGCTGTGGTGGTGTTACTTACGTGATCCTGATGTGCATGTGTGTATACCTATAGCCTGATTTCTCGTTGGTGCTATTTTGCAGCAGCAGATTGTACAGCATGTCTTCTCCCCACATTAAATCATGCAATCAATCGGTTTGCCTTTGCGTGTCCCTAAAGGATGATCGGGTTTTCATGTCAGAGTGCCCATTTTTAAAAACCTGCTTTTGTAACAAAAACTGGTGCCTCCCCTTGATACATACAGTTTGTCTGTGGGTTACCAAAGGCCACCTCAGAGAAGTGGTGTGTCTGAAGGGCCTTGGTGTCTGACACTCTGCGTGTATTAGTGGCAGGGCTTGCTGTGCCGCTCTAGAGCAGGGCTGAGGCTGTGCGTACTGGGGACACGCACTGGCGTCGGTGTGGGCTGCCGCAGCTCTGCCTGCAGCAGTACTGAGTCACGGGGCCGGAGCTGAAGAACCCATTGGGGCAGTTTGCTCACCAGGTTTGAAAAAGAGAGACACTTGGGTACAAACAAAACCTGCTGTGCTCCACTCTGTGCGGGACCAGGGCGCATGTTCTGAAGCCATACCAGAAACTCGGAGGGTTGCAGCAGTATAGTTGCCTGCTGTGCCTATGCCAGAGGTTTTAAGGGCTTATCTACCAATTTTTACCCCAGTGTTGGAGATTAGAAGTATGTTCTTAAAAAGCTCTAAAGGGTAGACCAGACATGGAGTTTTAGGGCAATTCTAGTTTTAAAGATTTTTTGGTTTGTAGTTTCGAGGGCTTTTGCTCTTTCCTGGAGCGGTGATGAGGGCTCTAGACTCCCAGCCTTGAGGGGTGGTGGAGCACACGTTGGGGGTGTGTGACAATGATAGTTATCTGTACTTAATCATTGTTATTAGCAAAGTGTAAATGGATTTGGATATTTAATGATGGCAAATTTTAGCATGCATGCATAGGGTGCAGTTGTTTACCTAAGGTACAGATACATTTTCTTGACATCATTCATCAAGCACCTCGAGGATATCACTTTTCTGTGGAGCACTGAAGGGTGATCGGCTGTTAGGATCTCCTGGAGCCTGGTAATCTGAGCAGGGTGCCTTACGTAAAAAACAACCAACCAACCCCACACAAACCCCTTTCAATTCACAGTGTATGATATTATGCGTTGGCATATGAAATTAGGTCAGTATTTGCTAGTGCAAAATCTATAGCTAAGATCTTGAATATGTTTGTCTATATGTGTATTTATAAAGACACCAGAAATAATGGTTACAAGCATAATATAAGAGCTTGGTCTGATTTGAATAATGGTCTGACATCCGTCGAAGTGGATTTTTTGAGTGACTTTGTTTCAAGCAGAATATGACTTTGAAGAACATAATTTATTCAGCTGCAGATAAGTAAAGTTAAAATTAAATTCCTGATTCTTGGCTTATGTTCCTCAAAATTAAACCCACAGCATTTTATTCAGTCTCCTGATTAGGGATACATACATAATGAGGCTGGTTGCGAGCCACGTATTTAGAGTGGGAACATAAGATGATGAAAATCAACAGTTAAAGGTAGGAAAACAGCGTTACATTTACATGACATTCTAGTTTGTTGTTTGTTTTTTGGTTGGTTTGTTTGTGGGTTGGTTTTTTGGGTTTGTTTTTTTGTTTGTTTTTACTGAGTTCTTACAGATATTTAAGAATAAGTAGGCTTATGGCTGAAGCTGCACTGGGTTCAGAAACTTTGGTAGCTGATGTCACGTGCGTTTGCACATGAGCAAAACCTGCGCCTGGAACAGCTGTATGCAGCGTGGCTGCGTGTGTGTTTCTGTAATTCATTGAGCTGAGGTTTGTGGTGGTGTTTCAGGTTTTGGGTTTTTTTTACCCATTCCAGAAGGGCTGAGGGATGATTTTCCACGGTGAAGTCTGGAAATGCACTTGACAACATCATCCGGTGTCAGTCTGGTTTCCTCCATGTGGGAGGCTGTGTGCTTACGTCTGGACATCGGTGCTATTACAGAATCCCAGACTGGCTGAGGTGGAAGGGACCTCTGGGATCCATCTGGTCCAACTCCCAGCTCACCCAGAGCCACAGGACCGTGTCCAGATGGACAAGTCTCCAAGGACGGAGACTCCACCATCTCCCTGGGCAACCTCTGCCGGGGCTGGGGCATCCTCACAGTGGAAAGTGTTTCGTGATGTTCAGAGGGACCGTCCTGCATTCCAGTGTGTGCCCATGGCCTCTGGTCCTGGCACCGGGCAGCACTGGGAAGAGCCCAGCTCCATCATCTTGGCACCCTCCCTGCAGGTATTGATGTACATGGAGGAGATCCCCCTGCGCCGTCTCTTCTTCAGGCTGAACAGCCCCAGCTCTCGGGCTTTTCCTCATAGCAGAGACGCTCCAGCCCCTGAATCATTTCAGCGGCCCTTCACTGGACTTTCTCCAGTATGTCTGTTGGACCCAGCACTCCAGGTGTGGCCTCCCCAGTGCTGAGCAGAGGAGAAGGATCTCCTCCCGATGCAGCCCAGGACACCCTTGACCACTTCTGCTTGTGGTCAGCTTGGTGCCCACCAGGACCTTCTCTGCCAAGCTGCTTCCCAGCCGGCTGGCCCCAGCCTGTGCTGTTGCCTGGGCTTGTTCCTCCCCAGGGGCAGGACCAAAGCAGGGCTATTGGCAGGCAGGTCTGGTAGTGGGAGCCCTCAATTTCACAAGAAATTAACTGAGTGAATATTTAAATGTGGTAGGTAACATATATTTTGTCAGAACCTCTGTATAAGAGGGTTTTAGACTTTCTCTAGGATTTTTTTTTTCCATCGGGATCACGTAGTATGTGCTAAAATAATGAAAATAATTTTTCAAACTTGTGTGGATGTAATGTTCAAAAGTCTTTTGTATTGATAGTGAATCCAAGTACTTGCTAGTTGTGTGGAGATGTGACAGAGAGGTGGATAGTCCCAGTGATCATCTTTGGATAGCAAGGTGAGCGCATGCCCAGTTATTCGCAGCAGATACAGCGTGTGTAGCAGCAGCAGGAGAAAATCCATCTACTTTTCCTATAAATAAGCTTGTCTTGTCTTGAGAGGATCATGTTAGAGTTTGGTTTGAGCTCATATGTAATTTAGACTTTCCTTTTTAAATTCCTAGGATTTCAGTCTGAACTCTCTTTGATTTTTCGAACATGAAGCCTTTCTAATGGGAACTGGGCCAGGAGCTGTTAAACTGGTTTCACAGTGATCTCAGAGCAGTCACCCCTGGATAATTCTTAATCATTATCTGCTTACAGTGAATCTGATATAGGCTCTGTGAAACAAAAGCGTTTTTCTTAATGCGCGTCATACAAAGAGCTCACCTTTGGGGGATGTTTTCAGTGCCTGGCATCTATGCTTTTGTCTCGGTGCTGCAGCGTTGGTCTGCGGCTGTCACGGTGAGTCACGCATCGCCACGCGGCAGTGCCATAGAAGGGATGGATCAGCCACAGTTGGTGCTTACATGGACTCAGGCATGCAGCAAAATTTAGAGTGTTAGTCTTGAAATGTAGAAAAAGATGTGAAAGCAAGCCAGAAAAGTCCATTTCATAATCAGGAAGAAGGCTAACTTTTTTTAATTGACGTGTTATATAAACGTACAACTCTTACTCTCAAAATGTCCTACTAGACGCTGTGCCAACACTAACAATCTCCAAGTGAGAAATGAAGCTCATGAAATAGGAGGTAAAATATAGCTGCAGTCCTCCCTTTCCTCTGCCAGCGGGGCATCGGTGGACGCCGTGCACGCAGCAGAAAGCCCCAGCTGTGAGACCTGCCCTTGGAGCACGGGGAGGCCCGGAGCGGTGGAAAGGCTGAAGAAGCTGACCTGGAGAAGAGCAGCCTCGCTGAGGCCATGACCTGCCCTTTGCTGTTAGGGGTTTCGTAGGACTCTGGCTGTCGCAAATTCCCCTGCTGTGAATGACAGCACCGGGATGCTTTCTCAAGTGCTCAGCAAGTGCTTTTCAAACACAAGAAGCTTAGTGAGAAAACACCATGGTGGTATTTTTGGTACAGGCTGCCTAACGTTGGTGTTTTCTTCTTCCTCAGCAGAATTCTGCCGCATTGACAAGCCCTTGTGCCACGACGAAGATGAGCAGCTCAGCTTCGAAGCCGTCCGCAACATCCACAAGCAGATGGACGATGATGCCAATGGCAACGTGGACGTAGAGGAGAGCGATGAGGTTAGTGCTCGGCTGCTTTGCTGTCCTTCTTCCACGCAGTGCTCTGCTCTCGTAGAGGGCTGTTCTGTTTGGGTAACGCTAATGTGGCGGTGTGCCTGAAATTGAGGTGTGCAAGCTCTTAGGCTGTTGGCTGCCTATCTCTTCATCTGGCAGAGGAAGCAATGTGCCATCTTGAGCCAAGTTTCTGATCCAAACAGTCCACTTCAATCTTAAGTGTCTATGGCTTTTCCTCTGTTCTGGGAGTTTCTACCCACTTAACCTTTTTCTGCACACAAGGTATTATCAATTCATTCCACCACTGAAAGACAACAAGATTGATTTACATGATTGTTGTTATTATTTCATTCCTTTTTTAATTGCGGGGTTGGGAAACACTTCTGAATTCTCATCGAGCCTCTCTGTCACTCTTGAGCAGATACACTGGGCTTCTGTCTCCTTCACTTTACAGTGTTTACTGCATTCTTCCACCAACCCAGCTGAAAGTGTTACAGTACATGTGTGCATACTGCTGAAAAAACAAACAATATTTTTGTTGTCTTGGCCTTGGAGATTATAGCTGATAACTTTATTGCAGAGAAATAAAATTGTTGTTGTTTTCTTACATAAGCACCAACAGCAACTACCAGAAAAGGGAAAGCTGTTTGTTTATAATGTTGCCTCAGTTGCAGTGCAGGCTCATTTACAAGGCTCTGTTCAAGGTGAGGAATTCTGTCGTATAAGGATACTGGGATCTAAATAAGAAAGTTGAAGTGTTGGAAACTAAAAGAAAGGAGACTCATGAAGGGGTGTGCTGCCGGTCACAGGATCCCAGTTCTCCCGATCCCTCGATCCACAGCAGAACTGCAGCCTGGATAGGGATGTGCTGCCTGTCCTGGTCTTGCTGCTGGGCTCAGGGGGACAATGCGTGGCTCTAAAGCTACAGGAGTGAAGGGTGGAGGCGTAAGTCTCACGCCAAGTCCACGTCCTGGGACTGAGGCTGGGCTGTGCTGGGAGCAAGGGCTGTTGAATGGTCTGAATTCTTGGCCCTGGAAGGAGGCGAGCCAGGAGCTGCCAAGACCGCTGCTGTTGGTGAGCCGGTACCCCCGCGTGCGCCTGGCTGGGAGGTGGATGGTGGGGCTGGCAGCAGCCGCCTGTGCTCCGCTGAATGCGCCCTCCGCACCTCGGGCCTTTGCCTGATGAAGATGTCGGTATGTTTTGTACGGCCTGTGGGAGAACCTGATATAATCTCTGTGGGTTTGGGAATTGACAAAATTGTGACCTGCTGCTTCTGGACCAAAAGGCATCTCTTCTCCCCCCCCCCCCCCCCCCCCCCCCCCCCCCGCCGTTCTGATGCAGATGGCAAACTGAAGGCATATGACAGCCTGCACAACGACGAGTCCTTCACGAGCCCTTCTCCCAGGTGCTTTATTCCCACTTCTCAGATAAAGAAACTGCAGTCCAGGGAGATTAAATCTCCCACCCAAACTAACGCAGCAGTTCAGTTTATTGGGCAAATTCAGCCATCACAAGGGCTCTTCAGTCTCCTGGGAGGTGACGGTCCCCGGGGACGTGGCAGAGCAGCCTGGAGCTGAGCACCCTGTTTATGAGGAGCCAGCGGTGTTGGCTGGCTGTTCCCAGGTTGCAGTGCTGTTCCCTCTGCCTAAATCCCACTTCACAGAGCAATTAAAACAAATTAAAAGCTTTCAATTGCATTTCCTAAAATTTGGTGTTTTCCCTGGAGGCAGTTCTCTGCTCAGCATTGCTTTGGAGCAATGATTTACCTCTCCCACTGACTCCTGGGATAGCCTCAGGCAAATCAATTCACTTGGTGCATCCTACTCGCCTGTTATTAAATTGAGAATAAACCTCATGTTGTTAGGGTTGGGCATTAACTAGCAATTTTTATGTCTCTCTGAGTAAATCTTGCCCTCTGTCTCGGTGGACTAGTTGAGAGCTTATTGTACAAGCACTAACAATATTATCTGTTCAAAGCCTTTGTATCATCAGTTCATTTTACAGTATAGATATTGCCACTGTATGAGTAATAAAATTTATTTTTCTAAAAGGCTTCAGAATCACTGCCTTGCTGCAATTACTAGTCTGTATTCAAACCCATCGTCGCTGGATCAGACCGATGCCTGAGCCCCTTGCATCGCTTCTCTTGGACCCAGCAGCTCTCCTCCAGTTTCTGGTGTGTGCATTATCCCTTCCTGCTCATTAGAAGCAGAGCTGCCAGGATGGCAATGCTGAATTTGGGGATCAGACCGTTGCATGTCCCTGCTGGGAGTTTTTGCAGTGTTCCCCCTCTCCCAGGTGCTCCCAGCAGAGTTTGCCATTAGTTTTCCCCCTGCCTGTACCTGTTGCTACTTGCAGTTGCTCTTTATCATCTGCTTCCAGGGGACACCACTTCCTGCGTTGCTCTTGCCTGCGCACGTTATATCTCCTGCTCATCCAAATGGGATTTGTCGTAGTGTCGGTCCGCAGATCCCTTCCTGACATCCACTTCGTTTGCTGCCCATGGGGAAGTGAAGTGCAGCACTGTGCTGTCGTGTTATGGGTTAGCCCTCACCGGTGCCTGAGTGCTGCCCTGGAGTTCCCGCAGCCACCGCTGAGCCCTTCACCGCTTCTGTCATCTTTGGTGTTATCTTCCGAGCTCTTTGGGACAGGAATTGTGTCTGAATAGTATTTTGGGGAAGTTTGCAGTTGTCACAAGCTTCCCAGCAAAAGGTGGTGGTCCTCCTTAGGAAGGAAGGAGATGATGGTATTTCTGTTGTTTAATGGAAAAAGCTTTTTTCTGTTACTTCTGCTGTTAATGGGTGGATAGGGGCAGTTTAAAGAAGTAGATAAATGTGGAATTTTTCATATAAGAAAGTCTGGTTTTTTGTAAAAGTTTGTTTTGGCTAATTGAGACAGCCTGTATTAATTGGCTTCCTTCCTATAATTTACCTGTGCGTGAAAATGCTGCTGTAAGGATATGACAAACCCATCCTTCTCCCTCCAACCCCAAGTGCAGCCCAGCGCTGGGCTCTGCCATGAGAAATGCATTCCGTCTGTCGGTGTGTGCCGCAGTGTGGGATTTTGCTGGCAGGAGGAAGAAACCTGGAGGCTGGCAAAGGCAGCCGGCCATTAAACCGAGCTTGGCAGATGCCGAAACCCCGAGGAGCGGTGACCCTGGTGAGTGATCGGCCAGGCGCAGCCGGTGACAGCCGGGATGGCCTGACGGCACGCGGGCACCCCGCGGCTGCCGCCGGCCCGGAGTAGGAGCTCGGCTCTGCCTCCCGTGGGAGCAGAGCTGCTGCCGCTTGTGGGGCCTCGCCGGGAAGTGCTCATCGCAGCGAGGTGGTGCATGCGTGTTGTGTAAATGAAAACAAGAACATCCCCATGGTTGTTGTGATGGCTCTTTTCCTCCTGCTAGCCTGCTACTTTTCACAAGTGACCTGTGACAACTGTCTCTGAGTTCAAGAGGGAAGAGAATAATCAAAATAAAGTATAAGCCACAGTTTGCAGTGTAACCTAGTCAATATTTTAAATATGCATCTTTTCTGAGAATTGAAGATGATTTTTCCTTGGTTTTCCCTTTATACTCAGCGAGCATGCTGTGCATTTTATGGGCAAATATTGCTCTCCATGGAAAATATTTGTGTGCACATGTAGGTCTCGGCAGCTGGCAGTGAATTAGTGTTTATATCTGTTTACCTATTGACAAAATGAAGTATTGTAGTGACCCCACGTTATATCTGGTGGACTTGGCAGTGTTAGGTTTATGGTTGGACTCGATGATCTTAAAAGGTCTTTTTCAATCTAAATGATTCTATGATTCTATAAATACAGTTGCAAGCTTTACCTCTGTTAAGCTTGAAACTTTTATTAAAGTTACATTAAATTAAACTTTCAATAAAGGCTTTGAAGCCACTGAAAAAGGTATTTCAAGAATTTTCCTTGGTGAGCCAGCTACTTACTGCCCGAGCACTCAGTTTCTCTGCTTTCAAGGTTATCCGCTCTAACCCCCCATGCGTACCCTGTAATTGTGTTTTAACTCCCTGTCTTTGGTGGTGGGACAGCTGCCAGAGACATTATATGGAAGAATGCAGGAGGCTCGAATTTAAACCTTTTACGGCTTTTGCGTTTAATCTTCGTACACCCTTCTTCTTTCAGTGTGCAAAGCTCCCACCTTGGGAGGGGATATAGAGGATGGCATGGCATGCTCTATTTCCATAAACTTTTTAGAAAACGAAGCAGACAATGACCCAGGAAGGAGTGTGTTACGGCAAGGTGCTTGTGCCTTCCTGGGCACGGCCGGAGAGGCTGCGAGCACCTCCCTGCCTGGGGACCCCATGGGACCCCCCGGCAGCCCTGCAGTGGGGCAAGGGTGGGCTCTGGGGGAGGCTGGGGAGCCTCTTTGGGGTCACAGGGTAGTTCGGGTGGGACAGGACCTCGGGAGGCTTCCATTTGGAGGGTACTGATGTAGGGGGGGAAGCTCTTGCAATGCCGTGCTGCAAACAGTTGCTCTGGGTAGTGTCCCTTTAGCGTAGGTTTATATACTTGGGATTGATTTTATTTTTTTAAGTGGTTTGTGACAGAACAAAGTGAGCTAACTAATATCTTAACGTAGTTCCAGAACAGAACATGTTGATGACTGGTCAGCCTTGCACAGAGATTGAGCTGAGTAGGACGAGTTGCCTGGAAAACCACAGTTCTCTGCTGTTTGCCTTTCTGTTTCATCTTATATTAATTCCTTTAATTAAAAAAAAAAAAAACCACAACCTTCCTCTGTTGAGGATAAGGCTGAGGTAATTTTGAAGCTTGGGTTTAATCACCTGTTCTCCAGAAGCATTTGCAAGCTTCAGCAGCGACTGCAGGTCCCACAGACATCGGTCGTGGAGGCGCGTGGTCTCTGTGCCTGGAGCAAGCTTTTCCCTCCCATAGCAGTATTTCCTTTGTTGGTTGAGAACTTTGTATTTGCATTTACTACTTTGGCTTTATCTCTTTGGGGGTAAGTTATGGGTAAATTTTGTTTGGGTTAAAAGATCTGACTGGGCAGAAAGGGAGAGACAGACAGATAATGGTATTTGTCAAATATTCTAATTAAGGCAAATTTTGGCCAGCGACTTTATGCTGTCCTTAAATCATCATTGCATTTTTCCTTTCTGGAAGTGAATTTTCAATGAAGTTTAAGATGACATCAGTGACCTCGATTAAAATGAAAGAACTGTCTCTCATGGGGAAATCTTCTAATTAGCAATCTATTTCTGCTCTTTGCACTCACTCCAAAGGCAGCTCCAGCTGTTTAGGGGCAACTCTGATGTAGGTTCACACTGATGAGTCTCTCAGATGCTGTTAGCCTGGTTTCCTAAGGAAACAAGGTTTATGGTATTGCTTGATCAGTCCCTGGCTCCTCTCAACCTCTGATCCCACTGCCTGGCGTCAGGCACGTTAGGAGGAAAGAGGGCTCAAAAGTTTTCTGCAACTTTAATGAAAATCAGTAGCTCAGAAGAGCTGTTAAAATTGGTGAGCTCACTGAGGGAAGCAATGCACGGTGAGCTCTGCAGTCACTTGGTCGGTTCTGGCCCCGTAGCACCTGCACAGGAGTGAGGTGCATACACATCTTGCCCAGGTGGTAGTTGGTGCTCAGGAGGGATGATGAGCTGAGATCCAGGGATGTGGGAGCGATGTAAAGGTTCGGGGCGGGGAATGCAAAAATTGTGTGAGTAGTTGGAGTTTCTGCAGGTTACAAAACATGAGAAAAAAAACCTCTGGAAAATCACACTTCATGGAACTGTTCATTTTTGAGCATGCTTTCAGCAACTGAGACAAGAAGTTTGTCTTAACCAAGAAACCCATGCAACTCAAACTGCTCACCCCTTTTAGAGTGGAGAAGAGCGTACTGGTCACAGGGTTTGGCACGTGGAGAATTAAAATGTAGGTCCCTGTGTTCAACGAGGTTATATAATCCCAAAATGGTTCTGTAATTTTTTTTTCTGGAGGGGGTGCATACCTCTGCTTCAGAGCATGCAGGTCTCTGCCAGTGCCTCCAGCGCTTGCCGGAAACCTGGGGCCAGAGCAGCCATGAGCAGAGGGCACTAAGAAAAAGTATTTTTGTCCTAAAACAAAGGTAATTTTCTGCTACAGGCTGTTGTGCAGGTCAGAACTGTGGTTGGCTTCAGCAGGGATTGGTTGTATTCCTCCCCAAAGTATTGCAGTTCCCCGGCACGTCTGTGTAGGGACCCATTCCTCACCGCCCTGCTGCCCTTGCAGAGGTGCTCTCCCATGGGTGGGCATTTCAGAAGGCTGTACAGTACCTGGTTTTTACATGCCTCAGATTCTGCTCCTTCTCATTATATACAGAAACCTGTTAAATTATAAAAGAAATCTTGACATCAAGCAGCGTTCATAGGCTGAGTCTTCCTGCAGCGATCTCAGCTCATGGCTGTTGCTTGTAGCGGTAGTCGTGTTCCTGCTTCTTTTGGATGGTGTGATCATGGTTTGTCTTTCTCTGAACTTGGTGGTGAGACTCTTGGTTGACCACATTTCCTTCTGTTCTTGTGGCGGATTCGCAGACTGGCTGAGGCTGGAGCTGGTCCGGGTGGGACTTCTGGAGATGATCTGGTCCAAGCCCTGTCCCTGCAGGGTCACCCAGAGCCGGCTGCCCAGGACTCGTGAGTTTTGGGTATCTCCAGGGATGGGATCAGCAGGGTCTTCAACACTTCGAAGTGCTGCTTTTTAATGGTTTGCAAGTAGCTCAATATTATTGTGCAGTGATTCTTGTGCCTGGTGTTTTTGAACATCTGGGAGTCCCGCAGCTGCTTTATAGATATGCATATTAGCATACACACAGTGTGCATGCTCAGTACAGTTACCTGTGTATATGAAATCTATGGGGAGCCCCTCCAATGGGGAAAGACTGAGAGCTATGCACCTTGAAAATTGTGTGTGTACTGTAGATGCGCAAATGCAGGCTCTCAAAAGTGCCCTGAGTGCTGCTGGCATTGGGGATGCGGATGCGTTACAGTCTGTGCAACAGGAATTCCCATCAATTTGTGCTGGTTGGCAGCACACAGAGGTTGGAGAAAGTGTGTTTAGCAGTAGTAGGTGTCTGACGGTAGCAGATATGGAGCTAGCAGGTCAGCAGTCAGCTGAAAACATCTCTATTTTCTAGCTTGAGTCAGAGGAGCAGCGCTGAGACACCTGCATGGCACCAGCAGCCCAGCAGTAGCCTTCACCTCTGAAGACCGTGCTAAGCAGAGTTTGGCTTACTTGCTGTATTTGCACTATTCTTCTTTTTTGTCTTCCCCAGACGATACTAAGGGAAAATCTGCTTTTAAGGTTACCCTGGGCTTTGGGGCATGCATCCCAGCTCCTCCAGCCTCTTAGGCTGCACCATGCATGAACAGCTCGTCTGAGGAGGTGACAGCCCCATCCCACATCCTCCTCCCCGCCTGTTTTAGAGATGTTCTCACCGCAGCCAGCACCGTCCCCTCCGGAGAGTCCTTGAGGGTTTGTTCTGGTGATCGTGTGCCGAAGGAAAGCTGCAAGAGATCACTTTTCCTTTCTGTGCTCCCTGAGCTAAATATACAGAGCAGCAGCTGATCCCTCCGGTCCCGGTGGGAGTTGGCAGCCGCGCGGTGCACAGCGCCGGGTGACATTGCTGCGTTCCCTCTCGGTCACGAGTTAACGAGGCGGGAGGCCGACGACTTCGCCTCTGGCTGCTGCCTTCGGCGGGACGCAGCGGGCAGGAGACCCAAACGGCAGCGGGCTGCCCTGCTGAAACTGCCTGAATTTTCCCATTTTCCATGTTTGTCTGTAAGGTGGGAAGAGCAGCTGAAGCCTTTGTGGTCTAGAAAGCAGGAGAGCAGAGAGACACCAGGCTCAACCCGCGGGTACCTGTCGGTGGCCTCGGTAGCATCCGCAATGGATTTGTAAAGAGCCTAGGAAGTTAAAACTTTCACAGATATTTTTCATGCCCTGTCTGATGTCTCCTTATCTAGAGATTACTTTTTGTTGTTGTTGTTCTGTTACCCACTTAAAAGAGCTGTAATAAAGAAGGCTGCATGGTAATCATGCACTGGATGATGCATGCGGGGATGTAAATGTGAAATTATCTTTTGTTACATATGTTAGGTACTGGAACATGAGTGATCCTCTTTCTTCTGTTTGATTTCCACATACTTTGCTTACCTCACATCTCATGAATCCCTCCTGCATACAGGGTAGTCTCAAATCTTTTTAGTCTTTCTTGCACTCTCCCTTAATTTATTTTTTTTTTTTAAATACAGTTTTCTTCACTTTTCTTTGGTGTTTTCTGTTTCTGCCCTGTCTTCTCCTGAGATGGGGGGGAGGTGGGAACACACCAGAGCACAATGACAGATGTGTTCCCTGAGTGAATTGTGATATATCTGCAGACCGTACTGACAACATATATATTTTTCGTTAGTGGCTCAGCCTACAGTGAAGATGCCTCGCCTACTGTAGATGGCATTTGTTTCAGCTTTGATTTGAAGGTGCAGGTCAAATATAATAATAATTTCTTGGATTCTTACTCCATTGACATAAAGTTGGTTCCATTATGCCACTTAGTTGAATTTTTTGGTGATACTATAATTCAGAGGAAAAGCCTGGAATCCCAAAAGCCTAGGTTATATTAATTTATTATACTCTGTCTATCTGTATTAAAATTAATTTAACATATATACTTACTGAATATTTCCTGGCTTGTCTTACCAGGAAGAGAAATCTACAGATGTACTGCAGAGAATGTCCATACTTACTTTGATCTGTCAGTTCTGTGCAGCAACTAAAAAAACTTAACTAATAATTTTATTATAGATATATTAAAATATATAAGTGTATATTATTATAGATACAATAATTTTATATTACATATGCACTAATTATATATATAAATATATATAAAATAAAAACACATATTCTTTTATATATATTTTCTAATATATAACTATGTATATATATAGTTATATATATTGTTATTCTCAGTCCCCTAAAGTGCATTTGCTCAGATATCTACTGGATTGCCAGAAGAGCATAGCGTGTTGATTCTAGATGTTACAGAAGACAAACTTCCACTACTGAGCGTGGTGTGTGAATTATATAAAGTAATCCCTGATAGAATTCGCATTTACACAGAAACTCCTACAAAATAACAGAGGCTGTTATTTGGCAGTGTTGAGTGATTTTGATGACCTACATTTTGATGCAATCAAAAGGTCTTATAGAACCAAAAAAAGTGCCTTTCAGCTGGCAAGCCTCCCCTGCTTCCTGGATAGTCTGAAAGTTGAGGATCTGCTGAAACCCAGAAAACCTGATTTTAAGCTTTGCCTCGTCTCTGAGCATGGAGTAGCTTGTGTTGTTTATCTGATCATGCAGTGTTGGCTTTGTAATGAAAAAAGTTAAATGATAACACCTACCTGAAAGCATATGTTTGCAATAATGGAACAAAGTTACAAAAAACTAAAAAAAAAAAAAAAAAAAAAAAGTGTTACTGTGATTAGACATAACAGTTTATATCCTCCCTTATTTTCTGAGAATCTGAAGTAGGTTTTGTATTTCATCTTTAATTATTACCGGGTGATTCCAGGACTCCAGGTTAAGATTCCTGTGCTGAAGGCAGTTGCTGTTCTGTCTGCGCCAGCCTGACTCTCCTCCCTCGCTGAAGACCCCTCTGTAAATACCAAGGCTTTGCTGCTTTGCATTGGCTGTCTTGCTTGATTCCTCCTTAGAAAAACCTTTTTTCTGCGTTTCCTGTGGCTGCTCGCTTGTGCCCCATCTCGACCCAGAGCACTGGAATAGCAAGGACCCTGTCATTTGGCTTTTCTTCTCTGTCTTTCCAGCATTATTGGGTTAATGCTTCTGTTGCACATCTTATTTACCCTACCCTGCCTGCAGGCATCATCTGTCACAGTCTTGTGGTAAACTTTTGAGCATTTACTGTTTCCCATAAGAGGAGCTATATCCTCTTATTTCGAGGTTTACAGCCTGTGTTATTCCACAACTACCAGATGATATCCGAGATGGGGAGATTCCTAATGGAGTGCTCAATTTCAGAAATACTGCCTCGTTCCTTCGATAGATGCTCTTGGGGTTATGGGGTCTCTCCAAGGGGAGGGCACAGGCGCCATAAGAAGATTTTGATTTCTGTGCCGAGAGGGAGTAGCAGGAGAGAAGGATTATTGCTGCCATAGGTATGTTTGTGCCTTGTGGAAACGCTGTGACCTCTTCTTACACTGATGTGTCAGTAAAGGACTTGGAAAGCAGTTGGTTGGAAAAGAAGTGGAATGGTTTGGTGTCTGGAAAGATTGCTTTTCTTAATGAGGAGAGGCTGAAGCTCCTAAGCTGACTTGCTTAATGTCAGCATAGCCCCAGGCAGAAATCTGCTGGCAGAGGGCTACTTAGCAAAAAGGCAGCAGAATAAAATCCTGAAACTGGAAGTAGAGAAAAATGCATTCAGCTAGAAGTAAAGTGCAGGTCTGTAATAGATGGTGTTATGTATTAGAGCAGCTCAACTGCTCTCCTGGGACACCCCCTGCCATAGCACTGCATCCAACTCGGGGGTCCCCAGCACAATACAGACATGGACCTGTTGGAGCAGGTCCGGAGGAGGCCACAAAAATGATCCGAGGGACGGAACGCCTCTGCTGTGAAGACAGGCTGAGAGCGTTGGGGTTGTTCAGCCTGGAGAAGAGAAGGCTCTGGGGAAACCTTATTCAATATGTAAAGGGGGTGTATGAGAAACCTTAAAGATTGGACATAAGGAAGGAATTTCTTATGACGAGGGAGCTGAGGCACTGGAAATGGTTGCCCAGATAAGTTGTGGTTGCCCTATCATTGGCAGTGTTCAAGGCCAGGTTGGATGGGACTTAGAGCCAACTGATCTAGTGGAAGATGTCCCTGCCTGTGGCAGGGGGGTTGGACTAGATGATCTTTGAAGGTGCCTTCCAACCCAAACCATTCTGTGATTCCATGAACTAGGGAGATGATGTAGTTTTGATCAGAGATTAAAAGACCAGATGTGCTGCATCTCAGACTTACTAGGTCTTTGCCATAGAAATTATTATGTGACAACTTGTGGATGTAGTAATAAGGAAAACAGTGGAAAGATTTTTATTTTTTTTTTAAATGCTCCTCATCTCGCTAAAAGATGAATCAAAGAATAATCCCGCTGTTTATTCTTCTCCTAGTTCTTGAGGGAGGACTTGAATTATCATGACCCAACAGTCAAGCACAGCACCTTCCATGGAGAAGACAAGCTCATTAGCGTGGAAGATCTCTGGAAGGCCTGGAAGACTTCTGAAGGTAAAAAAGACAAACAAGCAAATTGAAACAGCCCGCTCCACCCCTCTTGCCATAAAAGCGATAAACACTTTGGATTTCATATAACCTTGGCAGCAGTGTGTGTACCTCCCAGGAAAAATATGCTGCTGCTTCTTTTGCTGCTTTGTACAAGTACTCTTCCAGCTTCCTTTGTTGGGGGGGCGGGGGGTGCCTTTCAGGATTTCGTTGGTCTTGGTACTTCCCAACTGTTAGTGCTGGCATCTGAGTATGGCCATAAAAGTATAAAGTGTTGTTTCGTTTCTCTGCCCCTATAAATGTGTATTAAAATAGAGCCAAATACTATCCTATTCCAGGTTCTCCTTCAAATACCCAGTTTGAAATGGTATTTTTATGGGGTAATAGCATCCTAAATATTCAGTAGAGCTGCGTGGGAGTTTTCCTACAGGTCGTATTTTCTTTAGAAGAATTTTGCTGAAGCTGAAAAGCTCCTTAATCTAGTGAAAAGAAGGTAGAATAAAGTCCTAAAACTGGAAGTGTACATAAATACGTTTGATGTAGAAATAAGCTGCAAGCTGTTACGAAATGGTATTATTCGTCTCAGCAAGTTAACCCAGGGAGGTGGTGGAAGTTCAGTCGCTGGTGGGAAACTTCGTGAAACTTCTGAATCTTGGAAGAAACTTTAAAGTTGGCTGGTGCTTCCCTGGCTGCTGCATGCGGGCTGCCCTGTGCCCTGGGCTTGTACAGCGCTGGCTGTTTCCAGACATTGGGAGAGTGTCTGAAGTGGTCAGGAAAAGGCATGATTTCACTTCTACTTTTTCCCCAACCAGAATTTTGGAATTTCTTTTTTGAGAGACCTTAAAACTGATTTTTCTTTCTTTCTAGTTAGGATAACTTTTTATTCTCAAATTTTGGGCTTCATTACAGAATGGTGTTTTATCTTAGGACTAGTAGTACTAATAAGAAAAATCTTCAGTGCCTTGAAAATGAAAATGTGAGGGATGGTATAGAAGTAGGAAGATTGCACTTTCACAAAACATAGGTGTAGTGTTGACTGTAGGATGCATTTTGATTTACTTATTGCATTGTGAGTGGTGTGTTGATGCAGATCACATCGGTATATCGGGTCTTTTTGTGATCCGTGGCATGGACCATTTCTGCTGATGGCTGTCCTTTACTCCTCCTCTTGTGCTTTTCCTTTCTCTCAGTACACTAGTTGTCACGTTGCTCTCAAGACCTGGAACATCTTTTTTTCCAATACTTTTAATTGCTGCTTTTCACTTATAGTCTTTTCCCTTCCCTCTGTCCTCCAAGATCAGGTAATCTTATCAGCCCCATCACTTGAAAAATTGGGTTTTAGTCTTCTGATCAATTCATCAACTGTAAAGATTTCAATTTCTCATTTATGTCCTGTTCTATTTGTATTTGATTTTTCTGTCTTAGCCTTTAAATTACTTGGGGGTAGGATGTGCTCAGTGTTTCCAAAGTGCTGTGTAGTAATGTTATAGTCCCTCACAATCCCAGGAGGACTAGATGAATACTTAGGTACAGCGTTTGAAAAGCAGTTTGAAAACATGGTGGTTCTGCACACGATCCTTGAGTTGTTTATCCAGGACCAGACTGTCCGTCCCATGGAGATGGGCAGCCACGTGTTGATAATTCTTGTCCAAACCACTTACAAGTAGGGGTGATGCTAATGAGTCGCTTTGTCTCCTGTGTTCAAGGAAAGCCTCGTCTAAGAAATATTTATTCTATTGTATGGCTGTTTACAGATGACTTTGCGTGAAGTATATTTTAATGTCAGCAGGGAAGGGGTAGAAATCATTAAGGGATGGAGGAGAACATCCCATGATACTCCCTGGGTCCCTTAATTGCTTTTGCTCTCTCCCTGCTTCTGACACGCATGGGACCTGCCATGTCTCTGGGTAGAGCTGCTGGGGCATAACAGTTTTCCTTGTGTTGGATTTAGTTACCACTCTTGTTTTCCTTTCTCATCATTCTATATATCTAGCTGATAAAATAAATTATTGGTTTCTAAAGGATGGTCTCATATGGAGCCTAATCTTGGCGTTTGAACTTGAGTCATAGCATCAGATTTGCACAAAAGGTCTGGTCCTTCATGTGAGCCTGAAAAGCACCTCTGAAAGGGCACCAAGGTCTAACAGGGATGGGTGCCCGGGGCAGCTATGCCCCTTTCTGATGGGTGCCAGGGACAGCTATGCCCGTTTCATCTGTTTTCAAGCTGAGTGCTTTTCCTATCTGCTATTGCTGTTGTTCCTGGTCACACGTGTAAACTAAAAAGTTGTTTCTGCCCCCTAATTATCCAAAAATATAAGGGCTGTGATGCTCTTACAAGGTGTTGGATTTGATAGATAAAGCCCTCAGTAAGCATGGCTCTACCAAAGCCACTGAAGTAGCAGATCAGATCATCGTGGCAAGGATGCAGGGCACGGAGCTGCTCACCGTTGCACTGGAGCATGCTGCCTGACGCTGCCAGCTTGTTTCTCAGTTTCTCTTCCCAAAATAAAGAACTCTGGATATGTAAGGCCAAAAAAAAAGAGAGAAGCCGGGCGCTTCAGAGGAACGCGGGGGCTGCTGTGCGAGGCCGAGAGGCGGCTGTTGGCGTGGGGGCACGGCTGTTGGCGTGGCATGGGGATGCAGAGGACAAGCGCTGCGTTGCTGGCATCGGGGAGCGGGGGGGCCCTGCCAGGCCTGGGGGGAGCTGCAGGTGGTGGGAGGCAGTGGTGCCCACCACTCCTCCTGCGCAGGCAGGCAGCCCCGCACCGCCATGGGGGCCCTCCAGGGGCCAGCTCGCCGCCCCCCCGGCACTTCACGCTGGGCTCTTCAAAGTTTACGTGGACTCCTGCCCCGCCGTGGGCACCGTTCACCCCCGCCGGCCGGTGGGCGCGTGGTGGTCTATGGCGAGGCTGTGGTCCGGCCTCGTGCCCTGCGCACTGCTGTCCCGCTGCGCCGGGACGCTGGCGGTGCCACCACCCAGGGAGTCGGGCTTCCCCTGCCCGTTTCAGCTTTAATTAACATCTTGCTTGTGGCCACAGAAGTCGGTTTCCCACGGTTTGTGGGCCAGCGAGCATGAACTGTAGGGAGTTCCCTGAAGCGAGGGCAGTTTGCTGGCTTTGCGTTTGCCAACCTGCATCTGTGAGTCATCGTGCAAGCGTATGTGGAGACGACACCTTCTTCGCAAGTCTTGCCCTCCTTTGCTCAGCGCTTGGCTCTCGCTCTGCCCGCTCTGTCATCTTTCCGTCGAAGGCGTTCAGCTCACTGGAGTGAGCTGGAAGATGTTTCTCATATTTGTGGGACAACTCATTGTTGACATTTAAGAAGCGGCTGCGCAGCTCTGAACTCAGCAGCAATGCAGCCCTCGGAGCCAGCAGTAAATGGGCCTTTTCTCCACTTGGCTGTTGGAAAGGGTGTGTGAGAGAAGGACTGACGGACGTTGGGCCAGAAGCGTGCGAGGTGGTGACTGTCAGCAGTGGGTGATGTCCAGCGCAGCACTCTGGGTTGCTGGAGGCTGGGTAAATGCCGCAAGAGCTCAGCACATGCTGAGCAAAGACAGAAGTTGATAAATTAAAGCATAGCAAACCCCGCTCTGTCCTATGAAAAAAATCTGTTGCATGATTTTCTTTGCCTTCATACCATTGCTACAAGTACAACAAAACTAAGTGGCAAAGGCAGAAGCTTCGTTTCCAAAGGTTTCCTTACCTGTGGCTTTGGAGCTCTGTGTCAGCTCCAAAAATAATCCACAAATCCGCAGGTGAGGCGGTTAAGGAGGAAAGTTCACCTGGTTCACTTGGGCTGCTGCACCCCCTCCACCTCCTCCTGCAGATCATTTTCTGAAGCTGTTTACAACCATTTTCTTACAGCATTTCTCCATGCTCACTTTTTTTTTAATTGGTGCTCACATGGTCCATGGATCCAGAGGAGTGGGTGAGGCTTTCAGAGTGTGTTGCCAGATACTTTAGCTGAATTCAGTATTTCAGCGGTTTGGGCATGTGGTGAGGATGAACATGCTTTGTTGGGAATTTGGAGACAGCAACATCACTTGGATCATAGAAAACTAAGTGATTTTACTTGTCATCTGCCAGCGCTTCAGGTGTTGCCTCTCTGAGGATCTCAGCCTCAGGCCCTTCTGGTGACATTGCAAAAGGCTGCCAGTGAAGCGTCACTTGTGCCAGCACTGTCTGAGGCTGCTCCTTTATCTGATGGCCTCATTGCATGTTTTTCTTTCGTGAGCTGGAACCACACTGTAAAATCAACCACCATTAAATGTTTGTTGTCAGAGGCTGCTGCTGGAAAAGCACCAGTCCTTATGCACGGTGTGGTGGTGTCTGTTAAGGCTAAATGTGTAGCGGCCCATCATGTCTATGCTGAATCTGTAGCAGCCCATTGTGTGTAGAACAGACTAGCAAAAATAATCACACAAGCAATCAGGTAGAGACTGAGGACCTGCAGGATTGCCTGGAGTATCCCAGGGGGATTATTCCTTGTCTAATAGTCCGCAGGATTTAATGTCCCCACCCCAGCTCACTGCATACTTAATAGGAAGGTGTTTAAACTCTGCAGATAATTTTCCTTTGCGGAAGGTGATAGGATGAGGTATGTCTGGTGAAGTTATGCTGTTGTTGCTGGCTTGATGATTTTAGTTGCTTAGTAAAAATATTAAGCTGCTTGCTTGTTTTCTACCTCTCCTACAGTGTATAATTGGACAGTTGACGAGGTGGTTCAGTGGCTCATTACCTACGTAGAGCTGCCACAGTACGAAGAGACCTTCAGAAAGTTACAGCTGAGTGGACATGCCATGCCCAGGTCAGTGCTCACTGCATTGTCTTGTGTTCCTCTGGGATGTGTGCCAGGGAGGAAAACAGATCTGAGGCAGCTCAACATCATGTGCAATTCCTCGGCATGTACAGAGCCAAGTCTAATTCCTGTTCCGCTTCGGTTAAGTTTAGAGGCTTTGGCTTTGCTGTAGTTCTCTCTGCAGGGAGTCATTTAGCCATAAGCGAGCGTGTATCTGCTGTGGGTGAAAGGAGAGGCTGCAGTCCAAATTGTGTAGTCGTGAATACTGTCCTTGCTGGTTTGTATGCTAGACTTCACCCGCCTATGCATGAAGCTACATATTTAGAGCTAAAACCCTGACCTGGAACAGAGCAGACCTAGGCTACGTCCTGGCTCTTGCCACAGGCTTCCTTCGTAACCCCAGCCCAGTCATGGAGCTTCTCTGTCATTGTTCATCATTGTCGGCAAAGGAGCATCTCCGCTTTCTGGGTTGCATCTATGTAGCGTTTAAGTTCCCAGTTCAAGGGCTGCTAGTTACGTATATCTGCACCACTCAGCACTGGTATGTATGTGCTGGTAATAATTCGTGCCACTTGATGCTCTGGCAAAGGAGTCTTATAAGCCTTGCGTTCCTCAAGAGAAACACTGGCTGTGAGTTGGCCTAAACTCGTAACAGGTTTGAAAAAACTCAGTGCAGCTTTTTGGGTAAAGGTTTTTGGTGCTGAAAAGGGGCTTGTAAACTGACTGGGAAAGAGGGATGAACTGGGAATAAAATAAGGTTTTCGAGGCAGTGCATGGTGTGCCCACATTTCTTCCCAGTGAGAAGTGTGGTCTTACAGTCTGTGAAATAAGATATCAAAGGCTAGCAATACAGGTTTGATTAAAAAAAACATAATAGTGATTGGCAGGACACCAAAAGATCAGTTTTGATAGGAAATCAGTAACTTAGGTTGTCAGGATTAATGAAATAGGCGTGGCCTTGGTTTGTCCTTCTCTCTCCGAGTAAAGCCGAAGACACTGCTGCTTAATTCTTTCATAGAGATATCCTATATCAGAGATGACAATATTTGAGGGATTTCTTTTGTCCTGATAGCCTAAGCAGAGAGCTTTCAGGTCCTGCTCATTGCATTTCTCTTCCTGTAGTCTCCAGGTTACTAATTTTTTGTCAGTTATTAATCCAGATGGATATGACCACACCTACTTCTTTTTTTTTTTATGAATTTTTTCTTTTTTTTTTTTTACAGGCTAGCAGTGAACAACGCTACCATGATGGGAAGTGTTCTGAAAATGACAGATCGAAGCCACAGGCAGAAGCTGCAGCTGAAAGCTCTGGACACGGTGCTTTTTGGGCCTCCTCTCTGTAAGTACCAAAATTCAAAGTCCTTTGGCCGTTCATCAAGAGGGTCTGTGTCTGCTCAGTACTGAACAGCAAAGATAGATCTGCGTGAACCAAACTCTGCCCTACACAGGCTCACCTAGGCAAATCATCCCTGGTACAATTCCCCTGAAACAGGAACAGGCTGCCTCTGGATTTATCAGAGCAGCTCTGTAGCCCGGAGGCATCCTGCCTGTTGGGCTTGTGTTTCCATCTCTGCTCGCAGGGCTGCGGACCCATTGTCCTGCTGGGGTCTCCCGTGTCTGCAGGGTGAAACCTTCCTGTCCTTCCTGCTCGATGTGGTGCTGACCGTGTGGTGAGGTTTGCAGCTGCCCCGAAGGGGATCTGTTGGAGGGCAGCCACCCTGCTGCCGCAGACCTGGGGCTCAGGCGGTGACTCAGGCTGCAGATTACCTGCCTCTGGACGAGGGGAAAAGCAATAGGCTAGATGGGAAGGCATTTAGGATGGATGAGAATGAGGGACTGGGTTCCTTTGATGCTGATTATAGGCGTCTGTTGGCGTGATCTCCATCGAAGCCCTCTGATGCTTATCTTGGCACTGCCTGGGGTGCTCCTTTTGCATGCATTCCATCTGGCTCATGTCTACTGTCTATTAAAGGTACTTTTGTCTCTCTCCCTCTTACTCATGTCTTTCTCATGAGCTTTAGGTGCTTTTGTGAGGTGAACAGAAACCTTGCTTGATCAGGGCCTGTTTCTGCTTGGCATCGTGCAGACAAGATGAATTTTTATGGCAGACTGTGTTGCCGGTACCCGATTTCAGCCCTCTTATGCAGTACTCCTTCTTCCCTTTTAGTTGTCATGTGTCCCCTGTGCAGGAGGTTTAAAATGAATGCAAGGGGATACTTCCTTACCATAGTGCAAATGCAATAGTCTGGGCACAAATTCTGGCCCAGGAACTCCCCCAGCTTTGATTGCTGACAGCTGGAGGTTTACACCATCAAAAATACTGCTTTGTGCTTCCTCTGTTCTTTATGTGGTTTTTTTAAGCATCTGCTATTGTCCACTGCTGGAATAGCAGGTAGGATGTACCTTCACTCTGCGGGACATGCTAACAATCTAATGGAGAAGTTCAGGTTTTGGGCCTTTTTCCAGCCTTCCCTCTCTGGGCTGCCCAGCACTTGGCCACTGGGAAGTGATAAGGCGCTTGCATTATTTCTTCAATTTTTTTTTTTTTTTTAAGTCCAACTATTAGTGCAGTCTTTTCTTGTTTTCAGTTTGTGTCCAAGTTCCTGAGAAAAGGTGAAGTGAGGCAAATCCTGGGAAAACTGGCTGCGCAGACTAAACCAAGTGAAATTTATGAGGCTTGGCAGAGGTATAAGCTAAATGAATTAGAAGCCTAGGTTATACAATCAGCCATCTTTGCTTCCAATTATTAAAAAGCATATGTTCATTCAGGCACAGTTTGCTTTTTTAATTTATACTTGGCTTGTGTTACAAGGTGAAGCTTTTCGGTCAGTCAGTGGCGTTGCACAGGGGTCCAGAGACATCAGGCGAGTGCCTGCCGTCGCTGCTCACCCGACAAAGGCTTGAGCCCAGTAACTCCTGTGCTTGGAGGGGGGAATTCTTCAGGCGGTTCTTGGATGCTCTGTAAATAGCAAAGTAAATTACTTGTAATGGTTTGAGATTAATGGCCATTCTCCATGTTTGAGGTACTCCATTTTGCCACGCGGCTGTTGCGGCACTGGAACACGAACCTCCTCTGGTCAGGCAGATGAAAGTGTGCAGTGAACCGTCCTGATCGGGTTATTTCAGATCAGTAAGGGTTTGTTACAGATTTTGCAATCTGCGTACGTATTGGGTATGTGAATAGGGGAAATAAGCTTTAAATTTTTAGCTGAAGTAGAGAGTTTACATTTTTTAGAGGGTAATATTTGCTATTTGCTGGCTAAGTGAATGGATTTGTCTCCAGTTCATACTGCAGTGTATGGTGAGAAGTAGTTTATCTAAAACCAATTCCTTAAGGAATGGATTGCGAAACAGCAGTTTTTAACAGCCATTAGCAATCAACAGTGTCGGGAAGTACTTGGTGACCTTTTAAGCTGCAGGAGCAGCATTTGCACAGCAACAGATTTAGTGGTTTCAGATATGTTCCTGTTATGGTTCTTTTCAGATGGTCAGTGGAGGTGGTCCCCTGTGATCTTTGCTCTTGAGAGAGTGAAGCTGCTGGCAGTGGAATTGGTGCACAGGTGCAGGATTTCTCTCTTGACAAGGGTTTTTCTTCTCTCTTGAAGCTACTTTCTATTCACCACAGGTATAAAAGCATTAAAATAAAACTAGCCTATTGGAGCCCCATGACTGCTTCCTGCAGACTCATAATAAAACCAGAGACATCTCATTGTCAGTGGGGATTAGAGCACGCGCACCAAGGTATGGTTCCTCACTGCCACATGAAGCTGGGTGAAGCTTTTCTCCATCCCGGGGCTAGAGAGCTTGTTCTTTGATGTCTCCTGTAATTTATTGCAGAGGCTTCAGCAAGCATCGGGTAGTTGAGTGGGGCACCTGGCCAGTTTCCTTGCTGATCAGTAGACTCCTGTAATCCCATGAGGTCTGATTTCCTATGCCATACTCCAGACGTGCCATTTCGTTCTTCAAACAGGTCGGCACACTTGAAAGGTTGGAGCTCTGTAATTAATCCAAGTGCAAAGGAGTATGGTAAAATTATAATCTATGCAAGATGAAGCGATTGCTTCTTCTGTGTCTGTCCCTTTGGTGTTCTGGTCCTGTGGTTCAGGAATTTATTTGGTACAAAATACCACAACTTCAGGTGAAGCAGGGGAGGGGAATTTTAAGAAAATAAGCAGTAAAATTAAAAACAAGAGATATTTTTGGTGAAAAGTGCATTTACAATTTTATTCTTTGTAACTCTCAAGTGATGGAGACTGAGACATACGTCTCCTCACAGATGGTTCAAGGCACCACTGTGGTACCATTTGGGGTTAAAAGACAGACAAAATGCTGTGCACTGAGTTGTTGATCCCAGTGACTTCTCCTGGTCACCTCTCCAAAGGCCAACGAAGTGGGATCTGTATGTTGCTGTGGGATTTCAGGAGAGGTTCCCGTAGCTCCACTTCCCAGGACAGAAGTCCACCAGATGTAATTTGTTTCATGGCTAGGCACAAGACACGGTGGTTTGCCAAGCTGCTGCCCGACCAGTACCTGCCCTGGGCTCTGCTGGGGGGAGCTTGCCCGGCACTGGTGAGTGCTGCACCCCTCGGCCTCACCCCCCGGGGACCAGCCGGGCACCCTGACACCCATCACCCTGTTTTTGGTGCACCCTGGTGCCTCCCGTACCGTACTGAGCTGTCTGCGTGGGTCCTGCAGCGCTGTGGGATAGGGTCTCTGCCGATCCCCCAGCCCTTCTCATTTGCGGTCGTCATTAGCTGTCATCCTGAGCGTTACCCTTTCTTTACTGAATATCTGTGCGGGGATTAACAGAAGTGCAAGGACTGGGTGCCTGGAAAAGGAGACGTTTCCCAGACAGGAGGCACTTGGAGGTTTCTGAACGAACTGACCTTTTTTGCTTTTCATTAAGCATTTATTCCTTGGTGTCCACTCTCCAGGGTGGATGAAGCCACGCTTCCTTTAGCATAGCTTGCAATATAGCTGATTTGTCTCCCTTTATTATAATTAAAAGCATATTTGACAAGTATTTCTAGATCCGTTGAATCATTATTTGTTTAATGCAGTAGAATTTCTTAACCAAATACTAGATTAATTTATCGCTGTGACATTTAACATCCACTTTAAGTATTTACAGTTAACTGAATTGTGTTTAGATTACCTGCACCTAAACAGAAAAGCAGCTCTGTCCCATTAATAGACTTCATAGGGTCCGTTAGTGTTGTTGTATAGTTTTCTCAGTCCATGTGCCAGCAGCACCTGGTCAATAAGCTGGGGCTTTAGGTTTGGGTACTCTTTAAGGAGCAATAGCTCTGAAACTGAGAAGCCACGGAGCAGGGCAACAGAGAAATCTGGCTGGTCTTACGGTGTCCTATTGCTGGTGAAAATCAGCACATTTATAAAAGTTTCTTTCCATAATTATCTTGTGGGTCCACTAACAAACAAAAAAGTGTGTTAAGTACTCAAGAAAGGACTAAGGCTTGATATCAATAGAGAAAAATTATAGATGCCATCAGGGGAATTTATTGAGCTATTAGCTTCATTTGGGTTTTTTAAAAACAGAGGCATTTTTGTATTTTGTTTTTTGCTGTCATGCTTACAGCAGCTGCCACCAGGTTGACTTTAGAGGGAACGGTGCCTGTCCCACAGTTGTACCCTGAGGTGGTGGTTCTTCCCTGTCTTGTGTCTGAAAACATCTGCTACTGAACAAGGAAGGAGGCGTCACTGATCCAATTAATTCACATAGGGAAATTAAAAAATTAGTAATTCCAATGTGTGTTTTTTCTGGTATTTCAACTTGAATGTAAATAACCAGTATAGAATTTGCCAAGCGTGTAGATTTTTCTCTAATTATAACAATGCTTTTATAAGTTGCTGTAAAATTGCTGATTTTCTAATAGTCCATTGTGGTTCTATTCCCAAAGTAAGACTTTGTGAAACTTTTTATTTAAAAATTGAGGCTTTGAATTTGTATCTTTCATGGTGGCACTCTCTTGCTTAGGATACCTGAGGTTACTGTTAGTTTTTACTATTGTACAGCTTTTTGCCTTGCTGCTTTAAAATGTAAAACAAAGGCAGTGCTGCACACCTGATGTGACATGAATAGTCTTGCAGCCAATGCATAACAACTACTATCTTTGGTGAAATTGTGTCCGTTCTTCCTTCTTTCCCCAAAAAAGAAAAGACAAAACAGGGCATGGAAATCGATTTTCCTTCATGTACGTTGGTTTTTTCTGCAGCTTTTGCAAATGTAATATACCCCCAGATTTGCCTGGTCACGGTTGCTGGTGCTGGGAGCGAAGGGGTGAAGCGGTGCAGGCGCAGCAGAGCAGAAGAGGCCACACGCAAGCAGGGAGAACAGGCTGTGCCAGCCTGTCTGCAGTCGAGGGAGAAATGCAGCGTGATTTAAGTTGCAATAAACTGGACACAAACAATCTGAGCTTCGGCTATAAAACCTCTGCTCCAGTGCCTTGCTGTACAATTGGCCTCTGTCACAGGGCATTAGATACAGAGGCTAAATAGCTAAAATAACACGAAGTTCTGGTATGACAAGTTAAAAAGCAGCAAGAAAATTGAGAGTAGAAAGATTATCTTGTGTTGCCTTGGTGGTACAACACCCTGAAGGGTCACCCCACTGGCAGCCTTGGCGGGCGGTCAGAGGGAAAAACGATGCCAGCCGCGATGGGAGAGACTGATCCCGTCCCTCCTTGCGCAGGCAGCGGCGGTGACGGGCAGATGTTACACGTGAAAAATGCTGTCTTTTTCTGCTTGACGTAGGTCTTTGGACAGTGATTGCAGCAGCAGGTAGGAGACCTGAACGTCCCCCGGTTCTTCTGACCTGCACCGTGCAGGGAGCCTGGGGCTGGCAAGAATTAACTGCCACAGGGCAGGGCAGCCCACCTTAGCTATTCTGTGGGTGGTCTGAGCTTAACAAGAACTATCCTAGAAAAGGTATTTTATACCAGAACGCCTCTCCTGTCGTTACTTGCAGTGTTTCCTACTATTCTGCCTTGGAAGGGCACTTGTTACCCTGGAGAAAGTGACTTGTCCTGCAGCAGTTAATTCTCGCCGGCTCCTGAACACAGAAGGAACGGTTCAATCTGCTTCCTCATGCTGACAAATCCTGAGTGATTTACAGTGATTTACAGAGTTCTCCTGTCTTTTATAGACCGATATGTTGGTATTGCCTGTCTGACACTCGTGGTCATGCGTGGCAGTGATGTACGCCACGTAGATCAAACCAAGCGTGGTTCCTGCACCCTAGGGTGTTTGATGGAACTGTACCATTGGTTTGTGGTGTGCCTAGACTAAGTATTGGAAAGATAATTTGGGTGTTTGGATATATTGGGCTGGGAGCGTGCAGTGCGTGGGCCAGGCTCACAGGTGTGACTGTAAGTGCATCACTCTGCTATGACCTCATTTCCCAGTCTATGCAGTAGATGCAGTAACCGGGATTTGAATGAATCCTTTCAGTTGTGTTGGCACTTGGAAGGAAATAAGAGATATTAATTGTGCCCAGGAGACATGTTGCATCCAATGCTAAATGTTTGTGTCATGGCAGCGTTAATGTGTGAAACGGCTGGCACAAAGATAATGGCCGTCCTTGCATTCTCCTCGGCATGAGAGCAGTCACCTTGCTCCGCACTTTTGGGACTTGTCCAAGGTTTTCACTAAAACACAATTTAAGCTGTCTTGAAACTATAGTCATTCATTTGCCAAATTCCAGGCACTTCTGTTAGCTATTTCAGAAATATGGGGTTGGTTGGTTTGTTTTGGGGTGGCTTGGCGTGCATGGGGGGTGGCATTGTGCTCAGCAAAACAGTATGTGTTCTTGAAAGGGACTTCATGAAATGCCTCTCAGGGAAACCCCACTTACTTGCTAATGAACATGCTTTATGCTGTTCATTTTTTAGTAGGTTAATAGTACTGAGAGCTACATTTGTGGAAAAATAATCAGTAGTCTGTGGCAAATACTGTTTTTTGTGAATTTTAGTGCAAAACATAACAGCTGTACTTCTTCTTTTGTTCTTTTTCCCCCTCCTCTTTATCTTTCCAAAGTCCATTTGGCAAGTGCAGGACTCTTCATCCTGCAGCCTGTCTGCTCTGCGAGGTGACATGCTCAGTACTGCGGGCCGAATCTAAAATATCCCAAGAGCTTTCACAATGTAGGAAAGCATGCAAACAGTGGGTAGAATAAGTTTCAGATTAATTGGATTTTTATTTACCATTCTTTGAATCACTTAGAGGGAGTGACCAAGGTGTACATTAGAGATGGGAGCCCTGACGCTGGTTGCAGTTGGTGGGAAGAGGCAAGTTCTTTGCTCAAAGCAGCCAAATTACTCCCGTGGTCTGGGGAACCCTTCACTTCTTTTTGGAGAAGAGCTGCAGAGAGAAGCCAGCTTGGCTGAATTTAGCCTTTGTTACCCATACATTCCTTCCCAGGAAAGACTTGAATTCTTCTGGTCAACCTGTATCTTACAAAGAAAAGTTCTAGGAAGCAAAAAGCCTACGTTTACAGCCAAGCTAAGTTTTCCTTAGAGTTTCCTTATCCGCTTGTCTTGAGCAAAAGCCGCTGAAGAGGAAGGATGTTTGTCAAGTGCTTGTGTGGTGGAGCTGAGAACGGTTGGCACTGGGAACGGGAGTAGGAGATGAATCAGCTCGAGGTGGGGCTGGCAGGTATTTCTCTGTGCAACACCTAAACTTGCCTTAGCTTAGGGCATGATGCTGCGTGGCTGGGGAGGCGGCTGTGCTGGCAGCGTGCTGGGCAAAGCAGGTAATGGCAATGGTGGAGGAAACAGTAAAAGAGAGAAAAGCTGTAATAGCTGTGGGTGGGTGGAAAACAAACCATTTGAATAAGTCAGCCTAGAAGTCTTCTCAAAACATGAAACAAAAGGGATTCAGCATTACGTTATCTGCAGCAACTTGCCAGGATCTGCTCCTTAGAAGAGGATGTTGTGGTAATCCATCCGGAATGGGAAACAGGGCCAATATTAATCTTGTTTATTTCTTTAGTGTTGAATTTACGAGTGAATGTTTTCAAAGAATGATTGAACCTCTTCTGTGGCACGTTAGCTGATGGATCGCATGGCAGCGTTCGCGAAGATAAGGGGAGACGGTGCTTGGATGTCTGCTGAATGTTTGGAGAAAGGTCCTGTCCCTCTCCCTCCGGGGGCGGAATCCCCTCCGTTGCGGTCAGGGGAACAGCAGCACTGTCCCTCCTCCATGCAGATCCAGTGCAGGGCTGCTGGGCAGCCCCCCCACCCCCCGCCCTGAGCCACCCCCATCCCACGGCGTGCTTTACCTTAATGTCTTTAGGTTTCCACCTCCCAAGCAAGCAGCCTGCCCCCAGGTGCCCTTCCCTGTTGGCCCCAGCTCTGCTGATGTGACACACGTATTTTGGCTGTGATCATAGAATCGTAGAACGGTTTGGGTTGGAAGGGACCTTTCAAGGTCACCTAGTCCAACCCCCCTGCCACGGGCAGGGACATCTTCAACCAGACCAGGTTGCTCAGAGACCCATCCAACCCGGCCTTGAACACTTCCAGGGATGGGGCATCCACAACTTCTCTGGGCAACCTGTTCCAGTGCCTCACCACCCTCACAGTGAAGAACTTCCTCCTTACATCTGATCTAAATCTACCCTCTTTCGGTTTAAAACCATTACCCTCATCTTATCACAATCAGTGACCCTGGTGAGCCTCCTCCTCCTGACACCGCTTTGGTCATCCCTCACACAGGGGAGCTCCCTGTACCCGCTGTGCACCATCTTTCTGTCCAGCGGTGCCTCCCAGTACTGGCTTTGCCAGTTTGGCTCTAGGTTGGCTGGGTAGGTGAGCTGCGTTTCCTTTGCGCTGCCGGGTTCGGGGTGCTGCGGGAGGGAGGACGCTGCCGGTCTCTGATCCTGCCCCAGCTGCCCTCCTGCTTGCTGCAGAGCCGCTGCGGAGCGCGGAGCTCCTGGCCTGGGCTGCTGTGCATCCCAGCTGGCTGCAGGACCTGTCTCTGCTGGGAAAATGCTGCCAAGTCGCAGTAAAAGGGTTCCCAGAAAGGGCTGAGACCGGAACGGTCAACCAGTGGAGGGGAGAGGTGCTACCTGGATTTTATCCGGAGCAGCTTGCCTCACTGAGAAACAGTCAGGGTCGGGTTTCAAGGTGGTGCCAAACTATTTCATCTATTGCTGAAAAAAATGTAGCTTCTGGAAAAGCTCGCTGGCACCAATGTCTGAAAGGGGTCTGAGTTTGCAGAGAGCTTATCTTGAACAACGATGCTATTTCTCCTCTTTCTTACATTTGTGCATCTAAGAGATTGCTGCAGTATTTGTGTTTCAGCAGTGCAAACAGCCATTACATCCCCCGCACAGCATGCAGATTTCCTCCCCGAGCTGGGATTACATGTTTGCATTGTTTGTTTACATTAAGGCTATTAATACGGCAATCAAGTGCTGGTGGGCCGGGGAGGGCAATAGCTGAGATGCATTGGTGCTTATTGATTAAACTCTTAAAGTGACAGGTGGCATTGATTATTTTTCAGCAGTAGATTATGTTCAGTCTATAAAATTTCAGAGGTAAATGTCGCACTTTAAAAAAAAATAGTATTTTATTGTCCTAAGGTAAAAAAGTCACACACTTCTTCATAAGCAGTATTGCTAAGCCATGATTTTTATTTAACCAATTTCTGCTGAAACCCTATTCATCTGTTTCTGACAAATAGGAAGTGATTATTCGTTAGCTTCAAGAACTGCAGGTTAAACTAAAGAGGAGGTTTCCCTGGCAGCCACACAGCTGCTCCCACACTGCTCCTGGAGAACAGGAGCAGCTCCCGTACCCAGCCAGCAATTAACCTGCTGCTGCTTTGCACCAGTTGCACTTGGTCCAGCCTTACAACAGTGTGCTGTTCATCATCAGTCTGAAGTTTAACACGGCCTAAAAAGTTGGTCAGGAAGAAAAAAAAAATGGAGCCGAGCAGCGTGAGGTTGGGGAGAGATGACCTAAGCAATGTGAGTACTGTAATAAGTCACTGCTGCTGGTGCCAGAGCCGAGCTGGAGTGACCAGCCGCATTCACCCCTGAGCCTGGTACAGAGACGGGATTGAGCAGTAGCTTAAATTGCCTTCACAGGATATTCATGAGTATTTCACATTTCACATGCAACACGCCTGCTTGCGAGCACTGGTTTGCAGGTAGTAATGTAAGTGCTTTTAATCACCAGTCCATACCTAGGGAGAAAGAAATGCAGGCAGAGGGAGGATAGTGGGAGGCTCGTGCAGGAGAGCATGCCAAGATGCCAGTCTGCTTCAGCTGGAGGCTCTAGTCGGAAATACGTGACAAACAGTGAAGTGGGATGTCATTTAACTGGCCAGCCTATGGCACCGAGGAGTCCCTGGGCTTTCTCATGTTTCTCCTGGGCAGCATCTCTTTTCATAGCCACACTTTGTATTGAAAGCACAGCAAGATGCACTTCATCATCCAGGGTTTGTATGTCTATCATATGTTAACTGGAAAACATTGTTCAGATGTAGTGGGGAAGTCTGTTTATACCCTGACTCAGCAGCTGTGATGCTCTTGGGGTGAACACTCGGTCCCTGCCTGCCTGTGCCCCTCGAGAGCTCTGCAGGGGCCACCACCTCGGGTACCGTGCTGGCTTCTTGGGTGCAGCCTTTTGCCTTAACACCTACAGAAAGAGGCCAACCTCACTGAAGATGTGTGTGTTGTGTTTGTGGGTTTTCCCTTTGTTCTTCGGGCAGTCTGTCTGCTCCAGAAGATCTCAGATTTCTATATGCACAATGTGCATAACGTCGCATCAGTGTATTTCTGTAAAGCTAGGATACTGGGCTGCTTTACATCCGTTTCTTGTGCTGTCTTATGTGTATTCCTCATTTCTGGCTCTCAGTCAACCCAAGCAATTCCTACCAGCCACAGATGGCAGCAGCCCACTTGAGTCACTCCAGAAATCAATTTTCTGCTAGTGAGGGTGGCCCCATTAGACTAACGCACTTTCAGACTGATTTCACTCGCAGTGGAGCAAGAGCTACAGAGAAACCAAAGATGGCTTGTGACCAGAAAGAGTCATGGGATGGAGTCTGGTGCTGTACCCGGGGTCAGATTCTGGCACTTTGACACGATAAAGATCACTGCAGGCAGTGGGTGTCACTGGTAATGAGCTCCATGCGATGTATCTGTCATCTGCTGCTGGGGGGAAACTGACCTTTAAAAGCCTCATCTTTTCCCAGTTATGGCTCACGTCATCTGT
This sequence comes from Harpia harpyja, assembly GCF_026419915.1. NCBI lineage: Eukaryota > Metazoa > Chordata > Aves > Accipitriformes > Accipitridae > Harpia > Harpia harpyja. The sequence continues at coordinate 625,756 of NC_068956.1, read as the reverse complement.
TCTTTGCTTAAAAATAAATAAATCAGAAAACCAAGATCCAATACAAGGCTTTTTCCTAATCACAGGTTTAATGCCCTTACTATTGTAACACATCTATTCTTCTATCTGTACGTTTTGAGTCTAGCTTAGTGCGATCTTCTGCTTTGCTCTACTGCGTTTTGCAGGCTTCTGTCTTCTCCAGTTCACGTCTGCCGCTGTGGCATAAGGCAATATATTCCTTAGACTGAGGCTGCACATGCCTTTATGCGATGCTTCGTCTAAAGCCTTTGACTAGGAATTATTTCATTTTGGCCAAATCTTTGCTTGTGTATTTGTATTCTTCTTGATAGTACCAGAATATTCTGTCTGTGGCTTGGAACCAGACTGTTAAGGAATCCCTTTATCAGTTACGTGGCAGCTTCAATATGTGAAAAAGAAAATGTTGATCTAACCTATCGTCTGTGCTTGATGGAGATATTCTTACAGTCCCTGCTATCATTCTCCCTTTGCTATGAAATCCCAAGTATATAATTTATTGGAGATACATGAGAATGTAAAAACGTATTTCCAGCCCACCTTCTCCCAAATACCGAATTGTATCAAATCCAGCAATCTTTTTCTCCTAATTAAAACACATCAGCATCCTCCTTTACCACTTTTTCATCTTTGCTTCATCACATTTTGCATACCAGCAGTAACCTTAAGTTTCTGCATCTTCTGTCTTGACTGAAATAGAGATTCATGGGGGGTGACGTGGGGATTAGTTAAAGCAAATGTCTTGTGTCCCTGTACTTGATCTCACTAGGGCATCAAGAGATGTGGGGGTACAATAAATATTGTTCCTGCCTCAGCTGTGAAAGTCCTCATCCCTCCAAATAATGGAAGTAAATTTTATTTTTTTTTTTTACTTAGAGGTTTTGACAAGAGACGTGACACCAATTATTTCTCAACAGCCTGAGAAATGTCTTTAGACCTCCTCTTACACGGTGAAGTCTCTGTTCCTCTTGCAAATTTACCTGGTTCTTGAGTTTCCTGGGGAAAAGCGATTGGATTCTTACGCTGTTCTGTGCACCCTTCGTGTTTTACATCTTGGGATTTCTCACGAAAGTGAGAGAACACAGGTGCTGGGTGGAGCAGGGTGTGTATCTGAGTTAGAAATGAATGTATTAATTTATTGTTGGGGAACAGAGTGGTCATATCTTAATCCTTTTCATGTGAAGGAGCCACTGTGCCTCTGTGTAGTTCTTTGTCTCTTTACTGCCAGTTGGGGATTTTACCATAGTTCAATAAACCCAGTAACAGACTTCAAACATGGTCTTTCAGAGCCTTTACTGTCACTGTGGTGTGTGTGACAAATGCAAATTTCAAATTGAAAAGGCCAGTTGAGGAATTCTCTCTTGCATTGTGCAAAGCTGATGCTTAGACCTAAGCATTACAAAAATCATGTATCTTAATCTATTGAAAAAGCCTTTAAATGATTGCAAAAATTAAAAGGAAGGGAAGCGAAAGCCCTAAATTTGCTATGTGTGTGTCATTTTGAGGGAAGGATTATTTGGGGGGTTGGGGAGGGCAGAAATCATGTTTCTTAACTGTGTTTTAAGGTAGCAAAGATGAATTTAAGGCCCTGGGGGATTCTTTTATCTACATTATAATGCTGTGAGGGAAGTACTTATTAAAATTAATAAAATTATGTAAAAAATTTTGTTGGTAGAGATCCATTTCTAATTTGGTGTAATCAAGTTTTTAAAGTCTCTAAAACTTCAAGTAAGATGGAAAGGCTTTTTGGAGAAAACTCCTTGTAGTGAGAGCACCACAGTCATCTTGTTGCTTCTTGGTTTGTGAGAAAGCAGTCAGCGTGTCGTCATAGCTGGAAACAAAGAGCTGAAGGATTTTGTGTGATATGAAGGAGCTGGTTTCTCAGGGACATGATGGAAATCATCTGGCAAGTGCGGCATCGCAGTGCCTTGCATAAATGGTCACAAAACCCCTGACAGTCCTGAAACGAAAGGTTTTGGGAAACTTGCAGCCCAGGTGGGATTTTATGCTGAATCCATTTATGTAAGCTCATGTGCGGTGCACAGAAAGGGACCCAAGCAGAGATGGCAATCGAGCTTTTCCCAGCTGGGAGCTTACTCAGCTGTGCAGTGGCCACTCCAGACCCCGGGCTGGTTCCGTCCTGTGGTCCCAGTGGTGGGAGCTGGCATCTGCCCAGCTGGCATGGGCTCTTGTCATGCTACCTTCAAACACAAAACACATGCATGTGAATGAAGGAGGATGTGAAAGAGCTGGAAGCAGAGCATGGCCATGCTGGCTGCTGCCTCTAGTGTCAGCAATAGCTTCTCCTGCGGGAAAGCTGCTTCCAGCCCTGCGCCAAAGCTGCCAGGTGCCCATGGATGGAGGGGGGGAGAGATCCAGTCCCTGCGCAGCCTCACCCTGCACAGCATCACTTATTCTGTGCTTCAGTTCTCTCCCCTACAAAATACATCCGATATTTATTTGCCTGTGGTGGGTTGTGGCATTTCCTTAAAGTATTTTAAAATTCCTATATGAAAGAAGGCTATTCACGCTTTTGTCATCTTTAAAATGTCTGGTCTTTGGCTTTTCCACATCCACTCATTTTGGAAAGTGACGTCCTGTCCATTTTAAACTCTTCTCACCGCTGTGACTTCCCGGTCTCAGGGCACCCCTCTGTGCCGTGCTCGTCATGAGCCTGATGTGCAAGAAGCTTATTTTGGGGAGTGCTGCTCGTTCTTGCCAGGTCACCACGACCCGTTTGCCCCATGGGCAGGCAGGTATTGCTGCAAGGATCCGGCAGCGAGGACTCGCCTTGTTGAAGTGTTTTTCTTGTGAAAATGGGTGCTGCTTTGGGTGCAGCCCATCTCATGCATGCTGAGTTGAGGTGTCCTCCAGACCAGGTGCAGGACAGAGGGAGAGATGTTGGATCAATTTAGGGAAAATAGCATTGCTGACTCCTTTTAGAGTAACTGTGAGATTGCGTTACAGCACGTAGTTTGCAGTTCCTCTAAGAAAGAGCCTTTTGGTGGCTGTAGCCTGCTGGCAGCTCTCTGGCTGCTCTCGCCTCTGAGTCCTGAGATGACCTGGCTGCCACTCTGTGCTCTCAGGATCAGCAGCAAGGGGAGCGGGCAGGTTGCATATGTACATTTCTGTGTTTAAAAAAACCCTGCTTCTGCTTCAGGGGAAGCAAAGAGTTTTTCTGGTTGTGCCAGTAATGGCTCTTTCACTTCCCCCATAGCTGCCAGCCTAAATTGTCCCGTCAGTCTTGTCCATCTGGGTACCATCGCATGGAGCTGGTCAAGTGGAACAGCTGGGGGCTGCTGGAGCTGGCACAGCATTTGCTCGCAGATAAGCACCCCCTCACATGCTCACACTTCTCTTTATACGTTTATGTGAAGCCTAATGTAAAAGCCTCCAGGACTTCAGTGTGTTTTAGGGGAGCCTGTGCTGGGAAGCGGTGTTGGGTCACTGGTGGTGTCAATGTTGTATGGAGTGGCTGAGTACGCCACGTGCTGCTGGGAATTGCGTGTTTCCCTCTGATGCCTGTAGACCTTGATAGGAAATCGGTGTGCCTAGGATAAAACCTGTAGTACTGCTAGCAAAAAGAAATCAGTACTGTGTGAAGTGCAAGTGGAAGGTTGTACTTGGGGGGTTGCAATGTGCAGGGTCATAGAATCATAGAAAGATTTGGGTTGGAAGGGACCTTTCAAGGTCATCTAGTCTAACCCCCCTGCCATGGGCAGGGACATCTTCAACCAGATCAGGTTGCTCAGAGCCCCGTCCAACGTGACCTTGAATGTTTCCAGGGATGGGGCATCGACCACCTCTCTGGGCAACCTGGGCCAGTGTTTCACCACCCTCAGCATAAAATATTTCTTCCTTATTTCTAGTCTGAATCTATGCTTCTTTTAGTTGAAAACCAGTAGGTACTGAACGTTTAGTGGCAGCTAGCTTGAATAAGCTGCTATTTCTCATTTTTAGCTTTCTCAGTACATACTTGTTTGAGGTTTTGCTAAATAGTAAACAGTAAAAAATTCTGCTTGACACATGGTTTTGGGTTTTGTTTAGCACTTAAACCCCCTACGTATTTACTTTCGTTCTCTCACATGCATCCACACTTTTTTTTAAGTAACTGTGTTTTTGCTAACTGTTGAAAAAGGGGGTTTCCACATTGAGTTGTAATTCTGATGGGAAGTTTTGTAACTTGACAGTTTGATCTGCCCCATCTCTATGATCACAGTCATATTTTTTTTCGACAAAGTTATTTTCTTCTTAGCTCTTATATCTTCATACTCAATGCTATCTGTATTGTCCTAAAAGAGCACAGCTGTTCTGGAGGTTCCGGTGTGGAGGCTCTCCTGTATTGCAGGAAAATTATAAGATTTTTAATTTCATCTTCCTTTTTTTTTTTTTTTGCTTCCCCATTCACATTGAATAAATGTTGTCATGGGTTTTTTTCTTCCCTTAAGTGTCAAGGTAGCTCATCTTTTCCCTTTGTGAAACCTGAACCACAATTCCTTCTAACACTGTCTTAAGGTCTCATGTCCAGTTCTGGTGCAGGCGAAGCATTGCAGAGTTAATTGTCATGTTCTTTTGAATTCAATAGTATCTCTGGTCTCTTCCAGTAACTCGTCACAACCACCTGAAGGACTTCATGCTGGTGGTGTCCATCGTCATCGGAGTGGGTGGCTGCTGGTTTGCCTACATCCAGAATCGTTATTCAAAGGAGCACATGAAGAAGATGATGAAAGACCTCGAGGGACTTCACAGAGCTGAACAGTCTCTCCATGACCTTCAAGAAAGGTAAGTTTTATGCATCCACCCCGTTGGAGCATTCAACTGTCAAGTCTTTCCTGCAAGGTTATTCTTCATTTAGATTTCAGGAAAGATTTTCTTTTTAGCTGCTGTGCTGCTGTGTACCAGTGTCAGCACCTTCCTGAGTGACCGTAGCAAACCTGCCAGCTGGTCTTAATAGCTCAAATGGGTGCCTGGCTCGTGAATGAATTCAGTTACCAGGCTACACATAAAGATGTGTGTGTGCTCACTTGACCTGCTCTTTGGTAGTGACGTACTAGTTATTTGTACTTGCGGTGTGCCACACAAAGGCCTGGGTGGTAAAAACTCCCTTGTGTTACTACAATCCTGAAACATGGTAACGAAGCCCCTTGAGCAAAGTGACAGCGTCCGGTACCAGCATCTCCTGCTCTGAGGTGGGCTCCAGTGCACACTGACACATAGTCAAGTGTGGCCATACGTACTCCCACACAGTTTTGTTTCCTTTCTGCCCTGTTTTTATGTTGTGTTTTGTCTCTTCAGTTCCTGTTCTGCTCTAAAAGTCATTACTGGTTAAAAAAAATAGTTTCTGAATTTCTGGGAAGACTTGACTCCATTTAGTTTTGCCCCTGTTGGCATGTGAGAGCTTTCCTCCCTACACTCAGAAGTTTGCTGCTTTAAGGACCAAAACGTCTAACTGAGTAAAATGGATGGGAGTGCTCCTTCTGTACTCAACGCTGGTCACTCTTCGTTTTGAGTGTGTTGTCTTATTTCAAATAGGTACTTCCTATTTATTTGCCACATTTAATTATATAGGAGCAGTGAAATGTACAGTGGTTTCTACTCCCAGTCTGACTCATACTGAAAGTACATCAGGATCCCCACCACCCAAAATTACAGTGTAAATCTGTGCTTAGAGGGGAAGAAGAGCCTCTTAAAGGAGTGTGAAGTAATCCAGCACACTTAGTATTTGTCATCAAGGCTGAGCAGGTTGTTCAACTCTGGCTTTTGATGGGAAAAAAACATGCTGAAACAGTGGAAGCAGTCAGAGGAATTATACATTCCCTCTTGAATTTTTTGAGCTATATCTAGAAGTCCCTGCTTCCATGCCTGCACGGTGATACCTAAATCCAGGAGCGTTGCCCGCGAAGAATGAGAAAAATAAATTTTGGAGTATTAAATACAAGTATCAGAACTCTAGGCACTTTGGCAAAGTACTGTAGCCTCAGGGATGTGACCTCTACTCACAGAAATTACTGCAGTGGTTCCAGTAAAACTGCTTATCAGAGAACATGCTGCAAAAGAGGTCCTCTGCAGACACAGGAATCTTCTAGGAAAGAAAAGAGCATTCAGGACTGTTAATGACAAACCAGGGGGCTTTTTGGCAGTAAGATATTTTTTAAGGACAGATTTAGCAAACAACAGAACATGATAGTCTTGAACTGTAACTATTTTTCATTAGCTTTAAGTGTAATTTTGGAGGACAAACCTTAATTTGGCTGCCATATAAGCTGACGGCTATGTTCCCAGCAGCTTCTCTGAAAGCAGAGCCCGGCCCCAGGTATGTGTGGTGGTGTGACAAGCAACCTGTGCAAACACCAGGACCCCGAGGATGTCAATCTGCTGTGGAGACTTTTGCAAACAGCCGAGTCTTTGGAAACTGTACGACATAGCTATGAGACTGCAGCCTGATTTCTTACCTACGTGCTCATGACAGCCTTCAGGGAATTGTCCCACACGTGAGCATTGTTCGAAAGGCTTTCTTCTTCGAGTGCGATCACATCAGTTGGTGTCTATGTGGAGGGCGAACACTTGAGAAAGTACCAAGGTGATGGTGCCAAACTGGGCATGTTCCCCTGGCAGTAATGCGGATACGTGACCTGCTTTTTTTTGGCGTAGAGATAGAATCAAGTACATTTCTCCTCTGCCTACAAGGAACTGGCTCTAATCCACAGCTGGTTTCACAAAGCTTTGTGTAATTTTACATTACAGATTGGACATACCCCAGAGAAAAAGATTATTCTTTTCTACAGCCAGAAGGACACAGGAATTCCTTCTCACCGTCCATCCCCCAAAGCATCAGAGCGTCCAGGGCGGGAGGTCTCTGCTGGGTGTCACCGAAGAGCAGGTCACACCAGAGATCCAAATGCTGGCTGCTGTGAATGTGCTGTGTGGGGAACGACCTTGGGATCTGCTGCTGAGGGCAGAGCCATGTAAACAAGTAGATGTGCCTGGGAGGTTCAACTAATGCTCTAAAGCCAGATAGGAAGAAACACAAAACCATGTATACTAAGCATAGCTTGAGTCTTAACCCAGAGCAGCTTGTGATGTTTCTGCAGGGTGTGCAGCTGGGAGGGCTTGTCCTCTGCAGAGGGCACTGAGGGGGAGCTCAAGAAGTGGGAAGTGAATTCCTGGACTATGTGGGGCCTCTTGGCAGAGGATTGATGTAATTCTCCTCTGAAGTGGGGAATACGCCTTCACTTCTTCATGCTTGAGCCCCAGCAAGGTTCAGCTGTGGTCCTCAGCCACTGTAGAAACGGCAAAAACTACCAACAGCAACAGTTCCCATGGACTTGTTCTGAAGTTCTACTCAGAAACTTCTTTTCGAGAGCTTGAAGTAACCTCCTGTCATGGCTCATTGAAATTCAGTGCTGAACAGACCTCCGGAAGGCATGTGATGCCTTTCCAGTTGCCTACCAACTGCTAGCGCTGTTGTTTGATGAACAACTCTGATAAGCTCTTGAAGAGTTGAGAAGGGAAGATTGATACAAAAAGCCATTTTCTGTTCATCTTTAAAATGAACATCCTTCAACAGTGACACTTTCCAGTTAATTAAATGACCCATTAAGATAAAAAGGTTCATGTCTTAGCACATCCTACTGATGATTGGAGATTGTATGAAGATCTGTGTTGAAGATCTACTGATTGTATTGAAGATCTGCTCCTGAACTGTGAAGCCCCAGATGGACCTTGATTTCTTGCCCTCATTACAGGTGCAGCTCTGAAGGCATTTTGTCATCTTGTGGAGCTCAGTGCACGTGAAACCAGTGTGGCTCAATCGGCTGGGTTTGAACAGGAATGCACAGACAAAATGTGGTTTTGTCTATAACCAACATAAGAAAATACGGGCTCTGCTGTCAGGAAAAAAATGATAGTAAGGGAGAATACAATATTAGAGTGCCTTTGAGAATTATCTTAAGGATAAAATTCCTTCTGTCTTCTGCGTCATAGTATGGGGGTTTTTTTCTCCTTTAAACAGAGATATTTTGGTGGATTGGGATTCTTACAGCCCTAGTATGGAAGAGCTTTAGCACTGATGCACAGGGCAGGGAGCGTGGGTTTATCTAAAAACTTGGAATGTCTTGGCAAGAGTCTCTTTAAATTGGGAAGAAAAACACTTTAGTTTCTCAACAGAGCTGTAAATTGAAAATGAGCCTTTTCCAAGAAGAGAGCCAACATCGTGGCTGATGAGAGTCCAGCATGTCCAATCTGTTTCAAATGGTCCTCTGCATGCCAAGGAGGAGGCTGAGGAAGAGGAGCCCTTGGCTGGGACAGCAAGCAGCTTCGCTCTTGACCCTAAAGGTGGCCATGGGTCCCTGCCGCGAGTCTGCGCGCGGGCTGTGCTCCATCCCCCGTCACCAAAAGCACAACCAAGTGCTGTCCTACGTACGATACAAGGCTGGAAGATGGACACCTCTGCATGTGCTGCAGGGAGCAGCATTTGTAGTGACTGAGGATCAGTTTTTCCCTTTATATTAGTCCCCAGCTGGTCTGGGATGAGCAGGAGCTGCTTGGGGAGCCCAGGAGTGCCCTCCTGAGATGTGTTGTTTGTCATTTACAGCCAAGGTACAGCACACCCAGAGCCAGACCTTGCTGTCCCCTCTCCTCTGTCTCTCTTGCACATCACTCTGTTGGCTTGCTCTCCAGTTTGGATGTTGATCATCTTGAGTGGGAGATTTTATGGCCTTGAAATACTTATTTCTGGCTAAGATGATTCTATTTGGGGTTTTAGGGTGGGGTTTTTTCTTTCCATTTTATGGATAGTTTTACTTGGTCACTGAAAATCGTATCTGCTGTAAGCCACTACTGGTTTTGCTAGTTAAGCTGATGCCTTGCTAACCTCACAAACATTGCTGGTAGCTTCGGTTTAGATCAGCACTTTATCCAAGATCCCACCGATCCATAGAGAAGCTGCATGGGCAGGGCAGGAGGTGCGTGCAGGGAGAAGGAGCTGGTTTGGGTGGGGAGGGAACAGCTTTGCTTCTCGTGGCAGAAAACAGGATTTTCCTCAGTTTGGTCTGGGTTAAAAATAGCGTTGCCTCTGCTGCTCATACAGTATGGGTTTGTCCAACTTTTATTGACTTATCTCGAACTGTGATAACTGAGACTTTTGAAAGAGAAGTTCAAGTTTAAAAGGTGGGACTGTTAGATTGATGCACCTGGTTTCTGACGATGTAAGCCACAACACTTCATTGCACTCAATCCAATAGCTGAAGTACATGTTCTGGAAACTCATCACATCTTGATTTGAAGTTTTCTAAAGATGGATGTACCACATTCCTCAGAAATTTGATCCAGGGTTTAATTGTTGCCACCATTTAAAAAAACCCCAAAAGGTATTTTTCATTTGAATCATTAGGCTGGTTCTTGTAAGAAGCCCTTTAATACTCTTATTTCTTTCATTGGTAGTACTTGTTCAACATGATTTTTCAGAACCTTCATTATGAAGTCAACTGAGTATTTGCCAAATCTTTTTTTTCCCCTTTTACTTGGGAATCACTGTGTCTCTAGAAGCACATGGATTTGGGACTGTATTTAAAAGAGGCACTGCTGGCATTAGAGGTTTTGCCACCCCTTTTCAGGACAGCTCAGTCCTGCGTGGGCCAGGTTCATTCTTGATGCTAATTCAGTTTCACTGAACTTGTGTGAGATTGCGTTTACACTAGTGCAACTCCTCTGAAATGCAAACATTGTAGAAACCCTGAAACA